>NC_056726.1:671113220-671423220 GCF_019279795.1 Protopterus annectens | reverse complement strand
TTCCCTTAACAAGATTTGTTTTTCAATTGAATTGTACAGGTTATAGGTCACATTAAAGGTGGGAAAAGTTTTGAAATGATTTATTGTGGTCTCATTTTTTTATATCACAAAAACCTGGCATTTTAATAGGGATGTGTACACTTTTTAAATCCTGTGTGTGTGTGTGTGTGTGTGTGTGTGTGTGTGTGTGTGTGTGTGTATATATATATATATATATATATATATATATATAGATATAGATATAGATATATATATATATATATATATATATATATATATATATTAATCGAAAAAAATTTTTTTCAAAGAACAGAAAGCTGAACCCAGTTTAGCAAAAGTGCACTTAAACAAAAGTGCACTTTAGCGAACACCAGTTCACCGAATCAGGGGGAAAAAAACACACTAAAAACACATTTTTGCAGGGGGCAAGCCTACCTGCACCCCCACATCCCCACTACTTTTATATACTAACTCCAAGATTGCAGTACAGTGGGGAAAAGGGTATATTTCCTTATCCCCACTGTACAGTGCTTCTATAAACTGGTGTTCGTGAAAGTGCACTTTCCCTGAAGTGGGTCCGGCTTTCTGTTTTTTAATAAACAGAAGTAGACTCGTATGTATATATTTATTTAAAGAACAGCTGTTTGTGATATTCCATATAAGAATACCAGCTTCTTTTTTATCAGGGCTTATGTGCTTCTGCTGTGTTTACTTGGTTTATTTTTCAATTTTGGGAAATTTTATAAAATATTGAGTATTTTGGATGTTGTTTCACAGCTGGAATGTGTTTTTTTCTCGCCTGTTACTATTTTTAACAGAATTAGAATGTTCATAGGTTTATAGGTAGGTACTAGGCTATTGGCCTAAGGGCCTATGTAAGCCTAGCCAACAAGGTTCCCGGGCTTACGCCGCCCAAAAAGGTTGTTTTCCTGTGCCCCTGTCGAGCAGAGCCATGGAAGTGATCCTCGGGGTGAATTTCCTATTTCCCATTTACTCATCAAGATTTTTCTTGAAGAGTGCTAATGAGGAACTCTGCTTGACATAAATGGGTAGCTTGTTCCAGAGTAATGGACGTCTCTGAGACAGGAATCTATCCCTCCATCATGTTCTGTTTATTGTGGTGACAAGGTTTAGGTCCCTAGAGCGTGTAGATCGGAGGGATTGGGATTTCTTTAGGTGTAACATGCCAAACAGCTCTAGGTTTGACATACCTTTGTATGTTAGGCAGAGATCACCTCGGAGTAGGAGATATGCTATAGAGTAAAGCTGGAGTTTTTTGAGTCTGTCCGTGTAGGGCATCTGTTTGAGTCCCGTAATCCTCATTGTGAGGTATTTTTGGGGCCTTTCCAGCTGTTGCAGATGTCTTGTGAGGTACATTCCAAAAGGAGCGTTGTACTCAATAATGGGTCTAAAGAGGGCCGAGTAGAGGCGAACATTGACCTCTTTTTCCCTGGATGAGAACCTTTTTGTAATGAGGTGTGCCACATAGAAGGATTTCCTGACTAAAGTAGCAATGAGATTATCAGAGAGACTACTGTCCACCTGAGTGCCAAGGTCTCTTATCACATCTTTGGCGTTGTGGACTGCCGATGTGGTAGTTCATGGGTACCAAGTTTTTACCAAAGGGGATGACAATGCACTTTTGGCATTGAGCTTGAGGCCATGGCTCTGACACCAGGCATCAGTCTCAGTGAGGCCCTTCTGTAGGATGTCCACGTCATTTGGGGACTCCACTATGGCACCTAATTTGCAGTCATCTGCGAACTTCACCAGCCAGAGGCCCTCTGTGTTAGCCTGTACTTCAGAGAAGTAGATACCAAACAGGAGAGGAAAGACTGAATCCTGTGGTACTCCACTTGTCACAGGTTTGAAGTCAGATTTGGAGTCTGCAACTTTTACAGTGTGGGTTCGGTCAGTGAGCCAGTTGGCAACCCATCTTGTGGCATATGGGTTTATACCCAGTTTAGTGAGTTTATCTATGATTCCAGAATGGGGGATGGTGTTGAAAGCCTTGGCAAGGTCAAGATAGGCTGTGTGAATTGTCTTACCCTCGTCTATGGCTTTGGTGACTGTTTCAAACAAATCGATCAGGTTCAGGAGGCATGATCTGCCCTTCACTTTTCATGTTTTTTTCTGTCGGAGGTAATAATGCTTCTTTGATATTAATGACTAAAAGTTTAAGGTCTATGAATACAGTTTTCATTGTAGTGCTTGTGCTTACCAGTATGAGGAAGAAAAGTGTGCTTAACGCTTACTAGTGTATACTTATAGGTTCATAGGTTCATACTAGGCTATCTGCCCTAGGGCATTTATAAGCCTAGCCAGAATGTGTTTGGCTTTCGCCACCCATTTTAAATTTATTTTGCTATGCCCTTTTTCGAGGTTAGTATACTGTGCCTCTGTCTAACAGTGACACAGAAGTGATACCCGGGGTAAACCTACGATCTCCCATCCACTCATCAAGATTCCTCTTGAAAAGTGAGTCAATGAGTGACTCTGCCTAACCTGGACTGGGATTTTATTCCAGAGTGAAGGGAGCCTCTGGGTTATGAATCTGTCCCTCCAGCATGTCCTATTTATTTCAGTGCTGAGGTTCAAGTCTCTCGAGCGCGTAGCTCGATGGGATTTGGATTTTCTGAGGTGCAGCATGTCCATTAATTCCGGGTTGGACATGGCTTTATACATCAGGCACAGATCGCCTCTGAACAGGCGGTATGCCACTGAGTAGAGCTGGAGTTTCTTTAACCGGGCAGCATATGGCATCTGTTTGAGCCCTTTGATCCTCTTGGTGAGGTACTTTTGGGGTCTTTCCAGTTGCTGCAGGTGTCTGGTAAGGTACATCCCAAAGGGCATTGTACTCCATTATGGGCCTGATGAGGGATGAGTAAAGAGGCACGATGACCTCCCCTGATCTAGATGTGAATCCCTTCATGATTAGGTGGGCTATATAAAATGTTTTTCTAACCACTTTGGCTACGTGGTTGTCAAATGAGAGATTGCTATCAACTTGGGTCCCCAAGTCCCTAATTACTTCTTCTGTACTTAATGGATTACCACCTATGTGGTAATTTGTGGGCACTTTGTTTTTGCCAAAGGGGATGACTATACACTTTTTGGCATTTAGCTTGAGGCCATGGCTCTGGCACCAGTTGTCTGTTTCTATGAGGCCCTTTTGGAGGATGCTTGTGTCGGCTGGAGAGTCGATTATGGCGCCCAGTTTGCTGCGAACTTGGTCAGCCACAGTCCTTCCGTGTTGGCCTGTACCTCCGAGAAATATATACCGAACAAGAGAGGTCCCAGGACTGAGCCTTGTGGGACGCCACTTGTAACTGGTTTGGAATCTGACATGGCTCCAGCAATTCTAACCATGTCGGTTCTGTCCTTGAGCCAGTTTGTAATCCATCTAGTGACATAGGGGTTTATATTTAAGCTGGTGAGCTTATTTATAATGCCCGAGTGGGGTATTGTATCGAAGACTTTTGCGAGGTCCAGGTAGGCTGTGTGGACCACCCTCACCTCGTCAGTGGCCTTGGTGATGGTTTCAAAGAAATCAACCAGGTTTAAGAGGCAGGATCTGCCCTTAACAAAGCTGAACTGGGTAGGATCCAGTGTCTGTAGGTCCCCAATATCTTTATTTATGAGGTCCATGATGATGCTTTGCAGACCAAGCTAGTTAAGCTTATGGGGCGATAGTTTCCAGGATCCGTTGAGGCACCACCTTTATGGAGAGGGACCACTGTTGCTGTACGCCACTCTTTGGGCACATATCCTGTAGTAAGGCTGAGATTGAACAGTAGTTTTATGTTTGGGTTTAGCTCTTCTTGGAGTTCATGTAGGACGCAGCCCAGGACACCGTCTGGTCCCATTGATGCTGTGTTTTTTGCTTTGGAGAGGGCGGCTCTTACCTGAGCATCTGAGATGCCAGG
This sequence comes from Protopterus annectens, assembly GCF_019279795.1. Lineage (NCBI taxonomy): Eukaryota > Metazoa > Chordata > Ceratodontiformes > Protopteridae > Protopterus > Protopterus annectens. Next base: position 671,419,294 of record NC_056726.1, on the reverse strand, counting down.
GGGGCAGCACTCTGCTGGGATAGATATTTGCCCTTTTGGTGGGGGGGGGGTTGCGCTGAACCTGTCAGCTAGGATGTTGGCAATGTCTGTGGGTTCAGTGTATTTTTGTCATTTTGGACTAATTCTGAGCATATCTGGGAATTACCACCCAGGTTCCTAACATAACTAAAGAAAGCCTTGTGATTATCCTTAGTGTCCTCTGCAATTTTTCTCGAAGCTGGCCTTAGACAATTTTATGAGTGCCTGTAGTTTTTTGCTAATACTGATCAGTGATGCCTTCCCTTTTTGGGATTTTGCTCTATCATTTAGTAGCTTCCTCCTTCTATTGTATAGTTTGTTTATGGCTGGGGTCCACCAGACAGGACGTCTGCCTTTGGAGGATTGGGTCTTGGTTTTATTTGGGATCGCATGATCCATGCATTCCTGAAGGTGTTCATAGAATGTGTTTATAAAGGATTATGCGGTCTGGGCCGTATTTTCCACAGGCCCGGGGGCTTTGAAGGATTCCACCTCGGTTTTGAGGAGTGTGAAATTTGCTAGAAGTTTTTCACTGTGGTTTTCTGGGCAGGGGGTGGGGTTGGGATGTGAATATCCAGTGAGATTAGTTTATGGTCTGATCTTACCAGTGAGGGATACACTTCTGGTCTGGAGCATAGAGTCCCCATGTTGGTGATGATCAGGTCCAGTATGTTTTCTCCTCTTGTGGGAGTGGTAACAAGTTGTTCCATAGCATTTGAGTTTATAAATTCTAGGAACCTTTGGGCTACTTAACCTTCTTATTATTTTGTAAGTGATTACTTGGCTAATGGCACAAGAACCTTTAGAAGCCTAGCCAATAATAACCAGGATATGACAGTACTGTATTATAATTCCCCAGATATGGGATGGAGTAGTGTCAGGGTACTGGGTCTTTGGGTTGTGGAGCCCTGAGTCATTTTACGGATTGCCTCTGTCCATAATAGACATGGGCCATACCCTGAGAGTGAATTTACATTTCTCCATCCATTTATCCAAATTCTTTTGGAAGAGAGTGAGGGACGGGCTTTGTTTTGTGAAGATGGGAAGTTTATTCCATAGCCTAGGTAGCCTTTGAGATATGAATCTCTCTCTCTCCAACAAGTTCTGTTAGTCACAGATAAGGTTCGGTTCCATGGAATCTGTAGTATTTGTATAATTTTTCTTTCGAATATGTACGATTTTTCAGCAGGGCAGGCTCAGAGAATGCCTCGTAAGTTAGGCATAAGTCACCTCTTAATAAACAGTGAGCGCTAGAGTACAGGGATAGGGCTTTTACTCGGTCTGCATAAGACATGTAGCTTACGCTTTATATTTTTTAAGTGAGAAGCCTCTGGGGCTGCTACATCTGGTGTAAGGTACCTGGTTAGGTACATGCAGAAGACGGAGCATTGTACTCCATTGTTGGCCTGATGAGGACCAAGTACAATGGCACTATGACTTCCTTTGATCTTGATTCCATGCCTTTAATTTATAAGTTGAGCCACACCGAAGGATTTCCTTGCTACTGTAGCTATCTGGTGGTCAAAGTTTAGATTACTGTCTGTGTTCCTAGATCCCTCACCACAGGGTCTACCTTTAGGGGTGCGCTAATAATAATGTAATATGCAGGGATATCTGATTTACCAAATGGTATGATTATGCATTTTATAACCGTCTCAGACCATGTTTTTGGCCCCAGTTATTTGTCATTTTTTAGGCCTGTTTGTAGGTTGTAAACATCATTTAGGAATTCACTGATTGCTCCCAGCTTACAGTCGTTGGCGAACTTGGTGAGCCAGAGGCCCTCAACATTGGCCTTCATTTCAGAGAAGTATATACCAAACAGGAGAGGTCCCAACATTGAGCTCTGTGGGACCCCACTGGTAAAAGGTTTGTTATCAGAGGTGGATTCATCTATCTGGACAACATGTGTCCTGAAAGTGAACCAGTGTGCTATCCATCTGACTATGTATGGTTTTATGCCCAACCCAACTCAGTAAGTTTATGTATCATCTCTAAGTGGGGGATTGTGTTGAAAGCTTTGGCCCGGTCTAGATAAGTGGTATGCACTGGTTTACCCTCATCCATAGCCCTAGTGACTTTCTCGAAAACGTCCACCAGATTGAGCAGGCAAGACTTCCCTTTGACAAAGCGAAATTGGGTCTGGTCCAGTGTTTGGAGAGTTCCTTTGGCGTTATTGATCAGGTCCATGTTAATTATGTCCATGGCCTTGCACATAAGACTAGTCAGTGTTACTGAGCTTTGTCTCTGACTAAATATAGATACTATTCCCAATCCTGCTTCTTCCACTCCACTTTTATCTATTAAAAAAAATAAGTAACATTATTGCCTCAGCTTATAGTTAGTGACGCTGATGCTGCTAAAATCGGTTCCACTGATGACTTAATCTATTGCCTCAACTTTCTGTGGTGTAGCTGTGATAGTCACTATAAACAGGGCATAAGACACATCATCAGCGGCTGTCGTAGTACCTGCTACAGGTATTGGAGAACCAAACCCTTTAAGTACAGTTGTCTGTGGAAAGAGAACCAAACCCTTTAAGTACAGTTGTCTGTGGAAAGAGAATTTTTTCTAGGGATAGTAGGCTGATGCTTGACTCTTCCCTCAGTAGAGATATTCCTTCAAAAAAAAAAAATTACAGGGCTGATTGTCAGGTTGTTTCTGTATATAAGTCAGATGTGTCTTTGGCTAAGGTGTTTTGCAAGTCAGTCAGTTCTGGGGGCTGCTTGCCTTTTCAGAGTTCTAGTGTGAGGATTACCAGAGAGAGCAGTGTGTTCTCAGAGGATGTAAATTCTGACATAGACTGGGTGATTCTCAAGAATCCATCACTCACAACTCAGACACTAAAGAAAGTGAACCTGAAGCTAATTTTCCCTTGCTGAGACCGTTGTAGACTCGGCGATGTTTTTGCTTGGGAGTAAACAGGGGAAGATTTTATGCTCTGTTGCAGGACGAGGTTCCTAATTCTGCACCTATTCTTCCCATTTTGCCGGCTCTTGAAGACACTTTTAAAATTCCGTGCAAAGCTTCTGACTCATTAGCTGCAGTTCCAAAGAAAAGCTTATAAGCTGTGTGGGGTCTTTCCAGATTTTAAATATCTTTATTCTCAACTATCTGATGACTGTGCTGTTATAATTCCATCAGCAACAGCTAAGAAGAAATCTGTGGCTTCTTCTGAACCAGTGACCTCTAATGGGGGGGGGGGGGCGAAAGTGGTTAGACAAACAAAGAGACTTTATTTCTGCTATATTAGCTTTTAGGATCTTAAATTTTCAGAGCTACACATGAAAGTTTGTTAAATGTGCTTATAGTTTGGAAGAATTTGCTGCTTCATTGTCTCCAGTAGCAGGTCATATATGAATCATATTGTTTCTAACTTGACTCAGGATTCTAAACATGTTCTCAGAAGTGTGTATGATTGTGCTAACACTGTTTCTAGAGCAACTGCTTCTTCTGTGGTGTTGAGAAAATTTGTTTGGTTGTATAATTGGAATTTTTCTAATTATTTGAAGTCTGAAATTCTTAATTCTCCACTTAGCCCAGATCTGATATTTGGGCCTGTGGCAACACAGAAATGAAACAGTGGCACATGACAGATAGTGATGCATTAACAAGGCTGCTTCTCTATCCTTCCAAAAAAAAAAAAAAACCCCAGAAATCCAGGCATAATAACAATCGGCCCTCACTAAAAAGATTAAATGGCTGGAGGAAAACTCTTCCAAACCAAGTAAATGACTGAACTTTTCCAAAAACATTCAAAATCCAGCTAATGAATGATTTTGCTGGGAATCTGATTACCTTACACACAACTCCTGCCCCCAGTTGCCCCTGCCTGTCTCACACTGACTAACCTTCAGCCCCTTCCCTGTGGTCAGGGAGTTTCAGACAGATGGGTGTTGAAGATGATTCAGGAAGGATTCACTTGACAGCAGGTGGGGTGTCCTCCTGCTTTCAGGGAAATTCCCTCACATACTCTAAATGAGGTAGACTTATTTCCACCAGTGTTGCAACATATATTGGAAGCAGGGGTTTTAGAGCCAGTACATGCAAATCACATGAGCAGAAGATTTTATTCCAGGATATTTTTGGTACCAATGAAGGAGGATGGGTGGAGAGCTGTGTTAATCTGTCTTTTCTCAACCTTTTTGTGGAAGTTCCATAATTGAAGATGTTTTCCCTGCAGTCAATGCTTGCTGTGCTTGCAGACCATTTTCTTATGGTAACACTGCATCTCAAAAATGCTTACTATCATGTACACATCACTCACGGTTTCAAGAAATTTCTAAGTTTTGCTGTAACTGGGTCACATTTTCAGTTCTCTGCATTACCATTTGGGTTCTCCACTGTGCTTCGTGTTCACAAAGTGTGTAGCTCCAGTGACTGCTCACTACAGATTGTAAGGCAGTCACATTTTTCCTTGTTTAGACAACTTGCTTTTTTGTGCAGAGTCTTCTCCCCAGATGTTTACAGATGTTCTTTGTGTTTCACTGTTGCAGTCATCACTTTTAGGTTATCTGCTTGCAGTAGCCATCAGTTGGCCTGATTAGCAAAGTCTTGGGTCCTGCATCGGTTGCTGTCCCTTCTTCCATGATGTCAGATCGTCAGGGGTATAAAACATGCAGCCAATGCCATTACATCAGTCTTTGTTGCTGTGCGGTGCCCGAAGCAGAAGCAGTTTGCAAGTGCCAGTCGTCCGACTCCTGAAATTTTCATTTTCGAGTTTCAGAACCAAAGTCTTCAACTAAAGCTAAGTACCCCATTGGGGAAACTTTTTCTTGCTCCTTACCGATGTCAGTAAAAGTTAATAATTGCATTACTTTGGTAAAGCAAATACCTCGTAAAGATTTTCATTCGTACTGTATTCCTTGCTTAGGCCCTGACCATAACGTACTGTGCTGTCTGTTTTGTGCTTTATTTAATCAGCACACTATCCATCATCTGTATATTTCCGCCTCAAAATATTTCGGTTCTCGGTTTAATTATCCAGAAATGTCGTTGGTTAGCCATCCGACTACCGGGATTCCAAACAAACGCAAGGATAAAGACAGAGACAGGCCATCAAGGTCCAAAACTGCCGCCAACGCTTTTCCTAAGCCAGTTGCCAGTTCACCGGTACTCAGGGAGGTGCTTTTGCAGCCCCTGAAACCCGCTACTTCTGATTCGCAGGCCTCTACTGAAACCCAGTTGGAGTCCGGTATGCTGCGGGATGCTTCAACTATGGAACCTGCGGATGTCTCTACCTTGGATGGGTCTAGAGCCGCTGTGCAGGCACCGGCTTCTGAGGGTGTATTCAGGCCTACGGACTTGCATATTAAACAGACGCCTCCTTCTTCTTTTAGGCCTAAATCTCGTACCATGCCTAAAAAACTGACGCCCAGGCCGCATGCTTAGGCCTCTATGCCTAAAAAACAAATGATAAGAATGGCTGTAGAACTATAACTCTAATCAGAGGAAGCCAGCTTCCCCCTTCTAAGAGACCTAGGACTGAAGTTGTTTATGAATCTTCTGACCAGGATTCTGATTTTTCTGATTCTTCTGATGAACTGGATTTGCCCTTATCTACTTGTGAGGATTCTGATGCAGAGGACTCTATCCCCTCTGCTTCACCTCCAGAGGATATTTCTTTTGGTGAAACCTTACATACTCTAAGGGAGCTTTTCCACTGGGAAAGCCAGGATTTTTCTGATTCAAAAAAGAGACTCTGAGATTTCTTACTCCTGCCTTAGCAAATGCCTTTAGCTATTCCTCCATTACTAGACATTGTTGATGATGCTTTTTCGGAATCTAGTTTGGCCCCTGATTCCTTGCCTCTTGATCCCAGAAATCCTGACAGATATTACAGGGTTCCTGATTCACACAAGTTCCTTTTTAAAAATCCTATTGCGGATCCAGAGACTATTTCACAGGGACCCAAGGGCATTAAGGCTTCTACTGCTAAAAATTCTACCCCTTCTGATAGAGACTCCAGGGCGCTGGATAGATGGGGTAAGAAGGTTTACACTTCTGCAACCTTGGCCATTAGGGCTTCAAACTGCCAGTTTCATATGTTAAAGTATCAACATGTTATTGGATTGCGTAAACAGAAAACGATGTTGATTCCTGACTGTGCGGAAAATAAAGAATTACAGGATTTAATGCATTCTGCTGAGCAGGTTAGAAAACATACTTTGCAATGTGGATTTGATTCTTTAGAGTCCTCTTGCAGGGCTGCTGTTACTGGTTCTGTGCTCAGAAGGCATGCTTGGCTTAAGAAGTAATCTTTACCTGATCATGTTAAAACTAAATTGTTGGATGCTCCCTTAAATCAGGACTGCCTGTTTGGCAACAAGGCTGAGGTAGTTCTGAAAAAGATGGAAGATAAAGCTAAATCTATGCAAACTGTTAAAGATTTCTCACAAGTTCAGCCTCCTAGAGTTAGTAGGCACTGGCCCTCTAAAAATTGGTCCTTTCCAGCCTCTTCAAGGTCTTCTCAAGCCAAACCCAGACATAGCAGAAACCCCAGGTTTCAGTCCCAGGGGACACAAGACTAAGCAGTGGGGGGTTTCCGCATCCAAATCTGGAAGTCGTAAGACTCCCCCCTATGGAAAACAGTCTCAATGACTTGCTTCTAAAACTTCCAAGCACTTCCCAACTGAATGCTCCTTTAGGTGGAAAGATTGGTCTCCAGGCCAAAAACTGGGAACTCATTACCCAGGACAAATGGGATGTTCGTGTTTCACTGTTGCAGTCATTACATTTGGGTAATCTGCTGGCAGGTTTCCCTCAGTCGGCCTGATTAACAAAGTCTTGGGTCCTGCATCGGTTGCTGTCCCTTCTTCCATAATGTCAGGTCGTCAGGGGTATAAAACATGCAGCCGACACCATTACATCAGTCTTTCTTGCCGTGCGTGCCAGAAGCAGTTCGCAAGTGCCGGTTGGCCGACTACTGAAATTTAAATTTTTGAGTTTCAGAACCGAAGTCGTCAACTAAAAGCTAAGTTTTCCGTTGGGGAAACTTTTCTTGCTCCTTACCGATGTCAGTAAAAGTTAATAATTGCATTACTTGTGGGAAGCAAATACCTCATAAGGATTTTCATTTGTACTGTATTCCTTGCCTAGGCCCTGACCACAATGTGCCTTGCTGTTGGTGTTGTGCTAAATTTAATCAATGCACTATTAAACGTCAGTATATTTTTGCTTCTAAATGTTTTGTCTCAAGATTTAATTATCCAGAAATGTTGTCGGTTAGCAATCCAACTACTGGAATACCTAAAAAAACGCAAAGAAAAAGAGACAGACCGTCGAGGTCAAAAACCAACAAGGACGCTTCTCCTAAGCCAGTCACCGGTTCGCCAGTACTCAGTGAGCACTTCCGCAGCCCCTGATACCCGCTACTTCTGATTTGCAGGCCTCTACTGAGACCCATTTGGAGTCCGGTATGCCGCGAGATACTTCAATCGTGGAACCCACGGATGTCTCTACCTTAGATGGGTCCAGAGCTGCTGTGCAGGCACTGGCTTCTGAGGGTGTTTTTAGGACTACAGATTTGTATGTTAGATCAACGCCATCTTCAAAACTAAGGCCAAAATCTAAATCTTTGTCTAAAAAAAACGATGCCTGGGCCACATGTGCAGGCCCCTATGCCTAAAAAACAAATGATCAAAATGGCAGAAGATTTAATTACTCTGATCAGGGGTAGCCAACCTCCTCCTAAGAGGCCTAGGCAAGACATTGATTATGAATCTTCTGAACAGGATTCTGTTTCTTCTGACTCTTCTAATGAACAGGATTTGTCTATTCCTACTTATGAGGACTCTGATGCAGAGGATTCCATTCCTTCTGCTTCTCCCCCTGAGGAATTTTTTTTGGGGAAACTTTACATGCCTTTAGGGACCATTTCCACTGAGAAAGTTAGGATTTCTCTGAATCTAAAAAAAGTCTTAGGGATTTTCTTTTACTTCCTCAGCATAGGCCTTTGGCTATACCTCCTGTTCTAGACATTGTTGATGATGTTTTTTCAGAATCTAGTATTATGCCTGATTCTCTGCCTCTGGTTCCTTGTAAGCCAGACAGATATTACAGGGTTCCTGAATACCAGAAATTCCTTTTCAAAAAACCCTATTTGCTGATCCTGAAACCATTTCTCAGGGTCCCAAGGGCATTAAGGCCTCTTCTGCCAAAAATCCTACCCCTTCTGATAGAGATTCCAGGGCGCTGGATAGATGGGGTAAGAAGGTTTACACGTCTGCAACCTTGGCAATCAGGGCTTTAAATTGTCAATTTCATATGCTTAAATATCAACAGCATATCATAGGATAAAACAGAAAATGATGTTAATCTCTGCCTGTGTGGAAAATAAAAAATTGCAAGGATTTATTGCATTCAGCTGAACAAGTCGGAAAACATACTTTGCAATGTGGTTTTGATTCCTTGGAGGCTTCTTGAAGGGCTGTTGTAACTGGATCTGTGCTAAGAAGGCATGCTTGGCTCAAAGAGCAAACTCTGCCTGACCATGCTAAAGCAAAATTGTTGGATGCTCCTTTACAACAGGGACATCTCTTTGGTAATAAGGCTGAAGAAGTGTTAAAAAAGATGGAAGATAAAGCTAAATCTATGCAAACTGTGAAAGATTTCTTACAAGTGCAACCTCCAAGATTTAGTAGGCACTGGCCTACTAAGAACTGGTCCTTTCCAGTCCCCTCGATCAAATTGAGACATTCCAAAAGCTCCAGGTTTCGGTCACAAGGAACTTTTAGAACAAAACAATGGAGTGCCTCCACTTCCAAAACTAGAAGCAACAAGGCACCTCCTTATGGTAAACAGTCTCAATGACTTCCCTCTACAATCACCAAGCACCTACCTCTTAGCCGTCCTTTTGGGGGGGAACCTAGCACTTCATGCACAAAACTGGCAACTTATTACCCAGGACAAATGGGTTTTAAATATAGTATCCCAAGGATACAGATTTCACTTCCACACTTTGCCAATCCCAATTGGATGGCCAGATCTGCCCCCAAATTAGTGTGCAGAGGCCCAGAAACAAGTTCTATCCCTCATGAACATGGGGGCTATTCAGCCAGTACCAGAATAGGGAAAGGAACAAGGTTTCTACTCCAGACTTTTCCTGGTACCCAGAAAAGACAAATCATGGCGTTCAATTCTGGACTTATCCACTCTAAACACATTTCTGGACATTCCAAAATTTAAGATGCTGACTCTTCAACAGTTACTACCTATGCTAGGCAAAGATGCCTGGTTGATAACTCTAGACTTAAAAGAGGCTTACCTGCATATCCCAATCAGGGAATCTTGCCGAAGATACCTCCACTTCAAAGCAGGCTACTCACATTACCAGTTCTCTGCACTGCCCTTTGGCTTATCTACTACACCCAGGGTCTTCACAAAGTGCCTGGCACCAGTAATTGCATTTTGCAGGCAAAGAAATATTCAAATATATCCATACCTGGATGATAGTCTTATTCAGGCAGAAAACAAGAACATTTTTCTAAAGCATCTGGCGTTTGTAAAAAGGGTTCTAACTTGTCTAGGGTCACAACTGGCACCTTCTCAAAAAATAACATTCCTGGATGTAAGCTTGAATACAACTGCCCAGATGACTTACCTTACCCAGCCTATGAACCTATAATTTCCAGGGAATTGTTATGGCTAGGCTTGCATAGGCCTTACGGCCAATAGCCTAGTACCAACATATGAAAAGCAAATTCAATTGATGACTTCAAACAGGTGGCCCCAGTAACCCTGCTATCTGCAAGACAAATTCTGCAAGCCTTGGGGTTCATGGCCTCCTGCATTCTTCTAATTCCATATGTAAGACTGCATATGAGGAAACTTCAGTGATACTTAAAAAGTTTATGGAGTCTCCATTGTCCCAGCCTGGAAACGATGATTCCTATTGTACCTTGCCTGCAACTAGAGTTCCTATGGTGGGCAGAGGCCTGCCACAAAAACAGGGGACTGCCATTCACTCCACCCCCTACCACCCAAAAAATAACAACAGACGCATCAGACTATGCTTGGGGGGCTCATCTGGCAGGGAAGTGCATTCAGGGCAAATGGACCCCAAATCAAATGCACCAACATATCAATCAGAAAGAGATGCTAGCTGTACAGAATGCTCTGACAGCCTTCAAGGACTATGTTCTTCCAGGACAATTAATGATAAAGACAGACAACACCACAGTTATGTGGTACATAAACAAGCAGGGGGATACACATTCCTACCCCCTTTGCAGACTAGCCATGGCATTGTGGAACACGGCCTTGACCTTTCAGATACAACTACAAGCTTAATTCCTGCCAGGAAAGCTAAATACTCTGGCAGACCAACTAAGCAGAAATTTTGTGGACCAACACGAATGGAAACTAGAACCACAAGTTTTCAACATGTTGACACGCAAATGGGGGAACCCAGACATAGATCTTTTTGCCTCACCCCAGAACTATCAGTTGGACAACTTCTGCCCAAGAATTCATCACAAAAAAGCTTGGAAAGTGGATGCTTTTATTCAACTTGAAAAACCTATCACTTTATGCTTTTCCCCCTCTGCCACTGCTCTCCAAACTTCTACTAAAAGTCAAAAAGGACAAACCAAAAATTATTCTGATTGCTCCAGACTGGCCTCGCCAACACTGGTACCCACTCCTGCGCAATGTGTCACACCTTCATCCGTGGCACCTGCCTCAGATACTTTACCTACTGTCTCAGCAGAACTACCAAATTCTGCACACTCCACTCCAAACGTTGAACCTTGCAGCGTGGCTAATCAACTAATTTCACCCTTGGTATCCCGCAGTAGACCAGTGATGGATGTCATTTTGGAGGCTAGAAGGCCAAGTACTAGAAGATCTTATGCTGACAAATGGAAAAGATTCTGTACCTGGAGCCAATCACAAGGAATAAGCAAAGCCATGCCCAATATTCCTCAGATTCTGCAATACTTAACTGAGATGCTTCACAAGGGCCTATCTTTTTCTTCCATAAAAATCCATGCCTCTGCCATTTCAGCTCATTACAACATAGAACCTCCCCTCTTCTCTCATCCTCTGCTAAAGCAGTATCTCAGAGGGGCCAAATATTTAAGACCTCCCAGGAGAGCACCAACTCCTGCATGGGACCTCAATTTTGTTTTGGAGAAACTCACTCTCCCTCCTTTTGAGCCAGCTGCTACTGCAGACTTAAAATTTCTCTCCTGGGAAACAGCTTTCCTTTTAGCAGTCACTTCAGCTAGAAGGATTTCAGAATTACAGGCTCTTATGGCAGTGGAGCCTCTCATTATTTTTCATCCAGACAGGGTGGCTCTCAGGACCAATCCATTTTTCATGCCTAAGGTAGTATCCAGTGTGGCTCTTAATCAGACCATTCATCTGCCAACTTTCTTCCCCAATCCACAGAACAAAGGAGAGCAGATTCTGCATTCATTGGATGTACGTAGACAAGTTAGATTCTATTTAAACAGGACGAAATCTCTAAGAAAATCTGAACAACTATTGGTGGCATTTGCTGCAGAGGCAGAGGGAAAGGCTATTTCAAAGCAGACCATTTCCAAATGGATAAGCCATTGTATTAGTTTCTGTTATGAAAATAAAATTGCCAAAGATTCCAAAGACAACCACAAAGCATTCTATAACTATGTCAAGAATCTAAATGACAATGCTCAGATCTGCTCTGAGCTAAAACAGAATGGCAATAAATATACTGATCCAAAGGATATTGCCAATATCCTGGCAGATCGATTCAGTGCCAACTTCACCCCCCTCTCACCCCCTAAATGGCCCATCTCAATACCGGAAGATTGCCAAATTCCAGTAATAACGGCCACACAGGTACAAAACGCACTCTCTAAAGCCAAGAATACAGCATCCATGGGGACCAGATGACATCCCGGGCTGTGTACTACATAAACTACAATATGAACTGGCACCTCACCTAAGTGTCATGTTTAATCATAGCCTCACCTCAGGTTTCGTGCCCACTGAGTGGCTTAGAGCTACAGTTATCCCAATCCACAAGGGGATCCACCTTGGATCCCAGAAACTACCGTCCCATCAGTCTGACAAGCCTTATCTGCAAGGCCATGGAGCGTATTATCATGGAACTTATAAACAAAGACATTGGCAACCTTCAAACACTGGACCCCACCCAGTTTGGGTTTGTGAAGGGCCGATCTTGTCTCCTGAACCTGATTGACTTCTTTGAATCAGTCTCCAGAGCCATGGACAAGGGTAAGGTGGTCCACACAGCCTATCTAGACCTTGCCAAGGCCTTTGACACCATCCCCCACTCTGGAATCATAGATAAACTTACTAAGTTGGGTATTAATCCTTATGTCACCCAATGGGTTGCTAAATGGCTTACTGATAGAACCCACACTGTAAAAGTAGCCGACTCCAAATCCAGCTCCAGACAAGTGACAAGTGGAGTACCTCAGGGTTCAGTCCTGGGGCGCTCTTGTTTGGCATCTACTTCTCTGAAGTACAGGTCAACACTAAGGGACTCTGGCTAACAAAGTTTGCAGATGACTGCAAACTGGGAGCCATTATTGAATCCCCAAATGATGTGGATACTCTACAAAAGGGCCTTACAGAAACAGATGCTTGGTGCCAGAGCCATGGGCTCAAGCTCAATGCCAAGAAATGTATTGTTATCCCTTTGGGAAAAACATGTATCCATGAATTACCATATAGGTGGCAGTACACTAAACACAAAGTGTGATAAGAGACTTAGGGACACAGGTGGACAGTGGTCTCACCTTCGATAACCACATCGCCACAACAGTCAGGAAATCCTTCTATGTGGCACACCTCATCACGAAGGGCTTTTCATCCAGAAAAAAGGAGGTCATTGTCCCACTGTACTCATCCCTCATTAGACCCATTATAGAATACAACGCCCATTTGGTATGTACCTCTCAAGACATCTGCAACAACTGGAAAGGCCTCAGAAATACCTCACTAAAAGAATCACAGGCCTAAAGCAGATGCCCTATGCTGACCGCCTTAAAAACTCCAGCTATACTCTGTCGCATATCGTCTACTCAGAGGCGATCTCTGCTTAACATACAAGGCCATATCAAACCCAGAGCTGTTGGACATGCTACACTTAAAGAAATCCCAATCCCTCAGAGCTACACGCTCCAGGGATCTAAACCTTGTCATCACAATAAACAAAACATGCTGGAGGGATAGGTTCCTGACCCAGAGACTCCCCAGACTCTGGAATAGATTGCCCATACATGTCAAGCAGAGTGCCTCTTTGGACCTCTTCAAGAGGAACCTTGACGTGTGGATGGGAGAAAGGAAATTCACCGCAGGGATCACATCAGTCGCCCTGCTAGACAGGGGTCCAGGAAAGTAAATAATGTGGGAAGAAATAGCCAGGGAATTGTTATGGCTAGGCTTGTATAGGCCCTAGGGCTGATAGCCTAGTACCAACCTATGAACCTATGCTATATGCACCATGGTAAACCTTTCCCCAAGGGGATCTGGTCTCATTCCACCAGGGCTGCATCTACTTCTGCAGCCTTTCTCAGAGGGGTTCCTACCAGAGACATTCTAGAAGCTGCTACCATGCAATGCTCAATTCATACGTTCACCAAACATTACCTTTTACCTCTCCTCTCTAAATCCAGAGCTGGCTTTGCCACTGCTGTCCTGCAGGGCCTTTTAGCTGCTCCTAATGTTGTATAAATCCATCCTCCCCAACCATAGCTTTGGGATTCTACCCTAATGTAATGACTGCAGCAGTGAAACACGAAGAACATAGTACAGTTGTGTACACTTACCATAAATGTAGATGTAAGTGTGTATTCACTGTTGCAGTCCTGTTTACCCACCTTCCAGCCCCCTGTTTTTCTCTTACTATACCTCTCCTTTCTTTTAATATGCTGAGAAGCCTTTTTGGGTGTATTTGCTTTTGTTTGGAGATATATTTTTTGTGTTTTAAATTATATGTATATATATATCTATATATATATATATATATATATATATATATATATATATATATATATATATACATCTATATATATATATATATGGATTTACTTCAGAAGATCGAATTGCCAAAATCTCGAACTGTAAATAACCGAAACCAAAAGCTCGAGTTTCGGAAACTTGAACTTCTGAAGCAAAACCATCAAAAAAAAAAAAAAAAACAGGTGACTATCACACCCCCCCTACTTAAATATACCAACGCCAAGATCGCGCTACAGTGGGGAGATGGGAAATCTCCTGTCTTGCGCTATATGCGGAAGCGCAAAACGGGAGATTTCTCATTTCCTGCCAACACCGCAAAACAAATAATACATTATGTACACACAGAGCATACAACAATACTTGTCTTTGTGTGCACGTAATGTATTAAGGTAAGTAAAGTCTTATTTCTGAACACTACACACATTCGATTTACTAAAATCTCGATCATATGGTCTCGACCATATGAAATTCGAGATTTCAGTTATTCGATTATGTGAAGTGCTCCCATATATATATATATATATATATATATATATATATATATATATATACACGCATACATACATATATATTTTTGCTCCCCATTTGGGGGGCACCTGACATCCGGGGCAAGAAAAACTGATGTAATGGCATTGGCTGCATGTTTTATACCCCTGACGACGTGACGTCATGGAAGAAGGGACAGCAACTGACGCAGGACCCAAGACTTTGTTAATCAGGCCGACTGAGGGAAACCTGCTAGCAGATTACCCAAATGTAATGACTGCAACAGTGAATACACTCGAACATATACAGTTGTGGTAAGTGTACACAACTGTACTTTCTTAACAAAGGTGTCCATCTTCCTGTCACACCTGGGATTTCATTTGAACCTAGAAAACTCTTGTCTGACATCCTGTCACAGAATTGTCAGTGGGGGAGAAGGGGGTTGGCTGTAAGGTACACTCAAGCAAAAGACCAAACAGCTTCAGGCTCCTACAACAGAATTTCTTAGGATTCTAAGTCTCATGGCATCTGTGATCCTCATGATATCACTTGCCAGAATACACGAGGAAAATCCTTTTGTACCTACATCAATTCTTGGACCCAGCATCTACACCCCTTGGACTTTCAGATTCCAGCCCTGCATTTTTTAAGGTGGGAATTGCAATGGTGGATGAATCAACTGGTTCTCAAGCCAAGACACTCTTTATCTCTTCCACCCCCAGTTCAGTCTGTCCAGACAGACTCCTCAGATTATGCTCGGGTGCAGTTTCCATGGAAGTAAAAGTGCAAGGTCTGTGGGACTCTTCAGACAGACCAAAGCCTGTAAACATCAAGGAAATGCTAGCAGTGATTCATGCTTTGAAATCTCTAGACCATGTGTTTCTCCATGCCCTTTACAGGTGGTTATGAACAACACCACAGTGATGTAGTATCTCAACAAACAAGAGGAATCAAGATCATATCCTCTTTGCCAGTTGGCAGTGATGGGTTGGAAGTTGGCTGTTCATCATTCTCTGATTCTTCAGTCCTTCATTCCTTCAGAGCAAAACATTGTGGCAGACAGTCAGCAGATCATGGACAGGCCCTCACAAGTGGAATCTCAATGCAGGTGTGTTCCAAGACCTGATCCAGTTGCAGAGCACCTCAAGTAGATCTTTTATCGTCATTACAAAAAGATAATTAAACAATTCTGTTCTGTATATCCTTTAATCCAAGCATGGAGAATAGATGCTGTGCCATTCTGTTGGTTGGGAATGTTTCTGTATGCTTTTCAACCTTTTCTGATGATTTCCAAGGTACTTCTAAAGATTCTGAAATTATTGTGGTGAAAATTAAATATTCATCATATTGATCTCTTATGCAGTAGCCTTAGCTATTTGGGTTGTATCTTGCATAGTATATAATACCTGGCTAACTTCCAAAGCTTCATGGCACCTTCCACGCACCTAAACCTTCAAGCCCTGCATGCTCAGCTAACTACAAAGACAGGTTTGGGTGCTAAGCCCACAGACCTTTCCTGTCAGGTAAGAGAGTGCTTCTCTGAGGCTTTCGAGGAGTGATGGTCGGCTTGTGCTGTTCCTTTGCTGGGTAGAGGAGTTCCCTTTGTGGGGAAAAAACGTCCACTATATTGATATTTTTTGTACTTTCTTGTTATTTTTAAGGTAGGAGTGTATGTTTTAATGGACTGTTATGAGACTCTACTTTTAAACAGGAGCACTCTAAACAACTTTTAAACTGACAGGAAAATAAAGTAATTGAAAACCATTTTTTCCTGTTGAAAAATTGTTTTTATTTTACATTTTGGGATTAGTAAAGTGTTTTTAAAGTACTTTTACTGTGTTTTGTGTGAAAAAGTGATTTTTAATGATTTTAGATTTTTTAAACAAGAAACATATTTATTAAATTATCACATATGGCATAAGCAATCTTACATTTATATAAATGAAAATAAACCATCCTGGCACAATTCCAGTTTCAAAGATTATATATTACAAGCCACGTTGATACAGTTCTAGTTGCAAACATTATACATCACTTAGAATCTATCCAGTCATTGTCAGTCAAACATTACATAGCTCACTCAAATCCTGCCTTATTTTAAACCTTGTTACTCCGCTGCATGTGGTGTTCCAACAATTCCCATTTTTTCCTGTGTAATATGCTCCTACCCTTTTGTAAAGATCCCAGTTCTAGTTCTTGTATCTCTTACTATATTCACTAATTCTGTTACAATTGGTTTACACTTTGATTACTGTTTTCTAGTAATTGCTTTTTTGACAGCCACCATAATTAGACTCAGCAAGGCCTTACTATGTCTAGGCAGTTCGGTTCTGTATCATAGCTCAAAAAAATCATTTTCTTAGCTACACCAGGTTACTCACCCCATATCTTTAAAAGCAGTCTGCAGGGAATCTTTAAAGTCTGCCAACTCATTCTAGTCCTAGAAAATATGTTCCCAGGTACCTCTTTCTTCCCCATCGCACCTCCAACATTTGCTGTCTACCTGGGGAAAAATTCTCTGGAGTCTAATTGGGTTATAAAAATATCTATGTAAACATTTCCAAACAAAATTCCTAAATCTTCTAGATTTTGTTTGGGAAACAAACATATATCTACCATCGTTTCTTTGTGAATTGCTTATCCAGTCTCTCTCCCCAATCATTGCTTACCTACTCTAATTCTTAAAATTATTGTGCAATATTTTGTATGCTGTACTAATTATTCCATTTTAACAGCAGCTTCTGTTCAGATTCTACTAAAAAAAAACTCTCCCAGTACTGGTCTTTCGTTTAGGGCACCCTCTTATTTTCTCTTTGCCTATACTCTGATATTAATCATTGATAGGGAAGCCAATGTCTAACCCACATTCCAAATAAATTATTGGTATCTTCCATTCTTTTACCTTTCCCTGTCTTATGTGTGTGCTCCCACTACCTTGGTTCCTTTGCCATTTTTCTCCAATAAATTCCAGCCCACTCTTGCCCATTGTCTGTATCCCTAATTGCAGTCATCCCTGTTCTTCTCCATTCCCATGTTGGCTTAGTTCTTAGAATACTTTTTGCTACTTTATGAATATAATATTCTGTATGATTAATGTTATTCGCCTTAGAGGTCTGCATCCAAAATCCCAGTTTCTCCAGTTTGTAGTGGCTTTTGCTGCTTGTTTTCCCCTGGAAACAAGCACCATTTTGGCTTGATCATGGAATAGACTACTGGTTCAAAGGTCGGTCCTTTTTCCATCCACTAAAAGAAAAAGAAAATTTAAGCAAACTGCCTTTCCACAACAGCAGGCTAGCAGTCTGCCCCCTCTAAATCTGAATCCGTCTCTATCAATTTTGGCAACACCTTTGCTATTATTTTAGCTGTTATAGACATAAACACTTTATAATCATGCTTTAAAGTTGAAATTTGCATATTGTGAAGCTGCACCTGATGGGCCTTTACTGTCTTTAGGTATTACACACCTTTCTTCCAGTATGGTGGTGTTTCTCCTCCTTTTAAACTACTGTTAAACAGAACCTTCCAGATCTTTCACTTTCTCCCCTCCTAGCTTCCAAACGTTCACAGGAATACCATCTATTCCTGGAGACTTTCCTGCAGATTGATTATATAATCACCATTTTTATCTCTTCTCCTATGTCACCTGTTAATTAGTGAGCCTAGTGTACCTCTAACCTTGGCGTACCCATGTCTTCCATAAATATTCCCATTTGTACTTTTTCTTGATTTCCACATTCCTATAGTTTATATACACATTTTCATAAAATTTCTGAAATATCTCTCATACTTCTGGAGGATTTCTGGTTATTTATCTTGTTATAGGTTCCCTAAGTTTAGCAACAGTCCTTCTTACTTTCTGTCGCCTACGTCGTTGTGCTAAAAGTTTGTGTTCTGGCGTTATCAAAAAAAAAAAAAAAAAAAAACAGCTGCTTAACATCAATGTAAACTTGGGCATATTATCGGGATATTCTCTTATTTTTCTCTTGAGCATTCTGCATTTGTGTCTCTTCTTCTTCTGCAAGATCCTCCTTATTCTGCAATATTTTAACCTTTGTCTGTCCCTCTAAATAATTCTTGTTACTTCTTAACCAGGTCTCTCTTTTTTTTATTTCTACCCTATTTTTCAACTCCATTTTCATTTTATCTCACTCACTTGCTATATCTTCTGAAGAAATTTCTGTCTTCCCTAATAACTCATATAATTTACACTACATAGGTAGGTGGGAAAGTGCCAGTTTCTCATTTGTACTTCATTGCTCTACATTTTTATCTTAGTTGTTATTGGCACATGGTCTGAAATAGTTATTGGATATGTGTTGAAACATTCAATTAAATGCACATGTTCCTGTGAAATATGATTTCTGTCTAGTCTAGGACAGTTATTGTACCTTGGGTAATATGTAATTTCTCTCCGAGTTCCTACTACTGAATTCACCTCTTCCTTGCCAAATATTTTCACATATTTCTTCAGAAATCTACCCTCTTTTGTTATATTTTATTTTTTACTTAACTGCTTGCCCTTGTAACGTTTAATGTTACACTTCTCTGTAAAAAATGTCCAAATCTATTGATATTACCTTCATCTTTAGTCAGCCTGTTTCTATGGAAACACAAGATCAACATGCAGAGCTCCAGGTTTCTCAACTGGCTCTGAACATTTACTTGCTTAAAGAAAACTAGTTATTACATTGTGGTGTCTCAGTTTTTAAAACCCACTTGCATTCCAAAAAACTTTTCATTACGTTTAGCCAAGGCATTAATCCAGAGGTTTACCTACACGAACGTTAAAAGAAAACATGTCAGTTCTATATATATTATAAATGAGTGCATGTTTATACTCCATCCTTCACCGCAACAGCCCACATTACAACTTTTCTACTCAAATGTGCTTTTGTCCAGACTTTCTTCTCTCTCTATATTGTAATGCTTACATTTCTTAAAACTAGAAAAGTGGGAAGAAAAAGTCACCCATTTACTTCATTTTTATCGCACACAACTGTCACTGAAATTGCTGTGTCACATGCAATTTGTATCATAAAATGTTTTATACAAATACTGCTACAGTTACTTTTTCTTTTCCGTTTTAGTGTGTTTCCAAACATTAATGACATGAAGTGGAGGCATATGCGTGTCAGTCCCCCAACAAGTTTAACAAAGTCAACAAATGTCAGTCTTTCTCAGCCACTTTTTCTTGTAAAGCCATGTTTCATGAATGTGATTGATGTTTATAGTCTCAGACTTATTCACTAATTTCACTGTTGTTGGTCTTCTTCATATTCATCTCCATCTCCCAACCCCAGACTCTGGTTCAAGTCTAAGGTACTCTTGATTATTCTTCTTAACTCCTGTGTGTTTTTTCGGTCTCCCAAGCATTTTAATTTGGAACATTGGAAAAGGTTTTCACTGCAAAGTCTCTATGAGCATTACCATCAGAAGAGTGAGAGGCAGAGTCCATTTCAGTTTGATGGCTCAACTCTTGCTGGACAAACTTTTGTATCCCCACAGCCTGTTCTGCATCAAAAACTTAATTTGACCCACCTGGTAAAATTATTCTGAAGACAGTGGATACATCAGCTTGAATCCACACCTGTCTCTCACCATTATCCGATTGCTATAATACATTTGTTTCTCTTTTACCTGGCATAAAGTGAATAATTATTTAACACTCCACTGTCCCAAACTTTGAATACTTTGCTCTTTTTCCACAGTTTTGTTAGGATAAGCTCTTTTTAATAGGATTGCATCTTTACTAATACAGTTTTTTCAGTCATCCGAATATTTGTTTAAAGCATCTTCCACTTTTTTCCAGCCTTTTGTTATTTGAGTTGATACATTCCTTCACTGTTTTGTTTATTTCAATCAGCTCTGAGTACATTTCACCTATTTTTTCCTCTTGATTACTAGAACCCATGTCTTGTACCACATCTGCAGCTAGAATTCCTTTTTGCTGAACAGCTGCAATATTCATCCTTGTCAGAGTGTTTTCTCTTTGCCTTTTCCAGTTGATTTTCTTTCAGACTCTCTTAATTTGTTCTGTGGTAGCTTTCAAAGAGTGAACTTTCTAGCCAGTAACTGAATTTACTAAAAGTGACAGAGATCCTGGCCCTTGTATTTAATTTTCCTTTTATTCACATCAGGAGAGCTGACGTTAAGTTGTTGATCAGTGTGCAGCCATCTTGGAAATGCAGAGTGAAGATTATTGCTGAAAATATTAAGCAGCAAAGGGTCAAGGATAGAATCTTATGGAACACCCATGGTATTTGGGGAGGTATGGAGAGAGAGAGTCTTGCCATTGCACTGACTGGAATCTATTTGTTAGATAGCTGTGGAACCAGTTAAAGATGGTGGCTGATGAGCCAAGAGTGGATAGTTGTTGCAGCAGTTTAGGGGGACAGACTGTGTCAAAAGCCCTAGAAAGATCAAGAAATAAAGCTTATACATATTTTCCCGAGCCTCAAGCTTTGTTTATGGTGTTCATGAAGGATAGTAGGGCTGTGGTAGTGCAATGGGCTGGTTGGAAACCACGAGAGTTAGTTTTGGGTGACATAATGGAGCTGTTGCTTCTGGATACATTTTTCCAGGAGTTTTGAGAGGGATAGTAGTATTACTGTGGGGCAGAAATTTGATTTGTCAGTTGACTTATGTAGGGGGATGTTGTGAGATTTTTGTCCAGATAGAGGGAACATGACTTTTGAGGACAGAAGAAGATAGACATTTTTTGCAATGCTTATGGGCAGACCCACAGCCTTAACAGCTAATTTTAAGTTACTTGGGTGGGGGTTATCTGTTGAGGTGGAGCAGAGATTGAGTATAAGTAAAAGTTGTTTGATGGTGGCAGTGGGGACAGATGTTAAGGAAAAGACTGAACAGGGTGGGTTGGTAGTGGATTGCATGTAGTCAGATTGGAGCTGTGAGGCTTAAGAAGAGGTAGAAAGTTAACCTGTTAGGGGAGGTGGGCTTTAGTTAAAGATGCTATACTATCAAATAAGTGTTAAATAGTGTGGCAGTTTGTGGGGAAGAGGCTTTTGAACAAGGGCTCTGTTCTTTATTTGAGCCAGGATTTAATAGGGATTTAAGTGTGGACCAGACATTTTTAGAGTTATGTTTATACTTTGTTTGTAGGGGATAGTGATACTGTTTCTTGTCCTAATTTTTTGTACTTCGTTCCATAATTGCCTGGAAGTTCGAAGGAGCTTTTTTATGCTGTTGCCATTCTTTCCAAGCATTGGTATTAATAGACATAAGGAATTTGCTCTGATTAAAAAGACAGCATGGTTAGATTTAACTCTTACAGAGGGGGCAAGGTTATTTAGAGTTTGAAGGAATATTTAGTTTAAACGTTGAACAGCCTCATCTTATGAGAATGTCTTTAGAGTAGATCAGTTTATGGCTTTTAGTACTTATTTGTGTAATTATTGACATTTGATTAGTAGTAAAGTCTGGCTGGGTAAAAGCCCGTTTTCAGTGGAGGCCTGGGGAGAAAAGCTCCAAATCATTACAGAACATTTTAAGTACAATAATTTTGCAGTCTTCAGAAATAAAACAAAAACATCTTCAGTTTAAATAATTATAACAAATTAGTGATAATATAAAAATATTGGTTAAGAATCAATACGAGTTATGTGACAATCATTTAATATTTATAGAAACTTTAGACAGTTTGTACAGAAATTAAATGTAGCTAGTCTGATACAAACACGATTTGCAATATGAAGTGAGGGGAAAACAGGCTTATGGTATATTTAGAGAGAAAATCAGGGAAAAGAATGTGATAGAAGTAAGGAAGTAAGCGAAGAAGGGAAAGTAAGGAGGTGTAAGGAATTAAAAGATACTTGTTCACATTTAGGGATATAGTTTATCCTGGTTGTGAGCATGAACAAAGCTAGATTTTAGCTAGGACGTCTTTCAGAGTGGTTTTGAAAGATGGGAGGGAGAGGGTATTGACCTTGAAGGATACAGGTAAGGAGCTCAGTGCCTTAGCAAACAGACAGTGCCTAGCAGATTTGATAGGTTTGTAGACAAACAGGAGTTTTTGGTTACTGGATCACAGTGACCGACTAGGGACATAGTTCTGTAGAATGTGTTTTTTTTAGTGCTGAACAGGCACACGGATGCTGGATAATTTTATGGGTAGTAAGAAACTGTGTATGTGTTAGTTGATGAGGCAGTTCTAACCAGTTTAAGCTTTTTAGTGCTGTACACATTGGTGGATTCTGAAAGGGGTATTTGCAGCAAATTTAGCAACTTTGTTATTGCATTTTTCTAGTTTTAATTTTTGTGATGACTGGAGGTTAGTAATGATGGGACAAAGCAATTAACAAAGAGATACAAAAAAAACTGATTTTCTGTCACTTCTTGAGGTTAAATAACTTGAATATGCAATGTAATCTACTGGGCAAGAAAAAGGGCACAGTAGCCAACTTAGTAAGCAGTCCTTAGAGTGCACGTATTATTTCACAGAGACTTTCACTCACAGAGCAGGCAGGTATTTGACTAATTAAAGTTAATATACACCAGGGTTATTCATGATAAATGTGCTTACATTATGTAATGATAAAATTCTCAGTAAACTTTTAGGAGTAGGGCCTTGTGGCAGAGCTCCTGCACTATCGAGGCCAGATGTCATCCCCCAGTGGTCTAATGGATAAGGCACTGGCCTCATAAGCCAGGGATTGTGGGTTTGAGTCCCATCTGCGATGATATAATATACAAATATATGTAGTGACTGCAGGCTGTGAAATGAATGAAAGAAAAAACTACTAAACTGTAATATATTGTGGCAATAAATTCAGTACTTATACAAAAAAAGAGATGGAGGGAAGGACCACAGTAAGTCCAGGCTAGAGAGTACAGGGGAAATACAAGAGTAGAGTGATGGTAAGAAAGTTTATGAATATAAGCTCAAAGTTGTTTTAGCAGGAGGTATACTGATAGAGAACCACAGTAATACAGTGTATAAATGCAGCTGTATCAAGCAAATTATCAGAACGTGGCACTACACTGATAAGTACAATATAAAACCATCACTTAGTAAACAGTCATTGGATTAACCAGTACAGAAAAAGTGTTTTTATATATATGTGTGTGTATATGTATGTATATATATATATATATATATATATATATATATATATATATATGTAATATAAATGTCAGCAACTTACATTACATACGTATGTTTTAAAGGCAAACATGCTTAGCAAACATAAAGCTTAATCGATCTGAATGAAATCGATACAAGTATAACATGCTAGTAAAGTCTTTTCACTGTTCTACACTGTGTTAGAACAAATAGAAATTTAGTAATATATGACACATACCTGCTGTATGAGGGAAGATGGTGAATGAGTGTAAGAGGAGACAACACTGATGAGATGTTT
Source organism: Protopterus annectens (assembly GCF_019279795.1). Lineage (NCBI taxonomy): Eukaryota > Metazoa > Chordata > Ceratodontiformes > Protopteridae > Protopterus > Protopterus annectens. Next base: position 671,395,436 of record NC_056726.1, on the reverse strand, counting down.
ATCAATGCATTCTACTGCTGTCATCTTCCCACCCTCAGGTCAAATTATAACTGATTGTAATCAGGTTATAGCCAGTAAAAAGCAATTAACAAAGAGATACAAAGTAAAACTGGTTTTCTGTCATTTCCTGAAGCTAAATAACCACAATATGCAATATAGTCTACTGGTCAAGAAAAAGGGGACAGTAACCAATTTAGTAAGAGGTCCTTAGAGTGCATGTATTATTTCACAGAGAGTTTCAGTCAAAGAACAGGCATGTATTTGACTGATTATATTACAGTAAGGTTCTTCATGATAAATGTGATTAAATTATGCAATTACAAAATTCTCAGTAAACTTGTAGGAGTAGGGGCTTGTGGCAGAGCTCCTGCAGTATCGAGGCCAGATGTCTTGACCGCAGGCTATCATGCAGTGGCAGACTTGTTGGAATAGTGCCTTGTGGCAGAGCTCCTGCAGTACTGAGGCCAGATGTAGTGACCACAGGCTTTTATGCAAAGACAAAATTCTCAGTAAACGTGTAAAAGTAGGGCCTTGTGGCAGAGCTCCTGCAGTATTGAGGTCAGATGTAGTGACTGCAGGCTCTGTTTTATGAAGGAAGATGGTCGCCTATTCAGTGAGCGATTGTTGGTTGAAATTAGTGCAGTGTTGAGTCCACCTAATTTTGTGTTTTCACCAGGTGGGTGATTAGTCTATGGGTAATAAGGTGGTCATTTAGTGAGTCAGGAAGTGTCCCTGCAGATGGAAATTTACTAGTGTCTTAAGCCGTTATCTAGTCAAGAATAGTTCCCTTGTCATTGTATTTATCATATCTAGTTAGAGTTTTTATTACTTGTGTAAAACCAAAGATTTGTTTTAAGCTGTCATTTTGCCTTACTAGTTTACAGTGTAATTGTTACTGTTGTCTGTGGACCATAAAACTCTTCCATCCCACTTTACTAAATGTTTGTCTTTCTTTATTGATTTACAAAATATAGCAATCATATTTTTTCTCCAAAACACATTACATCTGTTTGCTGTGTTAGCAGATCACAGGGACTCGAAAGCAACATTTTCTGTATCGCTTAGAAGCTGTGAAAGCAGCATGTTTTTACACTGCCACTCTCATTACTGTGTTAAATTTGGTTGTTCAGTTTAGTGTTGATAATATTTTGCCCAGTGAAATGTGCTTTGGCAAACAGCATACTAAGATATCCTGCTGGAGTGGTCTAGGTGACAGGAAGCAGGAGAAGGTTCTTTTGGGTGTTTATTGTTAAGATGTACTGTACTACTATTTCTGTGCCATTAAGAAAGGAGCATAAAGCTTTACTTGAAACCCTCTTGCTGCTGTTATGACACTTGCTTTCCTCATCAAAATTGCATAATGGAACAGGTTTACTAGATGCAAAAATGAGATATAAATGTGCATTTTGAGATTTTTTCTTAAGTACCTATACAAGACGTGTCCAGCAATTTTGAGGTCAGTACTGCATCAGCTAGTGTGATTGTATCTTTGCTCAAACTTGGCAGTATCATCCCCCATAGGAGCACTACACTGTTAATACTGCGAAACTGTATAAGTATGCCACATCGGCTTATTCTTTTGTCTTCTGTTAGAAACATTGCATGAGATATTTCAGTCAATTTACCTGGGTTGTTGTGTCTTTTGGCTTTTCCCGGTTAGGGGTCGCTACAGCGGAACTCCGGTCCGCTAATGATTGGCAGTAGATTTTTATGTGCCGAGTTGCCAGCCCTGACGCACAACCTTCAACGAAGGTACGCCCATTCACACATGTCTCCACACAGAAGACACTCTAGCTGAGAATCGAACAGGACAGCTTCTTACTGTGAGGCGACAACGCTACCGCAGCACCACCACCGCAGTGTATTTGTCTTAATTCATTTCTTCCATGGGTATATTCATATTGTGTCCATAGCCTCATAACTTGGAGAGACTAACTGGAGTTTCCTTCCTGCCCCAAATCAGCAGTACATGTCCACATTTTCAGTTAATTTTCCTAGTTTACATAAAACATTCTCTTATCAAAAAATGCTCAGCTGTTTGTAATTAGAAGCCAGCCTCAGCTACCATTAATCAGATGCACATCAGTCAGTAAGTGAACACTGCCGAAACACTTTTACTGAAAGAAACTTTGTTATACCCCATCTACAAGCTCCAGAATGCAGACCAAAAAAAAGTGCAAACTGGGAATGATCTCAAGCAGAAACATTAACTTCCATAATAGTAAAATTAATAGCTATCATCTATCAAATGTTCAATAAAATCTTAACACAGTACAAATTGATTATTCCTCATACATTCCGGAGTTGTATGTTTAGGTCTTCTTTTGATGTTTTTGTTGATAAACTGAAATTTGTTTATAGGGTCATAGGTAGGTACTAGGCTATCTGCCTGAAGGCATTTATAAGCCTAGCCAGAATGTGTTGGCTTTTACCGCCCCCTTAGATTAGTTCCATGTGCCTCTGTCCAGCAGAGCCACTGAAGTGATCCCCAGGGTAAACTGTTTCCCATCCACTCGTCAAGGTTTCTCTTGGAGTGTTAGCGAGGAGCTATGCCTAATGTAGATTGGAATCTTGTTCCAAAGCATGGGAAGTCTCTGTGACAGGAATCTATCCCTCCAGCACGTCCTATTTATTCTTGTGGTGAGGTTTAGATCCCTAGAGCATGTGGCTCGAGGGGATAAACTTTTCTTTAGATGGAGCATGTCCATCAGTTCTAGGTTGGGCATGCCCTTGTAAGTCGGGCAGATCACCTCTGAGTAGGCAGTATGCAACAGAGTACAGCTGGAGTTTCTTCAGTCGAGCTGCATAGGGCATCTGTTTGATGCCAGTGATCCTCTTGGTGAGGTACTTCTGTGATCTTTCCAGCTGTTGCAGGTGTCTTGTAAGCTACATCCCAAATGGGGCGTTGTACTCTATGATGGGTCTGATGAGCGATAAGTAGAGGGGCACAATAACCTCTTTTGATCTGGATGCAAACTCTTTTGTGATAAGGTGGGCCGTGTAGAGAAGGATTTTCTAACCACTTTGTCAATGTGATTATCAAAGGAGAGTTTATCTACTTGGGTCCCCAGATCCCTTATTACTTCTTCCGTATTTAAGGGACTACTACCTATGTGGTAGTTTGTGGGTACTTTGTTTTTTCCAAAGGGGATGACTATGCACTTTTTGGCATTTAGCTTGAGGCCATGATTTTGACACCAGCTATCCGTCTCAGTGAGACCCTTTTGGAAGATGTTTGTGTCAGCCGGAGAGTCAGTTATAGCCCCTAGTTTGCAGTCATCTGCGAACTTGGTCAGCCATAGTCCTCCTGTGCTTGCCCTGTACCTATGAGAAGTATATGCCGAACAAGAGGGGTCCTAGGACTGAGCCTTGGGGAACACCACTTGTAACCGGTTTATAGTCAGACCTAGCTCCTGCAACTCTTAGCATGTGGGTTCTGTCCATGAGCCAGTTGGCAGCCCATCTTGTGACGTAGGGGTTTATGTTTAGGCTGGTGAGCTTGTCTATAATACCAGAATGGGGAATGGTGTCAAAGGCCTTTGTGAGGTCTAGGTAGGCTGTGTATCCTTTCCCTCATCTATAGCCTTGGTAACTGTCTCAAAGAAGTCCACCAGGTTTAGGAGGCATGATCTGCTCTTAAAGCCAAACTGGGTAGGGTTCAGTGTTTGGAGGTTCCCAATGTCTCTGTTAATGAGTTCCATGATGATGTGCTCCATAGCCTTGCAGACCAAGCTAGTCAAGTTTATAGGGCGATAGTTCCCAGGGTCTGTTCTGGCTCCACCTTTGTGGAGTGGAATAACCGTTGCTGTGCGCCACTCTATGGGTACGTAACCTGTGGAGAGGCTGAGTTTGAACAGTGTGTTTAGGTGAGGGGTTAGTTCTTCTTTGAGCTCGTGTAGTACACAGGCTGGGACACCGTCTAGTCCCGTTGATGCTGTGTTTTGGCTTTGGAGAGGGCTGTTTTAACCTGAGTGACTGTGATTTCAGGAGCTCTACATTCTTCTGGTTTGGTTATGGGCCCTTTTGGGGGTGAAAGGGGGGTGAAGTTTGTGCTGAAACTGTCTGCCTGGATGTTGGCAATATTGGTCGGTTCAGTGTATTTTGTACCATTCTGCGGTAACTCTGAGCAGATCTGAGCATTGCCACTTAGATTCTTGACATAGCTAGAGAATGCCTTATGGTTATCTTTGGAGTCCTTGGCAATTTTTCTTTTGAAACTTGTCTTGGATGATTTTATTAGGGATCGTAGTTTCTTGCTGATACTGATCAGGGATGTCTTCCCTTCTTGGAATTTTACTCTTTTCTGTAGTTTCCTTCTATTGTGTAGCTTGTTTATGGCAGGAGTCCACCAGACTGGTTTCCTTTTCTTGGAGGAGTGAGTCTTGGTTTTGCTTGCGATAGCACGATCCATGCATTCTTGTAGGTGCCCGTAGAATGCATTAGTAAAGGATTTTGCAGCTTGGACAATGTTATCCTTTAGCATGGGGGCTTTGAAATTTTCCACTTTGTTCTTAAGTAACATGAAGTTTGCTTTTGAAAAGTTTTTCACGGTGGTTTCCTTGTCCGAGGGTAGGGGAGGAATGTGGATATCCAAAGTGATTTGTTTATCGTCAGATCTAACCAGCGAGGGGTTGACCTCCGATTTGGAGCACCGGTTGCCCATGATGACCAGGTCCAATATGTTGTCACCTCTGGTGGGAGTGTTGACCAGTTGATCCAGGGCGTTTGAGTTTATAAATTCTAGGAAATATTGGGCAAGGGAGTTAGTACTTGAGTAGTTCTCCCAATTAATGTTTGGGTAATTGAAATCACCCAATATTAGGGTGTTTGGTAGGACCTTTATATTTCCCAGTGTTTCCAGAAATGCGGAATGGGGGTCCTGGGACATGGTGGGTGGTCTGTAGCAAGCTACAATTTGAATTGCAGTTTTGCCCGTTGTCAGTTGCACGTGGATGATCTCTGAAGCATCATGCTGTGCCACTAACCTGGAGGTGTGGGTATCCTTGATGAATATGGATACGCCCCCGCATTTTATATTTTGGTCTGGGTTCTGTAGCCAAAATGTATGGTATGAGTTGTAGTCTAGTAGTGCTGGGATGCTCTCTGGAGCCTTAAACCAGGTTTCTGTACTGCATATATATAGATTTTTCTCCATACTGAGGAGTGCCTCAAGTGTGTGCATTTTGAGGTTTAGACTTCTGGCATTGAGTAGCATTACCCTCAGTTTTTTGTTACTTGTGCTATTTATGGCAGTGAGTTTGTCTTTTGAGCCTTGCCTAAAAAACAGGCACTATGGGGGTGGCAAGAGCCTTGGCCAGTATTTGAAAGCCTAAGGGTGACAGGTGCAAGCCGTCTCTAGCGAAGCAGCGTGGCTTGTCGAGCATGTTATCCCAGGTGGACAGACACTGGATCCCCTTTGAATGACACCAGAAACTTAGCCAATTGTTGAAATTGATAATTTTTTTCTTTATACTGTGGTATCATTCTTGGTGAGGGCAGGATGCTACTCAGGGCCAGGGTCATACTAGCCTGGGCTACAAGATCAGAGAGCTCTTCCATGTCTCTCTTCATGTAGTCCAAGGAGGTACGGTTCAGGTCATTCACACCAACATGGACAAAGAGTCATATTTATACTTGTTCTGGAGTGACCTGAGTGCTTTTGTTATGTGGCGGATCCTGGCACCCGACAGACAGCTAACAGTAACCTTCTCCTTATTCAGCCTAGTGAGTGGGACGTCAGTGTGCCTGACTATAGAGTCACCTATTACTAGTATGTTGGGTATGTTATTTTGCCTTAAGGGCTGTGATTGCATAGCACACTGGTTTTGGGAAGTATGTGTTTCATGATTTGTGTTGGGGTGTGGAGGTAACTTGGATGTCTGCTTTGGAGGTGTCAGTTGCTTTTGCAGATTTTTATTTAGAGCCTCCAAGTATATTTTTGTGTATTTGTGTGTTTTTTGCTGGTGCTGGTTTAATGGGTCTGTGTGAGACTGGTGATGTGATGCAAGTATTTCCCTTCTCCTCTTGGCTGCCTGATCCAGCCTTGGGTTGAGAGAGCTTAGCCTCCAGTTCGGCTGTATAATTGCATCTCTCACATGTATTAGTGTTTAGTGGTAGGAGGAGAGGGTTGTCTGTGTACATGAGGCAGTTGTAACATTGCCTCAAAATGCCCAGATTCACCAGTTGGACTGGATAGTACACCTGAAACTGCCCTTTGGACATGCCTGGATAGATGCAGTGAACTGTTTTACTGAATGGCTGGTAAGGATGAATAGAGAGCCTTGTCATCCTGTACAGTATAGGAGGGTCTAGTGCTAGGGTTTATAAGTGCTTGCTATGAGTTCTGAGCAAGTGCCGGGCTGAGAAATGAATGGCTTGAGTGCTTAAGTTGAAAGTTTGTCTAGTTCCAAGGGAAAAATTGAAGAGGAGACTTTGTGGAGCTTGGAATAGTTATACCCTAGCTAACCGGTGCTGCCTGCCATGCAAAAATGGGCAAATGCAGTATTTATAGCAGGGAAATGAAAGAGATAGAAATTAGCCCAAAATGGCCAATAAACTACTAATTTCTGGGCTGAAACCACTCCTCCATGGACAAATAGGCTGCTCAAAGCTCCCCTCTCTCACATGTGAACAGAGAAACTTCCTTCTATCCAAGAAAGGTATGGGTAAACACAGAAATTTGTAACACAGCCCTGAATTCAGCACTTAACCTGAAAACTGGACTATACTAACATAGAAAGGTGGGAAACAAGTATATATATGTTTTCAGAAAATAAAGCAGATACAATTAAAAAAAAAAAAAAAACTCTTTAAATGCACAGAAAAGGAAACTTATTGTTATATATCTCAGATCAGAGTTGTAGTCAATGCCCCTAGTAATAAAGTAGGAAGAAACACAATATATATATATATATATATATATATATATATATATATATATATATATATATATATATATATTCTTCAATCAGACAAGTTCTAACTGCACACTCCTGCTGCTAGGGTGCAGGGGAACCTTCTTCAAAAAAAGATGGCCTGGGTCAGTGCTCAAGTTATACAAACAAAGCTAGATTCAGCAGGCCTGAATCTGGTCTATGCTGCAGCAACAAGGCACACCAATTTCAGAAAGAAACAGTTCAAATAAACAGGCACAATAAGCCTGTGACCAGAAATTCCCAGCTCAGAAGGGCAGAATCCAGCCTCCCACAAGAGTGCAGACCACACCTTCTTAATGTAAAAAAAACTGGCCCAAGTGCTTAAACCAGAACTAATACACTTTAGAACAGACACTAAGCCTTCAATCAGCAACTCCCAACTCAGAAGGATGTAAGCTTCCTGTCCTGCCACAACAGTGCAGACCACAAACCTTCCTAATGTGAAACAACTGGTCTAAAGCCCAAGTGCGTAATCCAAAGGCTTAGAATAACAGTTACATTTTAATCGGCTACTAACAAGCAATAATAAATGCAGCAGAATAAATGCTATTAAATACTTTTAAGAGCAGGCAGCAAGACCAAAATAAGTAATAAAGTAGGAAGAAACACAAACACAGTAAGCAGATGAATAAAGTGCAAAAAAAAATTTTTTTTTCCTCTCCGTATTAGGTAGAATGAGCTGAAGACACTAGACTAGGAGGAGTGTCACAGATCAAATATACAGTAGAGGCAGGCAATTTCAAAGCCACCAAGTATAAAAAGAAAACACCATTAGGGAGGAGGGCAGGGTGGAGGAAAAATCAACTCAGAAAAATAACACTTTCAACACAGATCAAAAGACAGCAAATATTATAGATGTAAATAATCAATCAAGCAAAAGCAATTGGGATACTGTAAAACTTTGGAAAGAAGTGCCAAAAATATACTTATCAATTTATATTTTGAGTTGTTTCAGTAGCACACTCAGTCAGAACCCAATTACATTCAAGCAATGAATGCAGTGGTTATCAAACAGGGAATCTTTATTACATTAGCAAGCCTTGAGACAATCAGATAAAACACACAAGTTGTTTGGCCAGTATTTAACAGAGCAGGATTAAGGAATGGGGAAAATATCACTTTCTACTAAGAAAAATAACACTTTCAACACAGATCAGAAGCCAGGAAATATTATAGATGTAAATCAGTCAAGCAAAAGCAATTAGAATACTGTAGAACTTTGGAAAGAAGTGCCAAACAATATACTTATCAGTTTATATTTTGAGTTGTTTCAGTAGCACTGTCAGTCAGAACTCAGTTAGATTCAAGCAATGAATGAATGCATTTATTTTGAAAGCACAAGCTAGGACTGCCTTTTTTCCATTTTAGAATATTTTTATATGTATTTTTTGTAGATAGACTTTACACTCCATGCATATTGAATAAGATTAATTTTCTTCCTGGTAAGTTAGATTTTGAGCACACTTTTTATGACATTGTTTCTTTAAGTGAATTATGGATGATATCATGTCATTTATGCAGACTGTATTGAATGGTACTATACTAGCAAAGCATGTGGCTTAGTTCAGTGCTTCAGTCTTGCTTTGTATTAAAAAAGATAATTTACCTTTACTTTGGTGTATTCTTGCTGTGGGAGGAAATAATTAACTAGGAATTCGGAAAAATCATATCCTACCTTCCTTTTGTGATTTCTTATTTTAATTGTTATTGCTATTGGGAGAGGAATTAATATAAGTAAAATACTGAACTTGTAAATTTTGGTGTAAAAATGCTGTGTATTTTGCGAGTTGTATTTTGTTATTTTTTTTTTTTAAATTGAATTCTAATTTGTAAGATGATTTAACTAAGGTTTATTCAATTTTTGTATTTGTATATTTTTTATTTTATATTTGTTCATTGTAGCCATGTATGTGTGATGTGTTATGACCTCTTTGTTGATTTATTGATTATTTTTCCATGATTATGCAGACCTGTGATCATCAAAAAAGATGAAAAACAATGCCAAAAAAAGTGTGAAAAAGTAAATAGTAGTGTTTTTTTTTTTTTTTTTGTGCAAGAGGCTGACTCCTCTGCTTCCCCCAGTCTGAGGTCAGTCACTTCCAATTGAACGTTTGTATACCAGCTTCACAGTCATATCAACTCTAAAGAAGGGAGACACCACCAAAAATAAAGGAGTCACTACTGGGGTGCACACGTACACAGACACACGCAGACATCACACTGGCAGTTATTTCCTGTGAAAAACAGTAGTTGTCATCTTATGCCAAGGGTAGGTAATGCATGTGGAATCTCATCTCAGACAACTGTAGGTATGTCACTTACAAGTTACATTTCTTACGTAAACAGTTGCTACTGGCCATTCATTTTTGCTTTTAAACATTGCATTTTAATAGAATTTGGTATTGAAATACACAAACCATAGCATTACAATATAATCATTTTGTATTTAAATAAATCTAAGTACGTCACCTTTTACCTCATGTCCCTCTATCACCAAGAGAGAAAATCTCCAGTTTGTATGAATTTCAACATTCATGTGACCAATGTGACAATATAGATTTCTGGATGATAATGAAATGCAAAGTGTTTATGTAATATGTATCCCTGCTGAATGTGATGTCCTTTTTATTCTTCCTCAACACTTGGGCTTGGATCCAACTCGGCTGCATACTGTACACTTAGGATCCGACTCTTGAGCTCCTCCCTCTACCTATAATGCATCAGTCCCTCCTCAGTACCTCAGATGATCTTTGCTGCTATTCTGCTCAAATGGAGGTCCCTTCTCTTGAGCAAGAAATTAGTGAAATTTTTGTACGTTTTAATATATTTACTGAAATTTTCTTAGCGTCTTTTTCTATCCTCCCTCTAAGGATCATAGGAGGTTACTAGGTTAGGACCTTATAAGGCTAGCCAAGAGTTTAGCCCATGTTTAGACAAATCAGCATCCAATGTCCCTGTCCAGCAGGAACATGGGTGGAATCCCAGGGGTATATTTTCTGTTTCCCATCTAGTGTCCAGGTTGCACTTAAAAAGGGGTAAAGAGGTACTCTCCTTGATGTGAAGAGGGAGTCTATTCCTTAGATGGGGGGGTCTCTGGGGCACAAATCTGTCCCGCCGACAAGTCTTTTTGATATCACAGACCAGGTTGAGGCCACGCGTGCATGTTACTCGAGTGGAGCTTGACTTGCGGATATGCATTAGTTCCATCAAGGTGAGGTCCGTGATCTCCTTGTATACCAGACAGAGGTCACCTCTGAGGAGTCTGTATGAAACTGACTAGAGGGATAGGGCTTTTAGCCTATCTGTATATGGTAGTTGTTTAAGGCCCTGGATTCTCCTGGTGAGGAACCTCTGTAGTCTCTCCAGCTGCTGCATGTGCTTTGCGAGGTACATGCTGTAAGGGGCATTGTACTCAATAATGGGCATTATACAGAAGAATACAGGGATGTTATGACCTCCTTGTCCCTGGATGAGATTCCCTTAAATATGAGGTGGGCCATGTAGAAGGATTTCCTTACAACGGAAGCAACATGGTGGTCAAAAGACCGGTAGCTATCAACCTGGGTGCCCAAATCCAATCCTTCACGACTGTGTGCGTGCTTAGGGCATTGTTATTAATATGATAATTTGTAGGGACGTCACTGTCCTCAAAGTGGATGATGATGGATTTTTTGGTATTCAGCTTGAGGCCATGTTTCTGGCACCAGTCATTTGCACCCAGCTTGCAGTCATCTGCAAACTTGGACAGCCATAGCCCACTGGTTTTGTCCTGCACCTCAGGAAATTATATCCCAAATAACAGAGGCCCTAAGATTGAACTCTGGGGTACGCTGCTTGTTATGGGTCTACTACTTGAGGGGGCTTCCCTTATTTTGAAAACGTGGGTTCTATCAGTGAGCCAGTTTGCTACCCAACTGGTAACACATGGATTGATGCCTAGTTGAGAGACTTTATCTATTATGCCAGAGTGGGGAATAGTGTCAAAGGCTTTGGCCAGGTCAAGGTAGGTGGTGTGCACTGTCTTCCCCTTGTCCATGGCTTTGGTGACTGTCTCAAAGAAGTCGACCAAATTTAGCAGACATGACCTCCCCTTAACGAAACCAAACTGTGTGGGATCAAGTGTTTGGAGGTTGCCAATGTCCTTGTTAATGAGGTCCATGATAATCCGTTCCATGGCATTGCAGATCAGGCTAGTTCGGCTGATGGGCCTATAATTTCTCGGATCAGTGGATGCTCCACATTTGTGGAAAAGGATGACAGTGGCTGTCCTCCACTCAGCTGGGATGAAGCTAGTACTCGGGCTTTGTTTGAATAGTGTTCCTAATGGTGCTGCAAGTTCCTGCCTGAGTTCATGTAGAATGTAGCCTGGGATGTTCATTGAGACTGTATTTTTGCCTTTGAGAGAGCATAGTGTACACAACATTGTTAGACTTTTCTACTATTTTGGATAGTATTTCTTCTGTAACATAGTCATCATTTTTCCCTTTAACTCTTTAAGCAGGGTACTTTTTTAATTACCATAGCTGGTAATTTTCCCGTTTTCCTATACTCCCTTTAACCTTCTGCATTACAAAAAAAAGGGAGGGTGGGGCTTATTTTCTACTAGCTTTTTAGTACATTTGCCATTGACTGCATTCCATATACTCCTGTCATGTCCCAAAAACTGACGGTTCAAAAATGCATTTCTTATGGGCATAACATTTTCCGAACTCAGATACCCACAAGGAGTGTGTTTGTCTCGGAGCCGGCCATTTGAATGCCAACTGCAGTATTTGTTATACTTTTAATCCAAGGCTCTGGCTGACTGAAGCAGCAAGTTAATTTTAAAAAGCCTATTTCCTCATGCTGCAACAGCTTCTTCTGGGGCTCAAACCCCTGCCAAATCTTCAAAGTCTGCTCTCCATTGTACCACAGAAAATGCTCCCCACCTAAGTTCCTTAGGGCTTTGTCAGAGCCACCAACTAAGATCCAAAAATCCTTGGATTTTTGATTTCTTCCGATCCAAAATTTTGGATCCATAACCTTCGGACCTGCCCATAGCATATGCTAGTCTACAGCACCTGCATTGGATCCCAGATCCTTGGACACAAAGCCTGGTGCCTCTTGGAGAGTTTGCATATCAGACTTTATACTTGATCCAGTTTCTCCTACTTTGCATTCTCCATTTTTACAGACTCCATAGAAACCTTGAAGGCCACAGCCCACCACATCCTCCAGATATTTATCAAAAGTGAATGTGGATAAGATGATGGGAAAGTTTCTCAGAGTCAAATCCAGATGGGGGTTATACCGGCATCGTCCCCTATTGAATCCATGAGCCTTCCAACTACATCTCATGCTGTTCTGTCTCCTTGTTCAATATGTCCCATTGTTTCACAGCCCCAGGATCCAAAATCCCTAAGAGGTCCAGAGTTGGATCCTAAAATATCTGCTTCCACTCTGACACCTTTGGATTGCAATGGGTCTTGAAGTCTAAGTGTCAGCGTTGGATCCATGGGGCTAGGATCGACTGACATCTGATCCATCCCTGCTCCTCAGGTCCATGCCTCTGGACAGTTTTGGTCTGGTTCCATTCTCAAAACACTGATCTGATATGAGTTGTGGTCTGCCTGCACTGGAAGTCTCGGCTCTGGTGTTGGTGCAGTTGGTCATGGTTTATCCTGGTCTGTTTGCCTTTGAGGTTGTGGAAAGGGTTTTTTTCCTCTCTCTAGAGAGCCACCTTCTCATTCCTGTTTTCCAGTTCCCATCCCCTCTTCTGTTCTGATATCTGAGTCCATCAGGCCTATTCCACAGGGACAGCCAGATCCAATCAGTTTCCAAGCAGTTCCTGTACAGCAACTCCCCTTCTCTTCAGATACCTCACCTGAACATCCCCCAGAGGAGATGCATTGGAAGAGGACATGCAAGAGGAGGCACATAAATTCAGTGCTGGAATCTGTCACGGAGCATAGTGATTTCGATAAAGGCGAAGGGTTCCCTAGATCACCAGTAGATGATATCTGCTTTGGAGACACACTAGAGATTTTCAGGCAGAAGGATCAGTATTTTTGGAAGCTTTTGGTTCTAGCCCATCTACCTCTTGGCTACCCCCCACCCTGGTGGATGAACTCATTGATTAAGTTTGCCACCAGACAAGAGGGAGCTGGATACTGTCAAGCCCATTCCAAAAATACCGCATACATTTTTAGCTCCTCCCAAGCATAGACCCCATTGGAGCAAAGGAGTCCCATTAGATGCTATGTTGGTGACGAGCTATGAAACAATGGAGTCAAGAGAAGTGGACAGATTTGGAAAGCAAGTCTTTGCTTAGGCCACCTTTGCCTTGAGGTCTCTTAATAACCTAGCATATATCATGAGACTACAGAGAGATTTGACTGAAGATGTATCAGATACTTAGACTCCACATCTGCAGAGGATTTCAAAAGAACATCCTCTCAGCTGGCTACTCTAGTGTCAGTTTCCAGCGCTTCCATGAAGTTGATTTCTCACACAGCTGAAGGCACCTCATGAGTTGCCAGTTCAGGCATTGCCCTAAGGAGACATTCCTGGATGTGTCTGTGTGACTTTGCAGAACCTTTCAAGATGTCCTTTATCAACTCCCCCTTCAACGGCACATCCTTATTTGGTCCATCGGTAAAAGAAACACTTACCCATAGCGAACAAGAAGGAAAGACTCTGTCTGCCATGGGAATCAAGTTTTATACCCCCTCAGTGAAGCTTTTCTGAGAATCAAAGATGTGATAAGAAAATCTGGATGCAGAAATCTTAGGGATCTTTCCAAGATTCACACGGGAACAACTCCAGAGGCAGAGGAGGATGTTCCAGTGGTGAACTTCAACTTACAGGCAGAGAAGGCCCACAAAGTCAGGGTTTCCGAGATTCTTTTCTGGACAGACCCTTTCAGTGCTCCTGAAGTGCTGCCCAACTGTTCTATTCTGGAGGTAGTCTGGGAACGATTATCCTTGCACCCAGATGCCTGTACAAATATAACAGAATATTCCTGAGTGCTAAAAATAATATCCAAGGGTTATTCCATTCTATTTTTTCCAACTTCCTGTTTGCAAAAGAAAAATGCTTCCCAATTTTCCATCCGATCAGAGGAAAGCAACAGCACAAGAAAATCAAAAGCTTCTAGACAAAAGTGTCATCCAAGAGGTCCCACCAGACCAAATAGGATTCAGAACTTATATTTCTTTTTATTTCCCAAAAAGACGGGGGACTTCAGACCAGTTCTAGATTTGAGCAAATTGAATCAGTACATAAAGAAGTCAAAGTTCCAAATGGTCATGGTTCAGTCCATTCTGCCACTTCTTCACAAGAATAATTGGATTTGCTTCATAGATCTTCAGGATGAGTATGATCACTTCAAAATAGACAGGCAGTCCAGAAGACATTTACACATTTGCCTTTGAGCCTGTCATTACCAATTCAGAGCCTTTTCCTTTGGACTCACCACAGCCCCAGGGTGTTTGCCAAATGCATGGCAGTGGTGGCTACTCACCTGAGACTCAGGATTCTGAGTGTTTCAATATCTGGATCACTGGCTCCTCCTCATCCCTCCAAGCATCTCCTTCAACAGTCCAGGGACGGTTTGCCAGTCACTGGGTGTAACAATAAAATGTGTGAGTGTTCAATCTCGCCTTTGTTCTTACACATGGGTTCGGAGCCGATCCTCGGCTCCGTGCCGGCCGACTGCAAGCTCTGCATCGAGAAGAAGCTCGAGGACATCTAATACCCACAATCCCCCTCTGCCTTTACCTCAGATCTAGTTTATCGCTGGAGGCTAGCTCGAGGCTTTACAGATAAGATTTTTATCTATTCTGTTTAAATTTCAAGAAAATTTCTTTCAATCTAGTTAAAGTAGAGAGTACGGTGTGTGAGTGGATTAGGAATTCTCGGTACCTTAGAATAAGTTTAACTTAGTTAACTTTCGGGTATAGAGTTTTCAGGGCCTACCACCCCTACTTGGACACTTGTGACTAGAAACTTGTTGTAGTCTTGCTTTTTAAGCAATTATCAAACGGACTTTCAATTACCGGATTTGACACTTTTGACTAGAAACTTGTTGTAGTCTTGCTTTTTAAGCAATTATCAAACGGACTTTCAATTACCGGATTTGACACTGTTACTGGATTTGACTTTTACTGGACTGGACTGTCTCTTTCATTTGTCAGTATGTCTGAGAAAATAAAATCTGGCTTCAAACGTTGTCAGTGTGGCCAAAAGATGTCGGTCACAGACAACCACAGTTCCTGTGTCTACTGTCTTGGCCCTCTCCACTTACAAGAGGACTGCTCTATTTGTCACTCTTTTAGTGGGAGGGTCATGACAGATAGGCGCAGGAAACTGATGGATAGAGGATTGTTGAAACCCTCTTTCCAGGAGGCTCTGGATGCTTCAGACCAGGCATCGTCGAAGGCATCGGAGCCAAAGTCATCGGCTCCGAGCTCTTCGGTCTAGTTAGATCACCGGTTCCACAGACTTCGGGCCGAGTGTTCAACTGTTGGCAGTTTCCGAGCCTCGAGTCTTGGAACCAGCTCCCTCCACCGACTCTGCTGAGGTCGGCTCCGTCTTCGATCCCC
Organism: Protopterus annectens; assembly: GCF_019279795.1. Taxonomy (NCBI): domain Eukaryota; kingdom Metazoa; phylum Chordata; order Ceratodontiformes; family Protopteridae; genus Protopterus; species Protopterus annectens. The sequence continues at coordinate 671,379,919 of NC_056726.1, read as the reverse complement.
ACTCGTTCTTCTAGGCCCCTTCCGACACCGGCGTGGACCGTGTGGTGCAGAAACTGATGGAGCATACGGCCCTGTCCAAGCTTATCTCGGTCTCCTCTCAGTTGATGTCGAGACTTGAAGGCCTGCCACTATCTCCATCGGTTCCTCCTCCGAGACCTGTCCAGTCTTGGAGCCGGAAGAAGCTGAACTGATGATTGTGGAGCCCTCGGTGCCAGAACCGTCTTTTCTCGGTCGGCACCGTTCACCTCGACTCCATCCGATCAAGATCCGTCCTTGGTTCCGGGACCGAGAGTCGGACCGATGTTTAGGTTCAGACGCCTCTCGGGCCTCGCACGGATCGATTCGGTTCCGGCTCCTGTTTCGGGATTCTTCCCATTTCTTGAACCGGGAGATACCTCGACTCGGGACCCGCCTTCGACCTCATGAGGAAGGTGTTGTCTACCCAGACAACCACATCAGCAGGTACAGCTTCTCCTCCCCACAAAGGACCGTTATCCTCCTCTGCACCCACGGGCACCAGTGTCTCAGCCACCCTCTTCCTCGGAGGCTTCTTCGGATGCTCCAAGAAGTTCCGAGGAAAAGACTGTGTAAGAGGAGACACTTGGATTCTCCACAAGAATCCTTGACATCTGATACTGACTTAGATGAGTCAGAAGGGTCCCCTAAGTCACCTTCAGAGGATGTCTTTTTTCTGACATCTTGGAGATCCTAAAACAGAGAGGTGACTGGCAAGCCCTCCCTTCTGAGGATGAGTCAGTTTTGCTGAAGGCATTTGGTGCCCGTCCTTCCTCCTCCTGGGTCACTCCGCCCTTTGATGAGTTAATGGAATTAATTGCTCACTCCTGACACGGTGGAACCAGTCCCTAGGAAGCGAATAAGTACATCACGGCACCACAGGACAAAGCTTACCTCACCAAAGGAGTTCCAGTAGACGCCATGGTGGTGGCAGCGCCAAAAAGGAGCTGTCGGAGTCTCCCTCATCTGTCCATCCGCCTAACAAAGATTCTAGGACCATGGACAGATACGGGAAGCACATTTTCAGTTCAGCGGCTTTCTTGAACTATTTGACTCATTTTACACGTTTACAGAGGGATCTAGTCAAAGAGTTGGGAGATACCCTCCAGGGTGCTACAGATGCCGCTGTCTCAGAGAAAGTTACAGCATCTCAACACCCTTACGTCCATTGTGAACTCATCCATGAGACTGATATCCTATGCAGCCGAAGGATCGAGTAGGGCAGCGGCTTCAAGGCAATCCTGGATGCGCTTATGTTCATTTTAGCCTTCAAGTCTTCCTTTACAGCCACACTTTTTGGCCCTAAAGTAAAGGAGACCCTTACCCAGTGTGAACAGGAGGGAAAGACTCTGTCTGCTGTAGTCCGTTTTCCACCCTTCCAGACCGTACCCCAAAGGGCAACGTAGGGAAAATGTGGTTTGAAAACCCCAAGGATCTTTCCCAAACACAGGGTGATGCCCCTCTAGAGGCAGAGGGGGGCAGAGGTGGAAGACGCCGCCCTGGCGGCAGAGGGGTCAAACCAAGGTGACAGGGATAACCTCCCTGGCAAACCTTTTCAGCACTCCTGAGAGGAGGCCCGACTGTCCTGCTCTGGAGGCAGTCGGGGTCGCTAGCTTTATACCCTCAGGCCTGGCAAAACCTTTCTTCAGACAATTGGGTAAAAGCGTTGTTACCAGAGGTTACAATATCCCATTTCTATCCACCCCATTCCAAAGAAAACTCCCAGATGTACCACCCCATCTGCAGAGCCAGCAGCTACAGAAATTTCAAAGCTGCTAGAAAAAGAGTCATCCAACCAGTCCCAGCGGACCAAATAGGATTCGAACTTACTCAAGGTTCTTTTAGTTCCAAAGAAAACAGGGGACTGGAGGCCATTCTGGACCTAAGTCATCTCAACACCTTTGTCAAGAAGGAAAAGTTCGAATGGTCACGCTTCAATCGATCCTTCCATTCTTACAGAAGGGCGACTGGATGTGCTCAATAGATCTGAAGGACGATACTACCACATCAAAATGGCCAGGCCAGGGATCATTCTGGGAGCCAGTCACTATCAGTTTCGAGCCCTGCCCTTTGGTCTGACCACAGCCCCAGGGTCTTCACCAAATGCATGGCAGTGGTAGCGTCTCATCTGAGGCCTAGGATTCCAGGTGTTTCCAGATCTGGACGACTGGCTCCTGTCTGCCACCACCAGGCCAACTGATACAAGCCAGGGATTACACCCTACAACTTTGTACACACCTTGGCATTTCAGTATACAGCCATCACAGCATATCTTATTCATAGGAATTAGATAAGTTAGTTCTAAAACTTCCTACAGAAAGAATAGTAGCACTTCAATTCAACATTTCCCTTCTTCTGTCGTCCAGAAAGTCCCCAGCAAAAATTGTTCTGAAAGTTTTGGGTCTCATGGCAGCTTCTCTCATTGCGATACCATTGGGAAGACTGCACATGAGAGTGCTACAATGGCTTCTGTTTGCACAATGGTCATTCCAACAACTTCCACTGACTCACGAAATATTGATAACGAAAACATGCAAATCACACCTAATGTGGTGGTTACAGACTTGCAACCTATCCAGCGGAAGACCATTTGTGCTACCCGCACCATCAGCGACGATAACCACGGACGCTTCCCTGATAGGGTGGGGGGGCATCTTTCAGGGACAGACAGTCCAAGGCGAATGGACCAATCTGGGGTACAATCTGCACATCAATGTTCTGGAGTTGAGGGCAGTGGTTTTGGCGTTGCAACACTTTGCTCCCCTTCTTCCTCCAGGGACCATTGCAGTTCAGACAGACAACATGTCCGTAGTCTGGTACATAAACAAGCAAGGGGGGACCAGGTCTTACCAACTATGCAGAGAGGCCATGAGAATTTGGCAATGGGCAGAGTCCACGGTCGCTTGATCGCAACGCACATCCCGGGTCATCCAACGTCATAGCCGACAGGCTGAGCAGGGCAATACTATTGCCTCACGTGTGGTCCTCAATCAGTCAGTTGCGAAGGATTTTTCGCAAATGGGGCCAGCCTACCTGCGATCTGTTTGCGTCTCCAATGAACGCCAAATGCAGGAGCTACTCCAGGGAAGTCATTGGCCCCGGTCTCCTATATGCTTTTCCTCCAGTTCCCTGATTGCAAAGTTCCTACAGAAAGCAAACAACCTTCAGAGGACTATTATTCTCATTGCTCCGTTCTGGCCAAATTTGGTTCCCTTTCTATTGCATCACGCGTCGGGGACCTTAGATGCTGGACCCAGAGCCAGATCTACTGACTCACAGTTCCTCACCCATCTCTAGAATCTCTCCATCTAGCAGCTTGGCTGCTTCCCTTTCTAGCCAGGTCGGTTCCCCTTCGGGCGGTTCAAGATATTTTAGTAGCTTCTCATAAAGTTTCCACTACAAAGACTTACACCAGTAAGTTTTGTCTTCTGGGCGGAGTCACATCAGTTGGACCCTGTTACAGCTCCGTTGAACAAGGTTTTAGAATTCTTGACTGAATTATTTCATGAAGGAGCTTCCCCGGCTACTTTAAGGGTACAGTTAGCTGCCATTTCTAACTATCATGTAGAAGAAAGAGACTTTGTAAAGCCTTTTAAAAGGTTCTTTTCATATCAGACCACCAGTCAGAAGTCCGACATCACCGTGGAATTTAAACTTATTGCTCTCTAAATTGATGTTACCACCCTTTGAACCAGCTTCAAGTTGTACTTTGAAATTTTTGTCATGGAAAACATTATTTCTAGTGGCCATTACATCTGCTAGACGGGTGTCTGAGCTTCAGGCCCTTTCGGTCAAACATCCTTATTTAATTTTTCATTCTGACAGAGTATCCCTACGCACTAATCCATCCTTTCTTCCCAAAGTTTGTTCTTCTAGTAATATTAATCAGTCCATCAATTACCCACCTTCTTTAAAACCACTCTAATAAATTGGAGTATATGTTGCACAAACTAGACGTCCATAGACAACTCAGATTTTATTTGGATAGAACAAAAGATCACAGGAAATCTGATCAACTATTTGTAGCTTTTGCTGACAGCAGAAAGGGTCTTGCAGTTACAAACGAACTCTTTCTAAGTGGCTAACTGACTGTATCATTTATGTTTATGAAGCTTCTGACCAAACATTAGCAGCAAAACCCAGAGGACATTCTACCAGATCAGTTTCTACATCTTTGGCTCACGACCTTTAGACACTATTTCAGCGGCTGCTACTTGGGCTAAACCACATACATTTATCTCTCATTACAAAGTGGACAGGGTTTCTAGGGATAGGGCAACCTTTGGTTCCACTGTGCTCAAGAACGTTCTCCTTGAGTTCCTCAGGATCATGGAGCTAGGACGCTACCCATGTAGATTGAACACTCTCACATAAAGAAGTTATGTCCTTACCATAACGCCATGTGGAGTGTTCATCCCCACCCTTCCCACCCTTAGGAAGAACGCTCAATTTGGTGCCTGGTCTGGAGTATTCTCCTTCTGCTGTTGCAGTATTAGTGTTACTATCATACTCTTGGTATGTTTGTATATATGTACTTTTATGTATATAGTTGGCATGTGTGCGTGCTTTATGTCTGGTTTGCTTGCAAACTAGATCTGAGGTAAAGGCAGAGGGGGATTGTGGGTATTAGATGTCCTCGAGCTTCTTCTCGATGCAGAGCTTGCAGTCGGCACGGAGCCGAGGATCGAACCCATGTGTAATAACCAAGGCGAGATGAACACTCCACATGGAACGTTATGGTAAGGACATAACTTCTTTTTATGCCATATCAAACTTGATACCATTTCAGAGCCTGGAGTTCAGTGGTGCACATCTGAACACAACAATGCAAATAGCATCACTACCAGTTCATCGCATATCCAGGCTCAGGTCTCAGGTCCATCAGATTATCTCCCATTCATCTGCTTCAGCCAGGGTAGTTCTTCAAGCGTTAGGATCCATGGCAGCAGCCATTACATTGCTTTCCGTGGTGCAATACTTTATGCATGTTCGTCAGTGGACTCTAGCTGTTCAATGGTCTATTCTTCCACAACCCCTATTCTTTCCAGGCAAACATACTTCAGTTTGCAAACACATCCACTGGTGGATACAGTTGGAGACATTCTTCTAGGCCAGCCATTTATTTTACCAGCCCAGTGCCACAGTTAATGCGGATGCCTGCCAGCTGGCGTGGGGTGGGGCATTTCCTGGGAAGGATGGTCAAAGGCACGTGCCCCCCCCCCAAGAGATTAATCTGCATATCATTGTACTAGAGATGAGGGCAGTCCCGTTAGTGTTGCAGGCTTTTCAAAATCCCCTTCCTCGAGGGACAATTGTCTGGTATGTCAACAAACAAGGAGGAACTTGATTTTACCCTCTGTGCAGAGAGGCCATAAGAATTTGGGAATGGACAATCTCCTCAAGCTGCTTGCACATACCAGGGAAAACCAATGTATTATTAGACAAATTAAGCAGGTCAATTTTATTGCCACACGAGTGATCTCTCAAATAGTCTGTGGCAGAAGAAATTTTTTGTCATTACACCCAACCTTGCTATGATCTGTTTGCATCCCCCCACAACAAGTGCAGCAGATATTTTGCCCTGATCCCCCTGAGGGGGAGTAACTGAGAGATGCTCAAGTCCACGTTTGGCCCTCTGGTATCCTTTGCTCTCATCCCCCATTTCCATTTATTCCCAAATTTCTACAGAAAGCAAACCAGTTGAAAAGCTCAGCCATCCTCATTGCCACCTCCTGGCCTCGACAGATATGGTGGTTCTTACTATGATCTCATCTTCGACATACTCCATAGATACTGGAACTATTTCCAGATCTCCTCTCACACTCCTCAGCATTCAGCCATCCCAGTATTCAAGCCATCAAGCTAACTTCATGGTTTCTACACTTACAATAATGGTTAGATGGCCCATGCTTTCTTCCTCAGTACGTACCATAATTTTATCCATAAAAAGACTCTACCAAGAAGGTTTATAAGAGCAGTTGGAAAAGATTCTCCCTTAGGGCTTTGACAAATGATCTTGATCCTTTTTTTGCTCCAGTTTCTGCTGTACTTGGATTTTTGGCTGTTCTTTTTAAAGGAGCAGCCAGATTTTTTACCATTAAACTGCAGTTAGCCATTTCCAGTTCTCATACATGAGGCAAAAAGTATTCCTTGGCTTCTTATGAGTATGTAAAGTGTTTCTAAATGGCCTTTTTCTCATTAGACCACCTGTAAAGGATCCTTCACTTCCCTGGAACCTGACTGTTGTGCAGCAAGGTTTAACCTTTTGAACCTTCAGCAAACAAATGACCTAAAATGTCTTTTATGGAAAACCGTTTTCTTGGTAAGTATTACTTCTGCAAGGAGAATTTCTGAACTCCAGTCTTTTTCTTCAAAGACCCCTTACATTCTTTTCCATAAGGATAGGGTTAACTTACAGACAAATCCTTCTTTTTTACCTAAAATAGCATCTGAAGCAAATGTTAACCAATCCATTCATTTAACGGTCTTCTTTCCAAATTTTCAAAGAAGAATGCATGCTACATCTAACTGATGTGCACAGACAATTACGTTTTTATCTACACAGGACAAAACAAATTAGAAAGTCAGATCCGCTATTAATTTCCTTTTAATCAAAAAGACTGGGTTGCCCAGTTTCTAAAGTTACTTTAGCTAAATGGATCACTGATTGTATTTCTTCTCAGCAAGGCATTCCCCTGCCTAAATCACCCAAAGCTCACTCAGCTAGATCCATGGCTACTTCATCTGCTGTTTTGGACAAGAACATCTATTGATGATACTTGTGCAGTGGCTATATGGTCCAATGCTCATACCTTTGTTACTCATTATAAATTGTATCTTATATCCAAAAGTAGGGATGCCTTTGTCTCAGTGGTACTCTGGAATATCCTTCCATGATGGCTGCCCAGGGTCATTGTAGCTGGGGACTCTGTTCCACGTGTTGAGGGAGAATGAAAAGGACAATATGAGATTTAAGTTATGTACTCACCATACATAGGTGTATGTGTTGTCCATTTATTTTCATTCTTCATCAGTTTCCTTCACATCCATTTCCCATCCTTAAATCTTCTGGATAAACCTATTAGACTGTTATTGGAAACCATAGTTCTGGGTTTGAGCTCTTTTTCTTTCATCTATCCCTGTTTCTATCTAGCTATAGGGTCCTTATGGCAACAAACTTGATCTGAGGTATTGGGGATGGATTGGGGCATTATGGGTTAGAGGGAGGAGTTAGAGAGTTGGATCCAAAGTCTGGAGTACGCGTCTAAGTTGGATCCGAAGATCAGAATGGAATCCATGTCTTGAGGGAAGAATTAAAATGGACAACACAGGTGTCTAGTTAATGTGAGAACATAACTTAATTTTACCCTGTAGACTTAACAAATGCATTAAATTTTAGAAATGCCCCTTCTCCCTTACAAAGTTTTCTCCAGGCTTATCTCCATTAGGTACATAGGAATAATACCAGGCAAGTAATCAAAGCGACAGTAAGATGCATATACACACTTAAATGTTCTTGCCAGCCTTGCCCAGCACTTGATACTGGTTACCTTCCAAATTGAGCAGGACTTTGCATGACAAGCCTGGTGTAAATTTGTGGCTACCCAATCAGTCTTCAAGACTAGTCTTAAATATAGTCAAAGTAGTACTTTGTTCGATCTGTAGTGACAACTTATTCCTTAGACTGGAAATATTCTGTGTTAGGAATCTGTCTCCAGCAAGTCTTGCTTATGTTTTGGTGTAGATTTAAGTCTGCAGTGCTGGTGTTTGTAGAAACACTGGTTTTATGAAGAAAGAGGAGGTCAAATAGGATTAGGTCTTTCACAGCTCAAAAAGCTAAACAAATCTCAGAGTAGTCATTTGGTTACTGAGTATAAGGAAAGTTATAAAAATCTTTTAAGATAGTTGAAGGATTGAAACCGGATATGTAATAACATTTTATTTTATTTATTTTACTTTTGTTGACCGGGCTAGTCTAACTAGATACATGTCCATTTTCAGTAGAGGCCAGGGGAGAAAAGCTCCAACACACACACACAGTATAATAATAGAATGTTGCAACAGTACAAGCTTGGCACAGCTGTTGTTAATAAAAGTACAATACTAATAGTGAGCATAATACAAACAGTAAAGGTAATGTACAAAAAGTTGTTTACTATATACATATATACATATATTTGAATTGCAATGTTGTGGTTTATATGGATCATTAAGGAGAAGTCAATAGTTAGTACAGTATAGTATAAGGTGAAGAGTATTCATAAGTATAAAGAAAAGAGAGAGTTAGTCAGGTTTAGTACAAGGACATAACCAGTGTGTACTAAGAAATAGTTTTAGTTTCTGTTTAAAAAGTGTAACTGAGAACAGAGATGGAAGTTCAGTGGGAAGTAGGTACCAGTGTTTTCCGACAGTATTAGAGAACAGAGTCTCCTGCTAAGTTGTTGGTTCTGCTAGTATTAGTAAGTAGTTTATTTGAGCGTAGATTCTTAAGATTGTTGAAAGGGTTAATGAGAGTAGAGAATGTTGGAGTATTGGTGGGGTGATAGAGGGTCTTATGGGCAATAGCAAGCTGGTGAAATAGAAGCTGATTTTGGAACTCTAGCCATCGTAGTTGTTTTAGATTACTACAATGATGAGTTCTAAAAGAAGAGCCAGTGGCAAATCTAGCAATATTATTATAGGAAATTGCCAGTTTGTTGAGGTTGTTTTTTGAAAGATTAGTGTATATAGGTGAAGCATAGAGTAGAGTGGAGATTAAGTGAGTTCTGGCTATAGCGGTCCTGGCTAATGGTGTAAGAAAGGGTTTGATTCTATAGAGGGACCCCAGTTTCTTGTTGACTGTTTTTATTTTGCTGTTAATGAGTACTGAAGTTCAGGTTGCTATCTATAGTTATTCCTAAAAGTTTGGTGGTTGGGTCAGGAGATATGAGAGTGCCGTTCTTAGATATGAGTGTGAAATATGCTGGGGTTGACTTTCGGGTTGGTGTAAAAAGTAAAAGTTTAGTTTTTGGGGGGTTCTGGAGGAGGCAGCGGTTTAAAAAAACATTGTTCTACTGTATTAAATGCTTTTTGCATAAGGGACAGAAGGAGAAGTTGCTGAACAAATTATAGTGGGGTCATCTGCATATTGAATATAGGTGGCATGAGGAATTGCTGAGTGAAGGTCATTAATAAAAATGGAAAATAGGATTGGGCCTAATATGGAGCCCTGAGGAACACCAAGGGAAATGGGGAGGTGTGTAGCTAGATTGTTGGAGGTGTGTAGATAGATTGTTGTCCCATAGTACAGCCTGCTGTCTATTGTCTAAGTAAGATTTGAACCAATTTAAGGCTGGAGGTTCAAGTGAAAGGGATTTCAGTATATTTAAAAGGCGCTGGTGATTAACCATATCGAAAGCTTTAGATAAATCTATAAAGACTGCAGAGGAAAGAATATTGTTGTTACGGTTTTTGTTAATGTAGTCTGTAAAGGATAGCAGTGCAGTGGTAGTACTGTGGAATGGTCTAAATCCATGTTGACAGTTGGCAAGTAAGTTATTTTGGATAAGGTGGTTAAGTTAGTTGCTTATGGATGCATTTTTCCATTATTTTTGCCAGTGGGGAGAGTAAAGCTATAGGACGATAGTTTGAAAAGTCATTGGAGTTACCACCTTTATGTAGGGGGATAATGTGAGAGATTTTCCAAATAGTTGGGATAGTTCCTTCACTTATGGTTCTGTTTATCAGTATGGAAATGGGATAGGCTATGGCTTTGGCTCCTTTTTGCAGGTATTCTGCTGGTAGTTGGTCAGCAGAGGGGGTGGTAGGTTTTAGTTTTTGGAGAAGAGAGCAAATGAAGGAAGTAGAAACAGATTGTAAATGAAATGATGGAAGTGGGCAAATAGGAGAAGTTGGTAGATTTGAGGTACCTGGAGATAGTTGACTAGCAAGAGTTTGGATGGCATCTGCGAAAAAAGAATTGAAGGCATTGGCAGTTTGTGTTGGATTCTCAAGGTTGGAGTCTTGTGGGTTAGGTGTGATAGATTGACCTGGGTGAAGTAGTTTTTTAATGCTAGACCAAAACTTTTGTGTATTCTTTTGGTTTTTGCTGTAGTTGGAAGTAAATGTTTTTTGTAGAATTCTTAGTAGTGCGCCATTTCGCCCAGGATTTATTTCAGAGTAGGATTTTTTTGCCTAGTAGCTATTGAGAGCCATGGGGCAGGTTTAGCCTTATTTCTAATAGAGCGTGATGGGGCATGATGGTCAAAGATGACTAAGAATGTGGAATTAAAGTATTCCACTGCTTCATCTAGTGGGAGGGATTTTAGCGGTGACCAATTACAGTGTTTAAGTTCTGTTTGGAATAGTTCAGGGTTAAAAAGTTTTTTGGTCCGTATTGTCCCAAAGGTATTTGGGTAAGTTATGTTGGTTTTGTGTCTGATGATATAAGTTAGTGAGTGGTCACTTAGATCATCAGGGAGGGTTCCTACTTTGTATGTTTGAAGAGGAGAATTAGTAAGTATCCAATCTAAGGTGCTTTCTTTGTTATTGGGTTTATTGATCCTGGTTGGGGAGGTAATAGTTTGTGAGAAGCCATATAGGTTAATATGGGTGGTAGGGTGTACAGTACTACAGGACTTTCTGTCAATATTAAAGTCTCCAAGGACTATAGTTTCTTGTGGAAGATTAATAGATAGTCAGTTTAGCATATTTTCAAGGGTATTAATGTTATTTCCAGGGGGAAGGTAAATACAAGCGATGTATATGGATTTACATGTGTTGACCTGAAATTTAGAAATGAGGATTTCAACATTATTGTACACAGGTGGTCTAAAGTTTGCAGTGGTAACTTGTAGCTCTGTTTTATAAAGGATTGCCATCCCCCACCCTTTTTGTTTGTTCGGTCTAATCTTAGGATATTGTAACCAGGTGGGGTGACTTTATTGTCAGTAACTGTAGGTTTTAGCCATGTTTCAGATAAACATAGGATGTCAAATAGGTGGATAATCTAAGAGGGCGTGGAGGTGGGCAATTTTTTTGTTAATGCTACATATGTTGAGATGTGCTATATAGAGTGAGTTAGAAGGTTTACTAGGGGCTTGTGTACTAGTGATGTTAAAGTTGCTTTGTTCAGTGGCAAGAGTATTGTTTGGGCCAGGGTTAGGATGAATGTCCCCATCTAGCAGGGATTGGATGTATATTCTATTTATAGGGTTGTGAAGCTTACAGAAGTAGTAAAGTGATTTTCTAATATTTAGATTGATGTACTTAATATTGGCCAATCTATGATATTTGGCTTGTAAGTAGCAGGGTCTAGATGTGATATTGTAGTTTTGGGAGATAGCTAGAAGTGGTGTGGAAGTGAATTTGGAGGGGAAGAGAAGGTTGGGGTATAATGGTTGTTCATAGGAGGTTAGTAGATAGGCAATAGTTAGAGGAGGTAAGAGTGAGGCCAGGAGTAAAAATTTTGTTTGACTTGGGATGGATAATATAGCCATTATCTTAGTTTAAGAAGTGGAACAAAAAAAGGGGGTTAGGTAGTATCAACAGTTAAGAAGATGTAACAAGGAGGGAAAGGAGGGACTGTAATGTGAACAGGTGAGGTGATGTGTCAAGAAAAGTGGGAAGTGCTAATAAGGTATGCTGCTAGACTGGAGCAGATGTGATGGGGGTGTGGTTTACAGGAATAAATGTAGGACCACTGGGGGGCGGGTGGGAATTAGTGGCAGGGTAGGGGAGCGGAGTGAACCCACAGGGTGAATGGAGCGGGTAGAGACAAGTGAGTGAAATAGCCAAGGTGAACAATCAGTGGAATGCTGTCTGTTAGAGGTAAGTTAATTTGAGGTAGGTGTAGAATGAATAAGAAGTAGAGTGGGAGAATTTAAAGGAGGAAAGTGGGTAATTACAGCAAAACAGGGGTGTATGAAAGGACGCTAATAGGAAAGTATAGACAGTAGAATAAGTATTTTCTGGGATAGAAAAAAGATGGGGACTAGTGGACAGTCAAATGTATTACAGCAGTAGTAATTTCTGGGGAAGGCTGGACTAGGGCTAGAAAGACGATCTATTTAACTAGGGGAGGTAGTGGTAAAAGAAGAAGTGGACTATACTTTGACTACAGGATACGGGGGGTATGGCTGCTGGCTGACCAGGCAGAGAAGCTTACAATTACAAACAACAAGGAATAAGCAACTTACAAATTGGCTTTAAAGTCAGTATGAGGAAAACACATACTCTCTTCTTTCTTTTCTTGGAAGAGCACGGGGGTACACTTATAGGGTGATGTTACAGCTGGTAAGGTAGGATGGGTCCTTAGTTGCCTGGTGGGTTCTTATCTCCTAGTGGGGGGTAGGCAAGCTGGAGAGCTGAGAGCAGTTATAAAACAAGACAGCAAGCAGAGAGAAAGGAGAAACAAAAAATCCTTAAGTTCACAGAAAAATGCTTCTGTTTTAAGATATTCAACTGGTATTTTAAGATATTCACCAGGTAGATTGTCAAAGCAATTACGTTTTACTTCAAATGGACTGTGACATAACTATATACCTCTCCATCTTTCCTTCTCACCCATGGGGTAAGATTTTGCATCTGTAAGTGTGGACCATTAAATTGCAGTTCCTGACAGTAACTTATGATCTGAAGTAGGAGATTCATTTGTCTGCAACCTGTGGGTTATGGATCCAATCCGGCATGGTTTTCCAGCTATGGATCCGAGCTCTCAGCTCCTCCCCTCACCCATAATGCCCTGCTCTCCCTACATGACCCCAGATCTAGTTTGCCGCGCTGGCGACCAGATTGGATTTCAGAGCTCTTCAGCTAAGTGTTTGTTATTCTCTTTGAAAGTGTTAAATTTAAAATTTTTAGTTAGTTTTGTGTGAAAGTGTTAGGTTCCCCATCCTTAAAGCTTAAAGTTGAAAGTTTTTAATAACTTTTTATAACTTTTATTTATCCCTCCCCTCGCTGGTGCATAGTGTGTGTTTGGGCCTGTGTTTGTCTTTGGCTAGTTAGCACTTATTATTTTTAAAAAAAAAAAAAAAAAGTAGAAGTATCCTTAGGATGTCTGAAGCCCCTAAGGCTTTCTTTTCGAAGTGTTCCGAGTGTGGCCATAAGCTTTCTCCTGCTGATGGCCGCACACGGTGCGTTCGATGCCTTGGGGTTGAACACCTCACTTCTGGATGTTCCATTTGTGCAGGGTTCAACACCAGGGCATTGAAGGAGCGGAGGTCGAAGCTGGTCCTGGCGGGACTTTTGCCCCCGGACACGGCTTCGGCTACCACCGCTCCTTCAGGGGTACCGTGTCTTGTTCCTCCTCTCGCACCCTCCTCCACCTGGGACTCAACCTCCCTCTAGTGGTTTGGAGGAGAGGGAAGCAAGAAAAAGGACCGGAGGGAGAAGCACCATAAGCGGCGGGCCGAGACCTCTGTTTTCGGCCCCGCCTGCCAAGCGGGCTTCTCCTCCGGCCTCCTTGTCTGCTGGTTCTCCCCCTCCTTGGCTCCAGTCTCCAGTGTGCTTCTCACCGGGACCTGAGGAGGAGGAGACTCGATCTCCGTCGAGGCTATCGAGGAGGCACTCAAGGCCTACCTCGGTAGCCTCGTCGAGATCCACATACAGTTTATCTGACGCTGATCTGGACCAGATGATGAGAAGGTTCATCCAGGCCCAGATGCAGATGGGAGTGCTCCTGCCCCTCCCCCCCCCCTCTGGGGGCGAGCTCGACACCTTTTTTCAAACCTATAGCTCCTTCTCTGACCCACTACCCGGGTTCGGAGCAGTTGGAGCCGAGCAGCTTCGGAGCCAGGGGTGGGTCGGCGCCGATAGTACTGGGTACTTCGGATCCGACCCTGCCCTCGAGTGCTTTGGATCCAACCTCTCGGAGCCTGGATCCGAGCTTCGGATCCGGGGGGATCAGTGTTCCTTCGGTGCCGTCGGTGTCGGAGCGCACTGCCCTCGGATCCGAATGCCTCGGGACGGCTCCGATCTACTCTTCGGATCCGAGGGGAGCCGATTATCGGATCCTTTGGTCGAGGTTGGCTCCCCTCGGCTTTTGATGTAGTGGAGAGGGCCCTGTTGAGGGTTTCCGGACCCCGCACTTGCTTCGCTCCTTCCCGCCTCCGTCTGCACTGGGCCAGGCTTCCACCATCCGCCACTGGGACAGCCCGCCTTTGCCCCAAGTTGTTCCATTGGAACATGACACTGCGAGGGTCCTCGGACAGCCCCTGAGGATGCACCTCGCAAGCATACGTGTAAAAGGAGGCACATAGACTCCCCCGAGTCTCTCACAGAAGACACGGATTTGGAGGAAGGGGAAGGCTCCCCAAGATCACCCCCCGAGGATGTCTCCTTTGGAGACATCATGGAAATGCTTTGCATGAGGGAGGGGGGGGTGGTCTGCCCCCAAGTCTTCCTGGGACGAGTCCGTGTTCTTGGAGGCATTTGAAGCGGGCCCGTCTACCTCTTGGGTGTCCCCTCCTGCCGACCCCCTGGTGGACCTAATTACCACCAGGGCATGGAAGGATCCGGACACCGTGGAGCCAATCCCCAAAAGGCCGGACCGCATCCTTAGTCCCCCGGCAGACCGTGCCCACTGGAGCAAGGGGCCTCCGGTAGATGCCATGTTGACGGCTGCAGCCGCCAAGAGGGAACTTGCCCAGGAGAGTCCTTCAGTCCATCCTCCGAGCAAGGAGTCTCGGATGATGGACCGCTTGGGGAAGCGAATGTTTAGTTCAGCGACCTTTTCAGTGAGGGCGCTAAACTACTTGGCACATGTGATCAGGATGCATAGCGATCTTATCAAGGAATACGCTGCATCCCCCCCAGAGTCCTTGTCGGAGGAGGACTAACTGTTGCACTCCACCCGTATGGCCACTCTCAGGTCCGTGACTAATACCTCTATGCGGTTACTGTCCCATGCTACGGAGGGAGCCGCTAGAGCTGCAGGGGTAGGCCTAGTTACTAGACTTCAGGCCTGGCTCCGACATTGCGATTTCACGGAGCCCTTCAAGGCGTCATTCACTTAACGCCCTTCGATGGTTCTGCCCTTTTGGCAAAACTGTTCGCGATACTTTGACCCAGAGCGAGAAGACGGGAAGACGCTGTCTGCCGCCGGAATCCGCTTCTCTGTGCCCCAGAGGCCCTATTCTAGGAACCAAAAGGGCCAAAAGAAGATGTGGTTCCGATGTCGCAGCAGTCCAAACCCGCTCGGACAACTAGTCCTTCCGTGGCAGAGAAGGACAGGGAGGACGCCCCCAGGGCAGAGGGGCTCCCAGGAACTTCGGGTCCAGAGAACCTTTCTCTGAACGGCCCGCAGCAGCCCTGAGGGTTGCCCAGCTGCTCCACTCTGGAGGCAGTCGGGACGTTTTCAGAGCACCTAGCGGCATGGGAGTCCGTAACATCAGACCGCTGGGTCCTCCGCATCATATCCAGACGATACCTCATTCCATTTCATCACATCCCAAAATTGAAGTCCCTCCCGACGCTCCACCCGGTCAGTGGGAGGCCGCTGGCAGAAATTGGCCATCTGCTGAAGAAAAGAGCCATCCAGCCCGTCCCCCCAGACCAGATCGGATCAGGGTTCTACTCCAGGTTCTTTTTAGTGCCAAAAAAGACGGGGGACCTAAGACCAATATTAGACCTTTCACTCTTAAACCTGGCAGTTCCCAAGGAGAAGTTCCGAATGGTTACCTTGCAGTCCATTCTCCCCCTTCTGGGAGAAAATCACTGGATGTGCTCTATAGACCTCAAGGATGCGTACTACCACATTCTAATGGGCAGACGCTCCAGGAGGTTTCTTCGCTTCCGGCTGGCAGACAGTCACTACCAATTCAGGGTCCTTCCCTTTGGTCTCACCACAGCCGGCAGGGTGTTCACCAAAGTATTAGCAGTGGTAGCGGCCCACCTGAGGCTTCAGGGGGTACAGGTCTTCCCATACCTGGACAACTGGCTCCTCACCGCCCCAATAATGCATCTACTGTTATTGGCGCGAGATTCCTTTCTCCATCTAGCTCTCCGCCTGGGCATCACAATAAATGCAGAAAAGTCCAACCTAGCCCCTACGCAATTCATAGATTTTATAGGTGCCAGGTTAGACACGAGACAGTTAAGAGCCTTCCTCACTGCGGACAGAGTTCAGAATCTGCAGCTCCAGGTGCAGGCCATCCTCCACTCCAGCTCAGTTCCGGCGGAGTTGGTCCTGAGGGCTCTAGGGTCCATGGCAGCAGCGATAGCTCTTCTTCCTCTCACCAGGTTCAATATGCGGGTCCTTCAATGGACACTCCTAGTTCAGTGGTCTTATCTTGCTCTTCCTATGCATCATCCCATTGCGATCAGCAAGGCTTGCAAGCGGTCCCTCCTGTGGTGGCTCCACTCACAAGATCTCCACGGAGGCCGCCCCTTTTGTGCTTCTCCCCCTCTCGCCATGGTGACCACGGACGCCTCCCGCCTCGGGTGGGGGGGGCATTTTGCAGGCCGGACGGTCCAAGGCACGTGGAACGATTCAGAGACCTTACTGCATATCAATGTTCTAGAGATGAGAGCAGTGCTCTTAGCGTTGCAAGCACTACAGGCCTTTCTTCCCTTGGGAACTATTGCAATTCAGTCGGACAACATGTCTGTCATCTGGTACATCAACAAACAGGGGGGAACCAGGTCTTACCCTCTTTGTCGAGAAGCCATGAGAGTGTGGGAATGGGCAATCTCCACCAACCGCTTTCTCATTGCAACGCATATTCCGGGTCGGACCAACATCCTTGCGGACAAACTCAGTCGCACCATTCTCTCCCCTTATGAGTGGTCTCTCAATGCTCAGGTAGCGAAACGCATCTTCGCACGGTGGGGAACTCCTTGTTGCGATCTTTTGCCTCCCTCAAACACCAAGTGCGACAGTTTTTTCGCTCTAATCCCTCCTCCCGGAGATACCCCAAGAGACGCTCTGGTGCATGCTTGGCCCCCCGGTCTTCTTTACGCTTACCCCCCTTTGCCTCTGATGCTCCAAGTTCTTCAGAAAGCCTCTCAGTTGGGGTGCAGAATGATTCTCATTGCCCCATTCTGGCCTCGACAGATCTGGTTCCCTTTCCTAAGGTCTCACTCAGTGAATCCACCTTGGATTCTAGATCCCATTCCGGATCTGATATCTCACCCGTCCCATCTATCAACCCCGAATCTGGACAACCTGAAGTTAACTGCTTGGCTGCTCCAGTTCCACTCCTAATCAGGACTCCCAGTAGTTCGTCTCCAGTTAAGGCCATCCTGGTAGCGGCTCATAAACCATCTACCAGGAAAGTTTACCGCAGCAAGTGGAAACGGTTCTCCATTTGGGCGGAGCGGCAAGGTCTAGACCCCTTCACAGTTCCCCTTCCTCTGGTGCTTGACTTCCTAACCACTCTTTTTAATGATGGTGCCAGCAGTTCCACAGTCAAAGTGCAACTTGCAGCAATTTCTCACTATCATATTGGTCAAGACTCCAGTCCACTGATGTCTGTCAAATTGTGTAAGATTTTCCTAAAAGGTACTTTTCTCCTTAGACTCCCTGTAAAGCAAGTGGTTCCTCCTCGGGACCTTTCATTGGTTCTTCAGGCCTTGACCGCTCCCCCCTTTGAACCTGTGGCTACGGTAGATCTGAAATTTTTATCTTTCAAGACGGCCTTTTTAGTAGCCATTACCTCGGCCAAGAGAGTTTCAGAACTTCAAGCCTTATCCATCAAGCCTCCTTACTTGGTCTTTCATCCGGACCGTGTATACCTCAGGACCAACCCGTCCTTTCTTCCTAAGGTAGCTTCTGAAGCAAATATTAATCAATCCATTAACCTCCCTATTTTCTTTCCTAAATATCAAAACAAAGGTGAATACAAGCTACATTCCTTAGATGTTCACAGGCAAGTTAGATTTTATCTGAACAGGACAGCTGGTCATAGGCAATCCGACCAGTTGTTTATTTCCTTTGCTAAATTCAATTTGGGTAAACCAATTTCCAAAGTCTCCTTATCACGCTGGATTTCGTAGTGCATCTTATTGGCTTATCAAGCTTCTGGAAGGCCCGCACCGGAGGGAGTACATGCCCATTCAACCCGGTCAGTTTCTACTTCAGCGGCCTTTAAAGCTAGGATTCCTCTGGATGATATTTGCTCAGCAGCCACTTGGGCTTCATCTCATACCTTTATTTCCCACTACAAGTTGGATATTACATCTAGAGGTAGAGCATCCTTTGGCTCCGGTGCTCCGGAATATCCTTCCATGATGGACGCCCAAGATTCAGGTAGCTGGGGACTCTGTCCCACAGGTTGCAGACAAATGAATCTCCTACTTCAGATTTAGAAGTTATGTACTCACCATAACGTTCCATCTGAGTAGGTGTATTCATTTGTCTGCAACCATCCCGCCCTCCTATCCCCCTGGCCTTGTCAGTTTCCTGCATATTACGTGTTACCCTTTTTAGGGTATTTTTATTGATGGCAAACTCGATCTGAGGTCATGTAGGGAGAGCAGGGCATTATGGGTGAGGGGAGGAGCTGAGAGCTCAGATCCATAGCTGGAAAACCATGCCGGTTCGGATCCGATATCGGATCCATAACCCACAGGTTGCAGACAAATGAATACACCTACTCAGATGGAACGTTATGGTGAGTACATAACTTCTAATTTTTCTCAGGAGTTACATGCATTAAAGGAGAAAAAGAGACATAATACAAGAATGCCCTGCATTTACAAGTAGAAGAGGTTAGTTTTATAGGTGGTGTCACAGGATTTGAATCCTATACGTTGTCCTATTTTAAGATTACTGGACTATACAAGTCATTCATTTGATTCTAGCATATTATTTAAGTCCTTGTTTCTACAGTGTCTGCTTGCTTACCAATCTTTGTTCTGGTTGGATCACATCTTTCTCTTAGTCTTTCTTATGGGACCATTGAGGCCTTCAAAAATATAAATTTCTCCCGGTGGAATTTAAATAAGTATATCAAATTGCAAAACCTCACTTGACACTAATAATTCTTGTTATCAGCTCCTTTCTTTCTGCATAGTTTCTGGGTATCATACCAGCTGTTACCATCTCTTTCAATTCATTGTTACTCTACTAGCAGTACAGGAACAAAGGGGCTTGAAGAGCAGAATGAGATTTTTGGCAATTGTGGCTTTAATATGGCTGTCTAGCATGTTTACATTATTGACATCAATGGAGCCTGCTAAGGCCTTCATAGGTTCATAGGTTCATAGGTTTATACTAGGCTATCTTATATATGAAAAAAAACTGTGCCCATTAGTTTGTTGTGCCTCTGTCCAGCAGTGACACAGAGATGATTCCCGGGGTAAACCTACGATCTCCCATCCACAGGTCTAGATTTCTCTTGAACAGAGTCAGCGAGGTGCTCTGCCTCACATGGACCGGGATTTTATTCCACAGCATAGGGAGTCTCTGAGTGATAAATCTATCCCTCCAGCACGTCCTATTTATATCCGTGCTTAAGGTTTAATCGCTTGCTCTAGTGGTTTTGGTGGATTTGGATTTTTGAGGTGGAGCATGTCCATTAATTCGGGTTGGACATGGCCTTGTATGTCAGGCACATGTCACCTCTGAGCAGACTGAATAGAGCTGGAGTTTCTTCAATCTGGCAGTATATGACAGATTTTGGAGTCCCTTTATCCTTTTGGTGAGGAACTTTGGGGTCTCTCCAATTGCTGCAGATGTCGGGTGAGATACATCCTAATGGGGCATTGTACTCGATCATTGGTCTGATAAGTGAAGAGTACAGGGGAACAATGACCTCACTAGATCTGGATGTGAATCCTTCATGATCAGGTGGGCAATGTAGAAGGTCTTTCTAACCACTTTAGCAATGTGAGTGTCAAAGAAAGGCCACTGTCAACCTGGGTCCCCAGGTCCCTGATAACCTCTTCTGTGCTTAGTGGATTGCCACCTATATGGTAGCTTGGGGTTACCTTGTTTTATGACTATACATTTTTTAACTTCAGGCCATGGCTCTGGCACCAGCTATCTGTTTTCGTGAGTCCTTCTGAAGGATATCAGTGTCCTTTCCACTATCCCATGTTGGCCTCTGTGGGACACCACTTGTGACCGGAGTCTGACACAGCACCAGCAACTCTAACCCTGTGGGTTCTGTCCTCAGTTTGCAACCCATCTTGTGACATATGGGTTTACATTTAACTACAATACCGGTCAAGGTAGGCTGTATGGACGTACCTTCACTCATCAATGGCCTTGGTGACTATTTAGAACAAGACCACCATGATCAGCTGGCATGATCTTCCCTTGACAAAGCCAAACTGGGTCGGGTCCAATGTCTGCAAGTCCCCTATCTTTGTTTATGAGCTCCATTATGATCCTCTCCATAGCTTTGCAGACTAGACTTGTGTAAGGTGTATACATTTGAAGATGTAAGCTTTGACAAAGAAGACATAGGTAAGTAGCACTTAACCAAATGTTATGATTTATTTATTATTTATTTATTGATATTTGTTGACTGGGAAAGTCAGACTAGTTCAGGAGCCCATTTTCAGTGGAGGCCCGGGGAGAGAAGCTCCACACATTGTGATTGCAAAGTATTTTACAAGAATTTACAGAAATTACAGTACAATATATCAAATTAAGAAACAGACTAATAAATTGTGGAAGTTACAATATCAGAAAGAAAATTTACTAATAGGTGTGTGTGTGTGTGTGTGTGTGTGTGTGTATATATATATATATATATATATATATATATATATATATACACACACACACACACACATTTTTTTTGTAAATATTGAAATAGGTTGAAAGTTAAGAAAGGAAAAGATCACTAGAGGGGTTCTTTTAGGTTGAAAGAATAAAGGGAAAGTAAAATCGTTAGTGGGGTAATTTTAAAGGGGTGAGAGATTAGAATAATAGTTATGGATAGTGAGATTTATAGTAAGAACAGAATTGTTTAAAATAACTTGTAGATCAAAAGAGTTTCCTACTGGTCTTGATGGGTAAAGATTGGGGTAACCTAGATGAAGGCTGAACTTCTACTGTTACAGTTAGCCCTTCTTGAATATCTGCAGTTATGCTCATGTATGCAACTGTACTCTTTTTATTTGAGTGAATGAGGCAAAATCCAGGGAACAGAACAGCTGGCTAAATCATAATGTTAACAGTTGGAAAGTGTGTTTTGGGAACATCATTAACCCCACATTGTCATGCAGTGCATATTGTGCAAACTTCATGCGCTTACTTTTGCACATTCTACATCTGCAACTGTGCTGATGGCATATGACATCTTTGCAAATTTTTAAATTATTCTCCTTATTCTTTGGGGCCAGGTCTTTTCTCCAGGTTGACTTGAACCTTTGGTGAGGAAAGCCATCACCCCCCCCCCCACACACACACACACAAGGGGAGCAGATTGCAGACATCTTTACCTTTCCTTCCCCTTCATCTGATCCCGAATTGTCTGGGCCAATGCTCAAACCTGGGCTACAAAGGGCTGCATAGTGGTGCTGTGCTGCTGTAGCATGGAGCTAGTTATTCAAAGGATGTTGTTAAAGAGGCTAGGTATGTATCTGAAAAAGGAGGTTCAGTCTGTGCTGCCTGCCAGTGGAAGTGCAGGGAAACAGTGAACCAGGTGCATTTAACAGAATATACTCTTCAGATGAAGCAAACGTGAAGTGCACAGATTCTGAAAGAGACCGTTTAAAAAAGCAACACATGTAAAGGGAAAGTTTACTATGAAAGTGAGCAGCCTTGGCTGTGCCCACGGGCAGCAAAGGCAATACAACACAGACTTAGCTGGCAAAACTCTATTGTGAAATCCTGCTTTAATAAACTTTATTTCTGTGCAGATTTCGTGGAGCTTTTCTGCCAAGTGTTTTAAGACTTTCTAACTGTGAAAGTAACACATTGCAGAATTCTGAGACTTTTTGTTATATTATTGCAGTCTCTTTTGTTTAGTTACTTAATTGCAATTATTTTGTATATGTTATCCACTGCCTGGGATATCTGCAGTGAAGATGAAACAGTGCTTTATTAATTTTTCTTAAGAGTAGATGTTTCAAGTCGATCTCAGTCAGTGGGCAAGCTTCTCTACTTAATCAGGTAGACTGACAGAACAACTGTCCATAGTGCTGTCAGCATGCTCTGGTTTTACTGTTTCACCTCTGTCAGAACTCTGGTCCAATGTCTTGATGGTTACTAGTTGGAATTTCTAAGCCAGGTGAAATTATTGGTAATAGAGAAGTAGGAAGTGACAGTTGTCCACCTTGCAGCCTTTGTATCATATATGAAACTAGTGATGAATAACTGCATGCCACTAGAGAAGTACGGCAAAGTGCACCTCCTTTAAACTTTATGGATTTCTGCTACCTAGCAGCAATAAATCCTGTTGTAATAGAGCTGCATGGTATGCATTTGCAGATTTTTTTTTTTAATATAATAGCGATTTTTAACATTTTTGTTCCATAAACAAGTCAGCTGGTGATTAGACCACATGGGTAACAAACATTTGAGGTTGATATCAAAATTCATTTTGATCTAAGGAATGATTACTAAGTCTTGGTAACTAGTTAGAAAATACAAAGTGGTAGAATACAGACTTCTCTGTGATGAGACTCTGATTAGCTGAAGAACTCTGCTGGCCGTGATTCCATAAATATTTTCATTATCTTAATTGCAGGGCCCATATTGGGGATTATTTGCCATCTTACACAAGTTACCTTTTTCTGAAACAGTGCAGAGAATGTTGTGGTCTTGAAAACTGAGTTGAGGTAGTGAGTTGATGAGTAAAATATTTATTAGGAGGATGCCCAGAGATGAGATATTAAACCGAGGCAGCCTTTCTGTTAGAATTATTTTAGAGAGAGAGGAAAGCAGTGAAAATGCATCATTGCTACTACATGTACAATGTAGCAGGGAAATACTAAGTTGCACTGCAGTGAATGTGATTTAAAAAGGCATTGGGTGAAATATACACTGCATCAGAGTTACTCCAGGGAATGTGCTTGAAAACTAGAACGTGGGAAAGTCAGGAAAGGCTAAAAAGGTGTTTTACAAGAAGAGACTAAACTGTGAAAAAACATTTAACAGCAAAGCAAATGTGATGTTAAAATTAGATTGATTTTAAGAATGAACTGTAGAGAGTCAAAGATTGGGAAAGCATTATTCAGCATCAAGTAGTATATAAGTAGCTTACTTTACATTTACAAAGATGGGAACATTTAATCAGGTTCATAGGAAGTACTAGGCTAGATGCTCCTGTGAGCCTTTTTAAGCCTAATCAGTTTTTTTTCCGAAGGTGAGAATCAAACCCTGTACTTTCTGTCTGCGAGGTTAACAATTTAACCATTATACCAACCACCAACATCCTGTATTTTAGTATATTTTATGATGTTCTGTAGTCCTATCTCACCTTAATTTTTACATATGGGTTTGGAGCCGAGGACTCGGCCTATTAGAAAGTTCAAAGTCTCTTAGTTGGCTCGTGGCTAGGGAGGTATCCCATAGTGCACTAGTACAATCCCCAGATCTTGTTTGCTGCATCTACGAGTTCAGAAATGCTTCTTGCTTGGCCGTGGCTAAGTTCAAAACTTTTTACTTATTGTTATCTTATAGGTAGTGTATAGAAGAGTTTTTGCTATTTACTTAGGTTTGAGAACTTGTTGGCTGTTGGGCTCTGGTTGTTTTCTGTGTGGTATCCTGTGTGCTAGTTTTCCGATAAAATTAATATTCTGTAGGTCCGCATTTGTGTTAGGACCTTGTTTTTCACTTTTTCATATATTAATATTGTGTGCAGTATTGTGTGCCATTTTCTGATACAGTTTATATTTCCGTAGGTCCACGTTTGTATTAGGACCTTGTTTTTTCTCTTTTTTATGGATTAATAATTGTGTGCAGTGTTGTTTGCCTTTCATACTTTGCCTGCTGCTTAAGATTCTGTTTTCCGGGTTAACTTCTGCCTTTCCAGCTAGGTCCGTTTAAGTTAAAGGATCTAGTCCTCTGCTTTAACTTTGAATCTTTATAACGGGGCTAGGCCCATTTAAGTTAGAGGACCTAGTCCTCTGTTATTTCTCTTCTCTGTGTGTGTGGTTTGTTAGGGCTAGGCCCCTTTAAGTTAGAGGACCTTGTCCTCCTCCTTACTGTTCATAGAGCTCTTATAGCCATGTCTAAAGAGGCCAAAGACCATAAACCTTCGGGTTTTAAAAAATGCCTTAAGTGCTCCCAAAAGATGTCGATAACAGATGGTCATAGTAATTGCGTTTATTGCCTCGGAGCCATTCACCTGCAGGAAACTTGTTCCTTCTGTCACTCCTTTAGCTCCAGAGTTCCCCAGGAGTGAAAGAACATGTTAATTCTGAAAGGTCTCCTCAAGCCTTCATTCGAGGAAGACTTAGCAAGCTATAGAAAAGAGAAGGTCAAGTCGGCCAAGAGACATTCTCCGGTGCTGACTAGTTTGTTGGAACATCCTCAGAAAACATTGAAACTAGAAAACGCTTCTACCTCCTCGGCTCCACTGTCCTCGAAGCCGGTCGAGGTGGTCGATGTTGACACTGCAGTGTCAGCCCCAAGCCTTTCGGAGCCGATTACTGAAAAATTGCATTGGACCTGGTCCAGAGATCTTTTGCTGGTCTCCCCAACCTTAAGATCTCCCATTTTACAGAGATCCAGGTCGCCTGCCCTGTCATCCAGATCCTCCAAGAGCCTGTCAGAAGACGATGTGGAGAGAGTAGTGCTTAGACTCTTGAAGTCATCTGCTTTGCCCAAATTGTTTGCTCTGACCCAGTCTGTTCCGAAGCCAGTCCGTTCTCCCTGTTTTTGTTCCTCCTCTGAGCTGAGTTGGGCCTTCGGAGCCAGAGATTTCGGTGCCACTTGTTGTGGAACCCTTTGTTCTAGCTCCCCTTGTGGCTGTCTCGGAGCAGAGTTCCACTCCGACACCTTTGGCGCTGTCCATGGTGTCTAGGAGCCGAAGCTCACAGGTTGGCCCCTACAGGGACACTTGGATCCGAACCTCTTCGGTGCCGAGTCTCCTTCTCGGTGCGTCGGCTAGAGTGAGCTCGGACCCTCCATACATCTTGGAGCCGGTCGCTCTGGAGCCGCGGACTACCTCAGTTTCCTTGGAACTGGGGCTGTCTTCAGAGCCAGAGAGATCTGCATTCGAGATGAGGAGCGTGCTGTCTCGGTCATCGGCTCCGTTCAAGGGTACCGATACTCTTCCCCCTCAAGCACTGACCTCTGTCTCAGCACCTTCTCTATCCCTTGGCAGCAGAGACCTGCAGCCTCAGGAGCCCCCGTTGGGTGGCCCCTAGTCTTCCGAGACCACCCCGGAATACCCTTCTGAGGAGCCCCCTCAAAAGAAGATATGCAAGAGGAAGCATGTAGACTCCCCTGATAAGTCTGATCGCCTCAGACACTGACCTCGAGGAGTCAGAAGGGTCCCCCAAGTCGTCCTCTGATGATGTCTCCTTTATAGACATTCTAGAGATCCTAAAGCAGAGAGGCGGCTGGCCCACTGTCACCCCTTCTGATGAGTCAGTGTACCTGAAGGCTTTCGGGTCACAACCTTCAAAAGGTGGAGACACCCAAGAGGCTGAAGAACTCTTGGACCTTGTTAGTCGACAGGTGTGGGAAATTCTTGATGCCGTGGAGCCAGTCCCCAGAAGACCCAACAAATTTCTCTTGGCCCAAAAGAGAGAGAGTTTTTGTCCAAGGGCATGCCTATTGATGCCATGGTGGTGGCGGCGGCCACTAAGAAGGAGCTAGCGGAGAGATCTTCATCAGTCCATCTGCCAAACAAGGAGTCTCAAATGATGGATAGATATGGGAAGCATATCTTCCCTTCAGCGGCTTTTACCCTCAGATCGCTGAACTATCTCACACATTTTACTAGGCTTCAGAGAGATCTCCTCAAGGAGTTAGGAGATACTCTTCAAGGTACATCTACTGAAGGTCCCTGAGAAGGTGGACTGCTCAGTTGTCCACCTTAAATTCCATCGTGAACTCTTCCATGAGGCTGATCTCCTATGCAGCCGATGGAGCAGGCAGGGCAGCGGGTTTGGGAGTTTCCCTTAGGAGACCCTCCTGGATGCGCTTATGTAATTTTGCGGAGCCTTTCAAGTCTACCTTTACCAATGCTCCCTTTGACGGTTCTTCTGTGTTTGGACCTAAGGGAAAAGATGCACTCACCAGGTGCGAACAAGAAGGGAAAGCTCTCTCTGCCATGGGAGTACATTTTACCATCCCTTCTAGACCATATCCCAAGGGTCAGAGGGGTGGTAAAATGTGGTTCAAGAAGTCCGAGATTTTTCCTGGGTGCACAGGGTGATTCCTCCTTCAGAGGCAGAGGAGGAGGAGCTAATGGTAGATGTTGCCCTAGAGGCAAAGGGGGGGGGTCCGCAAAACTAAGGTGGCTGTGATTCTACCTTTACCAATGCCCCCTTTGACGGTTCTTCTCTGTTTGGACCTAAGGGAAAAGATGCACTCACCAGGTGGGAACAAGAAGGGAAAACTCTCTCTGCCATGGGACTACATTTTTACCATCCCTTCTAGACCATATCCCAAGGGTCAGAGGGGTGGTAAAATGTGGTTCAAGAAGTCCCAGAGATTTTTCCCAGATGCACAGGGTGATTCCTCCTTCAGAGGCAGAGGAGGAGGAGCTAATGGTAGATGTTGCCTTAGAGGCAAAGGGGGGGGGTCCGCAAAACTAAGGTGGCTGCAATTCCTTTCAAGGTTGTCCCTATCAACGCTCCTGATGTGGGGCCCGGCTGTGCTTCTCTGGAGCCAGCCAGGGGTCGCTTATCTTTGCATCCAGAAGCCTGGCTAAACATCACCCAAGACAAATGGGTACAAAGAATAATCACCAGAGGATACTCCATACCCTTTTCTCTTCCACCCCACACTCCCAAGAAGATCCCGGATGTTCCACCCAATCACAGGGATCAAGCAACTGTAGAAGTACAAAAGTTGCTTTCAAAGAGAATCATCCAAACCATCCCCGCAGACCAGATAGGATTCGAAACTTACTCCAGATTCTTTTTAGTGCCAAGATGAACTGGGGACTGGAGGCCCATCCTGGACCACAGCAAATTAAACAAATCCGTAAAGGACAGGTTCTGGATGGTGACACTGCATTCCATACTCCCTCTGTTAGGGAAAGACAATTGGATGTGCTCCATAGACCGCCAAGATGCATTCTACCATATAAAGATGGACAGAGCATCTAAGAGTCATTTACGCTTCCGGTTGGGAGCCAGTCATTACCAGATGTTCTTCGTCCCACATTGCTGCAGTCCTAACTATTGGGTAGTCCGCTGTCCAGTCGGCCCGAATACCAAACATGGTCCGATGCAGAAGCAGTTTTGCGAGTGCAGGTTGGCGTTCTGAAATTTTCTGAAGTCGGAGTTTCAGACCGAATCAAAGTTGGCTAAGTACCCGCTAGAACATTTTGGTTTTTCTTGCCTCAGTATTTAACCGGATGTCAGAAAAAGTGAATAACTGTATTTCTTGTGGGAAACAGATACCTCATAGGGATTACCATACCTTGTGTATACCTTGTTTAGGGCCTGAGCACGACGTTGTTGGATGCGCTCTTGTGCTAGATTTAACAAACGCACTATTAAGAGAAGGTTAGACTGTGCCAGGTTAGTGTTTGGGAAGCGTTGCAATTATAAAATGCCGTCGGATGCTCCAAGGACAAAACAGCAAAGCCTAGGGTTGATGAACCGCAGTCCCAGACGTCGGTTCTTTAGAAGGCTCAGTGGAGCCAGAGGTTTTGCCAGGAGTTTCTTTGGAGTCTCAGGCAGAGACTTTACTGTTACAGGATGTGCCTTCTCAGGAAGTAGGCCAGGCTGAAGGGCCTTCTCAGGTAACTGTTCTTCCCTCTCTTCCCAAGGTAGTTAGAGCCTCCTTCTGTTTCCAAACTTCTTTGAGAGGTAGGACAAGTTTGGCTTCAGTGGGGGCTTCTCCTAGCACTTCAGGTTCTGTGCCTAAAAAACATATGCTTAAAATGGCAGAAGATTTGATTACTATGATTAGAGGTTCTATGCCTCCTCCTGATAAGAGGCCTAGGGTGGAACCTGAGTTTGAGAGTTTTGAACAGTGTTCAGAGGCTTCTGAGTCTTCTGCGGAAGATTTGCAAGAGTATCCTCCTTATTCTGATTCTGATGTGGATGATTCTACTCCTACAGCTTCTCCTCCTGAGGATTTCTCATTTTCAGAGACTCTGCATTCCATGAGGGAACACTTTAAATGGGAAGGCCAGGATTACTCTGATTCCAGGAAAAGGCTTAGGGAATTCTTGTTTTTACCCCAGCATAGGCCATTAGCTATACCTCCTGTGTTAAATGTGGCGGAAGATGTTTTTGCAGAGGCTTCCCTGAATCCTGATTCTTTACCTCCTGCTCCTGTTAAACCTGATAGGTACTATAGGGTGCCTGAAGCTCATAAGTATCTTTTTAAGAGTCCTACGGCAGACCCGGAAACTGTCTCTCAGGGACCTAAAGGTGTTAAGGCCTCTGTTGTTAAAAACCCTGTTCCCACTGATAAAGAGGCAAGGGCTTTGGATAGATGGGGAAAGAAAGTGTATACTTCTTCCACTTTAGCCATGAGGGTGTCAGTTTCACATGCTAAAATATCAAAATTATCTCCTTTCACAATTAAAATCTAAGGTGGATGCTTTGGCGGAAGGTATTGAGTGTAAAGAGTTGCTGGATTTAGTTCATGTGTCTGAACAAGTGGGTAAGCATTCTTTGCAATGTGGTTTTGATGCTGTACAGGCCTCCTCGAGGGTGGCTGCTACTAGTTCTGTTCTTCGCAGGCATGCCTGGTTGAGGGATCAGAATTTAGCCGAGCATGTTAAGACAAGGATTTTGGATGCTCCTTTACAGTCTGATGTGTTGTTTGGTTCTCCTGTGGAAGCAGTTTTAAAGAAAATGGAGGACAAAGCTAAGTCTATGCAAACGGTTAAAGATTTTTTGCAGGTACAGCCACCGAAGTTTAGTAGAAATTGGCCTACTAAGGGATGGACATATCCTGCTTATGATTCCCAGTCTAGGGGTAGGTCTAGACGTGGTAGGGGCAGAGCTCAAGGTTCTTTTAGGCCTAGAACAGGGAGTTCACCTGCTCAGACTTCTGGTGAAGGCAGGGTCAGTCCTTTAACAGACCCAATGACCTGCCTTTTCAGCTGCCAGTAGATTCTCGCCTGGCAGCTCCTTTGGGAGGCAGACTGTCTCTTTCAAAGAAAATTGGGATTTAATTACTCAAGACAGATGGGTGTTGGATATCATTCACCACGGTTACAGGTTTTATTTCCATACATTGCCCCTTTCAAAGGCATGCCAGACGTTCCTCCTACACAAAGAAAAGAGGCTCACAAGCACATTTCTATGTTACTCCAAATAGCCATTCAGCCGGTCCCTGTATCAGAAAGGGGCCTAGGATTTTATTCTCGCCTGTTCCTAGTACCAAAGAAGGGGAACACGTGGAGACCAATTTTGGATTTATCTCTCCTCAACACTTATCTGGACATTCCAAAGTTCAAGATGTTGACGTTACAACAGCTTTTACCTCTGCTGGGCAAAGATCACTGGATGGTAACTTTAGATCTCAAGGAAGCTTACCTTCATGTGCCTATAAGACTAAGTTGCAGGAAGTATCTGCGTTTCGAGCTGGAAATTCTCATTGTCAGTTCTCTGCATTGCCCTTTGGCTTATCTACTGCCCAGAGTATTCACAAAGGTTCTGGCTCCAGTGATAGCTTACTTCAGGCTACAAGGAATTCAAATCTATCCTTACTTGGACGACTGCCTGATTCTGGCTCAAGAAAAGGAAGACCTTCTACAGCATCTGGAATATGTTATAGCAGTGCTAAGATGCCTAGGGTATTCTGTGAACGAAATAAAGTCCAGTCTAGTACCCTCTCAAGACATGTGCTTTCTGGGTGTGAGACTGAATACAGCAGCCCAGATGGCCTTTTAACCCCGGACAAACAAAAGAGTCTATCACTTTACTTCCATCAACTATCTCATCAGTCCGGCTGACTGCAAGGACAGTCCTTCAAGCATTAGGGTTCATGGCATCTTGTATTCTGGTGCTTCCCAATGCCAAACTGCATATGAGGAAGCTCCAATGGTATCTCAAAATGTATGGACACAGCACTGCCAGGATTTGGACACTGTCATTCAAATAATACCTTGCCTTCAAAAGAATTTTTGTGGTGGGCTCAGGAATCTCACCTAAACAAGGGACTCTCTGTGACCCCGCCAGAGGCGAGTCAGATTTTAACGACAGATGCCTCGGACATTGCTTGGGGAGCTCATCTAAATGGAAAGTGGATACAAGACAAGTGGCCTGCCAGACTACAGCATCTACATATCAACATGAAGGAGATGTTAGCAGTCCAGTTTGCATTAATGGCTTTCAAGGAGTTACTTCTTCCAGGGCAGGTGTTGATTCTAACAGACAACACAACTGTCATGTGGTACATCAACAAACAAGGGGAACACATTCTTACCCATTGTGCAGGCAAGCAATGATTTTATGGGAGACTGCGCTCAGCTTGCAACTAACTCTTCAGGCAAGGTTTCTGCCGGAGCACAGAACTCCTTAGCAGATGTGTTAAGCAGACAAATCATGGATCCCCACGAGTGGAAACTGGATCTTCATGTATTTCGAAAGTTGACAGTGTCCTGGGGAACTCCAGACATAGATCTGTTCGCTTCTCCACTAAACCACCAGCTGCCAAAGTTTTGCACAAAGAGGTTTCATCACACAGCTTGGAAAGTGGATGCTCTTTCTTTCAGTTGGAAAAATCTTCATGTGTATGCCTTTCCACCTCTGCCTCTTCTTCCAAAGGTGCTTCTAAAGGTCAGACAAGACAAGCCAAGGATGATTTTAATAGCTCCAGATTGGCCTCCGCAGCACTGGTACCCATTACTGAGGAGTCTGGTAAAGAAGCCTCCATGGCCTTTACCCTTGATTCCACATCTGTTGTCTCAGAAGGACGGTCGTCTGCTCAATGTCAAGCTTCACTCTCTTCATCTAACAGCCTGGCATATTCTGTTTTGAAAGACAGCAGGTCTCAACTTCCTCAACAAGTTTTAAATGTGATTATGGAAGCCAGAAGACCTAGTACTAGGAAAGTGTACGCAGAAAAATGGAAGAGATTTTTATTTTGGACTGCAGCAAAGAATTTGGAGATTTCAGAGCCTAATTTGAGTGTGGCTCTTCAATATCTTACTGAGTTATTGGACAAAGGTTTGTCTTTCTCTTCCATTAAGATTCATGCTGCAGCAATTTCAGCTCACTATGATTGTGACCCACCATTGTTTTCACATCCTTTGTTCAAGCAGTTTCTTAGAGGGGCAAAGAATATAAGACCCCAATGAGAGCTCCTACTCCTGCTTGGGATCTCAATTTTGTGTTGGAGAAACTTACTGTACAACCTTTTGAGCCTGCAGCTACTGCTGAACTAAAATACTTGTCATGGAAGACTGCTTTTTTGTTGGCTATTACTTCTGCAAGAAGGGTTTCTGAGTTGCAGGCCCTTATGGCGGTTGAGCCTTTTTTGATTTTTCATAAGGATAGGGTATCATTATGTACTAATCCTTCTTTTATGCCTAAGGTGGTTTCTAGTGTGGCTTTAAACCAAACTATTCATTTGCCTACTTTTTATGCAGACCCCCAAAATAAAGGAAAAGATTTTGCACACTTTAGATGTGCACAGGCAATTTATTATTTGAGCAGGACTAAGGATTTTAGGCAGTCTCAGCAGTTGTTTGTATCTTTTGCTTTGAGTTCACAGGGCAAGCCTGTGTCAAAACAAACTATTTCTAGGTGGATTGGGTTTTGCATTGCATTTTGTTATTCCCATCATGGCAAGGAGATTCCAACTGGGATTAGGCCTCATTCCACTAGGGCTACTGCCACTTCAACAGCATTTCTAAGGGGGGTGGCAACTAAGGATATTTTGGAGGCAGCTACTTGGAGTTCAGTGCATACTTTCTCTAAGCATTATCACCTTCCTCTCTACTCTAAGTCTAGGGCTGGTTTTGCCACAGCTATTTTGCAAGGCATGTTGTCAGCTCCTGCTTCTTTATGATTTGCCAGCCTCCCTTACCTCTGCTTTGGGATTCTACCCAATAGTTAGGACTGCAGCAATGTGGGACTAAGAACATAGTACAGTTTTGTACCTACCATAAATGTAGATGTTCGAGGATCCACATTGCTGCAGTCCAATTTACCCTCCCCTCTCTGTTTAGGGGTGGTTGTGTAGGTGAGGTTATATGCTGATATTTTTGTATATATTGTACATATTTTTGGTGCAGGTATATTGGGCCTTGTCTTTTTAGGGTCTTCTGACATCTGGGGCAAGAAAAGACTGAGGAAATGGCGCCGGTCATGCGCATTAGTACCCTGACGCAGTCTAATGCGCCCTGACCGACGTCAGCCTTATACTTTGGTATTCGGGCCGACTGGACAGCGGACTACCCAATAGTTAGGACTGCAGCAATGTGGATCCTCGAACATCTACATTTATGGTAGGTACAAAACTGTACTTTTCGTTCTCTGCCCTTTGGTCGCACCACAGCCCCTAGGGTGTTTACCAAATATATGGCCGTAGTGACAGCTCACCTGAGACGTCATGGATTTCAAGTGTTTCCTTACCTGAACGACTGGCTCCTGACTACCACCACCAGACACCTACTCCTACAAGCCAGAGATTTGACCATCCAGCTCTGTTCCCAGATGGGGATTACAATAAATTGGGAAAAGTCTGCCTTATCGCCCTCTCAGTTTGTGACTTTTATAGGCACAGGAATAGACACAGTCGCCATGCTAGCTCGTCTACCTGCAGACAGAATTCAAAACCTCGGGCAACAAATTTACAGTTTGCTTCCTCTACAGAATGTCAAGGCAAAGACGGTGCTGAAACTCTTAGGGACCATGGCGTCTACCATAAATCTAGTCCCTCTAGCCAGATTGCATATGCGAATTCTTCAATGGCTTCTATTTTCCCAGTGGTCCCTTCAACAACTGCCTCTATCTCACTATATCCTCATAACAGAGTCGTGCAAAAAGGACCTTCGTTGGTGGATTCAGCCCGATCAGCTGATGACAGGCACTCCATTCCTCCCTCGCCAACCCATTGCTACTGTGACCACGGATGCCTCGCAGATAGGGGGGGGGGCATTATCTAGGCAGGACTGTCCAAGGCACATGACAAGATCACGAAGCTCACCTGCATATCAGTGTCATAGAGATGAGAGCAGTGCTTCTGGCGTTGCAAGCACTTAATGACTTTCTTCCTCTAGGGACGATAGTAATCAATTCGGACAATATGTCAGTGGTATGGTATCTAAACAAGCAAGGAGGAACCAGATCTTACCCCCTTTGTCGAGAGGCTCTTCATGTTTGGAAGTGGGCAATATCTTCCCAACGCTTTCTAGTAGCAACGCATATCCCGGGGACAACCAATGTGATAGCCGACAAGCTCAGCAGGGCAATCTTGATGCCTCACGACTGGTCTCTGAATCAGGAAGTAGCAGAACAGATCTTCTGCAAATGGGGACAGCCATGCTACGATCTCTTTGCCAGCCCGATCAACGCCAAATGCAGCAGCTATTTCTCCCTTATCCCCCCTCCAGGGAAGTCACAGAGACGCATTTGTTCACGATTGGCCCCTGGGACTCCTTTATGCATTCCCTCCCTTTCCACTCATATCCAAAGTGATATAGAAAGCAAAGATATTGGGAAGCAAAATGATTCCCATAATCCTTACTGGTCTTGTCAGATTTGGTTCTTTTTCTCGGGCCTCATCTACTAGATGATCCACGGACTCTAGATCCAATGCCAGACCACTTGACACATGTCATGCTCCCTTCACCCCTGCCTCCACACACTCAACTTGACAGCATGGCTGCTCTATTTCCATCCCTAGTCAGGCTTCATGATCTTTCACCTGCTGTGACCCACATCCTTACGTCTTCGCATAAACCTTCCACTAGGTGGTTATACACTAGCAAATGGAGAATATTTTCTGTCTGGGCAAAAGAAAAAATGTAGATCCTTACACAGCACCCATCCCTGTGGTGGTAGAATTTTTGTCTGAACTTTTCCTCAGGGATCAGCTGCTGCCATAATTAGGATCCAACTAGCAGCAATATCTAACTTTCATTTGGGATAACATGAACCTAATCTGATGTCCCACAGATTATGTAAAACCTTCCTTAAAGGCGCTACTTTGCTGTTACCTTCCTTTCAGGAACCTGTACCTCCTTGGGATCTGAATTTTGCTCTGTCCAAACTAACTTCCCCGCCTTTTGAGCCCGCACTTTCATGTCAATTGAAGTTTGTCTTGGAAGACTTTTTCTAGTAGCTATCACATTAGCTAGATGGGTGTCAGAGTTACAAGCACGGTCAATCAAGCCTCCTTATTTGATTTTCCACAAAGACAGAGTTTCCCTTCATGCAAATCCTTCCTTTATTCCTAAAGTTTGCTCTCAGACTAATTTGAACTGTAACTATTGAACTGCTTGTATTTTTCCCTAATCATTCCAACACTGCAGAATACAAATTTCATCAGCTTGATGTTCACAAACAGTTACGGTTCTACCTTCACAGGACTAAGGAACTTAGAAAGTCAGATCAATTGTTTGTGTCCTTTTCTGAGTCTAGAATAGATCTGCCAGTCTCTAAAGTGACCCTATCTAATTGGATTTCTAACTGTATTTTCTTCATTTACTCCTCCAATGGAAAGATTCTACTGTTCAAGATTAAGGCTCATTCCACAAGATCCCTGTCCACATCGGCTGCCTTTCAAGCCAGAGTTCCAATTGACAGTATTTGTGCAGCAGCAACTTAGGCTACCCCTCATACCTTTGTTACTCATTACAAACTGGATTTGACCTCCAGGGGTAGAGCCTCCTTTGGCTCCACGGTACTCAGGAGTATATTACCATGAGCCACCCGAGAAAAAGGTGCTAGGGACTCTGTCCCATATGTAAGAATGAAGGAGAGATAAGACTACAGAACATAAAGAAGTTATGTACCCACCATAACATTCCATGTTTGTAGTCCATCTCGCCCTACATTCTTACGAACCCTCCCACCTACCCCCGTGCTGGAAGGATCTGGAGACAGGATAGTATTGCCTTTGGTAGGGTGGAGACCTTTCATTATTATTGTTGTTTCTGGATAACCTTTTCTATCTTTCTATAGTTTAGCAGCAAACAAGATCTGGGGATTGTATTAGTGCACTATGGGATACCTACCTAGCCACGAGCCAACTAAGAGACTTTGAGCTTTGTAATAGGCCGAGTCGGAGCCGAGGATTGGCTCCGAACCCATATGTAAGAATGAAGGGCAAGATGGACTACAAACATGGAACGTTATGGTGAATACATAACTTTTTTTTTTCATCTCGTTTAAGCTCATCACAAAAGTAAAGACATGAAGTATTGCTTCTGACTAAATGCATTTCTCCCACCTTTGAAGTATAATTACCATTATAAATCTAAAAGTTTTCTATTACTTGTGAATGACAGCATTTCAGAATCCACTCGAATGCGAAACAAATTAAACTCAAATCAGAATTTGAATTCATCTTTTATGTGGGGAGAGGGCAACACACACCCCTCCCTCATGCATCGGTGTCTGCAGTCCTTTTCATTATATAATCAGTGCTTTAGTCACCGTATTTCAGGTAATGGGGAATTTTCCCTGCACGTTTTGAAAAGGTGCACTGTTGCAGTTAGGAATGTTCGCAGTATCAGTCTTCATATTGTGTGTACCAAAAATCAGCATTGCTGGCATCAGGACCAAAACATTCTGCTCTCCAGATGTAGTTGCATGTCACTTATCTACTGCTTCTTGTCTGTTTTTCATTTAGTGCTTCTTATTTAGATACATCTTTGTCACTCTTATGCATTCACTGTCTCCCTACTTTGCAACATCTCTGATTCTGCCAAAAAATATATTAAATGGATTTCATATAGTTAGTCTTAAGTAGTCCTTAGAATGTGTCTAGTATTTTTCATCTAAAACTTATTAATTACATTAAACAAT
Source organism: Protopterus annectens (assembly GCF_019279795.1). NCBI lineage: Eukaryota > Metazoa > Chordata > Ceratodontiformes > Protopteridae > Protopterus > Protopterus annectens. The sequence goes on along the minus strand of NC_056726.1, from coordinate 671,343,904 downwards.
AAACAGCAATAATGTCAGCATAAATACTCATCCAAACACATTGCAATTCTCAGTCACATATGCAGATTCTCTTGGCAACTGTAAAATGTGAAAAGAATGTCATATCCTCTTGGACTTATAAGGATATGGTTGCATGGGTCAGTGACACGACAGGGATGTATTTATGTTGAAATAACAGGATGTCTGTATGCTAAGAGTACGAGTATTCTCACGTAGTATGCCAGTTATCATTTAGTGTCATTTTTTACGTTGCGTAATAGCATGGTATCTGACCAAATTATTAAGTAAAAACATAGGTCGGTGATAAACAAGATGTCAAAGATCCTTCAAACTTAACCATCATATTTTTATGCAACAACCTTGACATGTCTTGAGCAATAATTTATACATGGAATCCGTTCTGAAGGAACAATATAAATATAATGGAGTATTTTTAGTTCATATCAGTGTGGTTTCTGCCAATAAATGTTTTTACTGAGTAGGGTGTTGCCATTAATGCTTTTTCCTGTGCATGAGAGTGGTTTGAATTAATCAAATGTATTCATAATTAATCAGTCCATGATGTTTGAAAATCCTGTAAGTCCAATTTTAGTATTGTCTAATAACTTGTTTTTTATGTGCTACCATATGACAACTTGGAACCAGTTGCCAATATTTGAAATTAAGAACAGCAGTCAAATACCCATTCGTCTGTTCCAAACTTATGTAAAATGGTCTATTTCAGAGTTATGTAAAGTGTCAAAAAAGAATATGTAAAGACAAGCGAAAGGTTTGTTTGCTGTTCATTTACTTGTGTTTTGTATGCCACATTATAAGAAGCAGTCAGATGATATAAATAGTACTTGGCAGGCACAGTTTTGTTGCTAGAGTCCTTCATAATGCCATTTAATTTAATGAAAACTAGAAGACAGGAAAAAGAAGTTATGCCTTACTATAGTGTTTGATCTTTGTTGTCGATATTCACTAATCCTTGACTGTGGGGCTCTGTTCTGAGGCTTGGAACCGACTCTGCCATTTATTTCAGCTTGCGCCTCCTAAACTCTTGAGCCAGGGTTTTACTCGTAATGCTCCTCTGAAGATTACCACAGATCAAGTTTGCCTAAATTAGTGGCAGACGTAGGTAATAATAATAAGAGACCAGATCTGTGTCCTTAATAAGAAGCCAGTCCTGCGGAATTCGATCCACTAAGAGTCTCAGGATGGGGACGGAGGGGATGTCAAGGATTAGTTAATAACACAGATGGAACGTTATGGTAAGATATAACTTCTTTATCTGATGTTGTCAATCTTCACGTAATCCTTGACTGTGAGAGAGTCCCCAGCTACCTGAATCTTGGGAGGTCTCACGGAAGAATATTCCTGAGTACCATCGAACCGAATGATGCCTGTCCCCTGGAGACCTGATCAAGTTTGTAATGAGTGATAAAAGTATGAGGTGAAGCCCAAGTAGCTGCTGCACAAATGTCATCTAAAGAAGCCCTGAAATCAAAAACTGCAGAAGTTGCCACCGCTCTAGTTGAATGAGCTTTGACAGGGTGTGAAGGATGGAGCCCTTTCGATCGACAAATAAATGTAATGCAGTCTCTAAGCCATTTCGCCAAGGTAACCTTCGAAGCTGAATTGCCTAAGGAAAGGGAAGAAAATGACACAAACGATTGTTCAGATTTTCTAAAGTCTTTTGTTCTGTGAAGGTAAAAATGTAACTGTCTGTGAATGTCTAATAAATGTAGAGAGTACTCCCCTTTGTTATAAAAATTGGGGGAAAAAAGACTAGAAACTGAAGTGTCTGATTAATAATTGGATTCTGAGATGACTGTTGGTAAAAAGGAAGGATTAGTTTTTGGGGAAACCCTATCCATGTGAAAAATGATATAGGGTGGTTTGGAGGATAAAGCTTGGAGTTCAGATACCCTTCTTGTGGATGTGATAGCCACTAAAAATAAAGTTTTCCATGACAGGATCTTTAATTCACAGGTAGCTGAAGGTTCTAAAGGGGATAAAGTAAGGGACTGGAGAACCAGCGATAGATCTCAGGGAGGGATAGGTTCTTTAAAAGGGGGTCTTAGCATTAGAACTCCCTTTAAAAAGGCTGTACAAAGTTTGTGAGACATCATGGATGATCCTTCGAACCCTATGTAAAAGTTCGAGATTGCCACTAAATGAACTTTAATTGTTAGAACCAGGTTGATGTAGAGTAGCTAAGAAGTCCAAAGCTTTATGGACTGGAGATGTATAAGAGTCATGTTCATTCATAAGGGCCCAATTTGCAAATTGTTCCCATTTGCTTTGATACAATTTCCTAGTTGATGGTTTTGTGATGGGCTGCAATGATTTGGCAGACAGGAGAGGAGAGGGATGCATGCCTGGCAATCATGGGAATTGGAGAAGCCAAAGCTCTGAGTTTTAGATGTTGAAGGTTCGGATGAACCAAGCCCTCTGGATGGGACAGCAGATCTGGAGCTAGGTCCAGTATCCATGGTTGCCGAAGAAGGTGAGGCCAAAGGAAGGGGAACCAAACTTGTCGAGGCCAGAATGGGGCAATGAGGATTAGAGATTTTCTCCAACCTCTTGGCTTTCTTTTAGAAACTTGGGATATCAAGGGAGTTGGTGAAAAAGGCATAGAGGAGACCAGGGTGGCCAATTGTGGAGAAGAGCTTCTCTGAGTGAATCCCCCACCCAAGGGGTGATTAGGGCAAAGTAACTGCTGCACTTGTTTAGGGAGGATGCAAAGAGATCACAGCAAGGTTGGTCTCAGTGATGAAAAATCTCTTTCATCACTGCAGGATTGAGACAGTATTCGTGAGGCATGAGGATGGTTCAGCTCAGTTTGTCCGCTATCACATTGGAACTCCCAGAATATGCATTGCTTTGAGAAAGCAGTTGGAAGAAATTGCCCATTGCCAAACTCTGAGGGCTTCTTGACACAGTGGGTAAGATTTGGTTCCCCTTGTTTGTTGATATAACAAACTACCGACATGTCTGTTTGAATTGCTGTTTTTCCCAGAGAAAGGGCATCTTGGAATGCTTACAATGCTAACAGCACTACCCTCATCTCTAGAACATTGATATGCAAGTCGGCCTTTAGTTGGGACCACGTGCCTTGGACTGTCCTTCCCAGATAATGCCTCCCTATCTGGGAAGCATCCATGGTCATTATGGCTTGGAGTTGCGGAAGAATGAAAGGTCATCCCAAGACAATCTGATCAGAATGGAGCCACCACAAAGGATCCGGTTTGCAGAGATTGGTAATCATGATTTGGTAAGACACTGGCTGATGTATCAGAGACCTCTGGGAAGCAAGTAACCATTGTAATATTTACATGTGGTACCTTGCTAAGGGGACAAGAGGGATTGATGCTGCCATTGAGCCCAGTGCTTGTAGGACTAGCCTGGTTGGAACCCTTCTGTTTTGTGTAATTTGTCTGACCTGGGATCCGATTCATTGTTGTCTTTCTAGTGGAAGTGAAGCAATTCCTGTAACAGTTTCCAACTGGGCTCCGATGAACTCAAATTGGTGAGAAGGCTGAAAGTTTGAGTTTTCCTAATTTATTGTGATGCCTAGAGATGAACAGAGCTGCAGAGTGTAATCTCTTGCCCGTTTTAACTGATGCCTGGTGGTCATCGAGGTATGGAAAAACTCAAAATCCTTGCAGTCTGAAATGAGCCACAACCACTGCCATGTATTTAGTGAACACCCTGAGGGCTGAGTTGAGTCCAAAGGGCAGGGCTCTGAATTGGAAATGACGGTCTCCCAGTCAGAAGCACAGAAACCTCCTCGAGCATTTGTCCATTTTTATGTGGCAGTACACATCCTGGAGGTTTGTAGAGCACATCCAGTTGCCTTTTTCCAAGAATGGAAGTATCGACTGTACCAAAACCATCTGGAATTTGGTTTGCTGAAGTGTCTTGAATTGGCTCAGATCCAAAATGGGTCTCCAATCCCTTGTTTTTTTTGGGCACTAACAAGAAACTTGAGTAAAACCTGGATCCTGTCTGGTCTGGTGGGACTTTTTGGATGACTCTCTTGTCTAGCAGTTTTTGAATTTCTGCTACTGCTGCTTCCCAGTGATGGGGTGGAACATCCAGGAGTCTTTTCTGGGAATAAAGGTAGTGGGATTTAGTAACCTCTGGATTTTATTCCCTGCAGCCATTTGTCTGAACTTATTAGTTGCCAGGATAGATGGCACAGAGAAAGTCATCCCTGACTACTCCAGAAGAGGGCAGTCAGGCCTCCCTTCAGGGATGCTGATAGGAAGACCCAGAGAAGGAAACTCTGGACCTCTGATTTTGTGGGTCACTACTTCTTCCTCTTTGGTGTGTCTTCCATTACTTCCCCCTCTGCCCTGGGGAAAATTTCTTGCTACGTGAATTCTGGAGAGGCTCCTGAGATTTTTTAAACCATAGTTTCCCACTTTTCTGGTTCCTAGAATAAGGCCTCTGAGGAGTGGAGAAACGTATGCCTACGGTAGACAGAATCTTCCCATCTTTTTCACATCTGGCAAGTGTGTCTTTAACTTTTGGACCAAACAGGGATGATCCGTCAAACAGAGCGAATGGTGCTTTGAATGGCTCCGCAAAGTTGCACAAGCGCATCCAGGAGTGCCTTCTAATGGCTATGCCTGAACCCACTGCTCTAGTTGTCCCTTCAGCTGCATGAGCAATGAGCTTCATGGATGAGTCAGAAATCGCTTCCAGGGTTGCCAGCTGTGAGGTAACATTATCACGCATCTGTTCAGCTACTGCTCCTGAGAGGGTATCTGAGAGCGCCTTGATCAGATCCTGCTGCAGCCTTGTAAAATGTGCCATATAATTCAGAGACCTGAGAGCAAAGGTTGCTGATGTGTACACCTGCTTCCCAAATCTATCTGTAGTCGTAGACTCCTTGTTAGGAGGATGGATAGTGGGACTTATTCAGCACGTTCTTTCTTTGTGGCTGCCACTATCACGATGACATCAACGGGGTATGCCTTTTGACTACTGTTGTTCATCTTTAAGGTCTGAGAGGATGCGATCAGGTCTTTTGGGGATAGGCTCAATGGAGTCTGGCATCTTTACATCTAACAGCCATGCAAGAGATTCACTGTCCCTCTCCCCCGCCAAAGTTGATTCTGTGACTACTAGGGGTAATGGCATCCACAATGATAATAGTTCAGCCAGCCCAGTGCTACATGAGTGCTTCAGTGTACCCTAGCATTGCAGTAGTCTCAGAATTTCCACCCATTACATGCAGAGATTCAACTCGCACAGATTTATAGACAACACATCGCTTGGTGGATATCTTCTCCTTCAATAACTGAGGGACACTCATTTCATATAGGTCTGCTGGTAGAGGTAGTAACCAAGGATGCCTCCCTTCTAGGGAAGTGGGTATTTCAAAGGGAGGATAGTCCAGTGTACTTGGTCACCTTTAGAGGACAATTTTGACATCAGTGTCTTAGAGATAAGGGCAGTCCTCCTAGCATTGCAGGCATTCCAGGATATCTTTCTCAAAGGTGTGATTTCCATTCAAACGGATGACATGGTAGTGGTTGTGAGTTTCCCACTCTGGGTCAGTAATCAAGGAGCCTCAGTCACCACTGACACTGGAGAGGGACATTCACTTGTAACAAAAATGGATACACCCAATTTTTCCAGATGCAGCTGTCTGCATCAAGCACAATTTCCGTTAAAAGCACACAGGAACACACACAGCCCGGGGTCTGGGTTTCTATCTCTGTCTCTCCCCATGTCCCCAATAAGGCTGCCCACTGGCACAGCTGTAGAGTTAAGTCCTCAGCTGAGTGTCCAAGCGAAGTCCTTCTGTTCTGTGCAACTAGTGCTTTGTGTCCCTGCTTTAAGTAGTTGACACATGCACACACATTTTGTGATTTGAGTCACACAGACATACGCACACACATTTACTAGCTATGCCCCCTTCTACCCAGACTATAAGGTAGTTACATTGCTACCAGTCAATGCCAACTATTCTAGGGTTGGTGCAAGGGTACCCAATTATACTGAGTGAAGTTAATATTAATACAAATGTTAATGTTGACCAAACAACCAGGCTTTCAGGAGTGGCCAGAGTGTCACCAATAGATATAAGTACTCTCAAAGGTTAAAATATTCTCTAAAGGATCAGCCACAATGAAAAGTTTAAATATATTGGAAATATTAAAAATAACATAGGCGAACAGGTTCATACACTTAAAAAAAAAAAAAAAAAAAAAAATACTTAAATGATCTTACTATTTTTTCCTAATGGATCTAATGAATTTAGTCATTACAAAAATCTCTGAGACGTCTCACATAGTGTTAAAAATTATTTTTAGTGATTGATTACAGAATAACATCACATACATCTGGTTATCTGACTTCTGGCTCCCATGCAACCCCCCCCCCTTGCTAGAAACTGCCAGGATTTAGCACCTGTGTGTCAGTAGTGCACACACACACACACACACACACACACACACACACACACACACACACACACACCACACCACACTACACACACATCTTGCTAGGATCTGCTGCAGCTCCTGGAAGTCGTAAAACAATTTCAAATATCAACCCTTCCATAGAAACAATTAGTTCACCCCATTGGTCATGCAGGAAGCTTCCTAGTACAGACTTTTTTCTCTGGCTGCATTGAGAACTGTAAGATAGCATCTTTATGGCCCAAGCCCAGTAATTTAATTTCTTACTATTTTCCAAAGTCAAAACAGTCCAAAACAAACCTGTTAGCAGCTCGTGAAAGAAAAAGGCAATGCAGTGAATAAATCACGAACGAACCACCACGGACATTCAAAAACTCTTAAAATCCTTTATTAAAATGAACCCTCGATCAAAAGGAAATATTTGTAGCAAAATCCTTGTAGAAAAATATATAAAAACACAAAAAGGTGTACCATTCAGGATGGATAAGCGCTTTCAGGATTTCCTTTGCACAGATCCTGTTGCAACTGAAAAAAATGTTCCATTTAAGGAAGGCTTAACCAATCAAGAAGTTCACACAAACTGACACCTCCAGTGTAAGCCAGAGGTAAAACATCCTTTCAGGACATGATGGTAAAGTTACACCCTCCCAAGAATATAGTCAGTGGAAAAACTTCAAGTGTAACTTAAGACATCTCTCCATTAGGTGTGCATTTGCTTTCGAAATAAACACTGCTCTGCTAGAGCAGATACCAGTCTTCTTTCTTCAGATGGATTCAAAAAATAATGCAACACCTTAGTTAAAAATAAAACATGATGTAATAAATTAACACTCCATTTCAGTTAGGTGAATCTTGTCACATAAAAGGCTGGTATTCACAGTGCATGAACCATAATGGAATAACCTAAAACAATCATAGTGCATATATTAGCCAATCCCACCCGTTCATGCAAATACATTTTTTTCTATACAAGAAGTAGCAAAGAAAGGGGGGGGGGTGCATTCTTTTCCTTGATTCAAAGTTAGCTGAGAAAATCAGTGACAGGTTTTGAAACATTTGGGCTTTAGAATAGGTTTTAATGGTACCGCACCATTAACTCCAGGTTCGAGATCCGCTCATAAGTTGATGATCCAATCAATTTCAGCAACTTCAGTGCGATTCTGCACATCACCTCCCCTTATGTTTTCAGGAATCAACTGTAGCACCATAAACTTAAGAGTGTGCAAGATGCACAGATTGCGCTAAATCATTGGTCTTGTCAGAATGGGTAGTGTCATGTATATCACGAAGAATTCTTTCTTTAAATTGGCGATCTGTCTTCCCGATATAGAAGAAAGTAGGCAAAACCAATTGCTGTGCACATGGGTAATGCACGGCCGGAAAGAACCACAAACGAACACAGTTAGCCAGCAAATCCGCAGTTGAACATAAGCCAAAAACAGATGATGAAAATTCTGACTTTATTAGCAAAAATTACAAACCGGTTTCGGCATTAAACATGCCTTCCTCAGTGTAAGAGTAACAGACAGTTCAAGCTCAGTTGGCTGTTGGCATTCACATTCTCTGTGTTGGTTAATACAGAATAATTGTGGTTAGATGAATTCTCAGGTACATTACTTAGAGCTGCAACAGCACTAGCTGTAGCACTGACTGCAACAACAGAATTCTGTTTGGTGCTGATACTTTTGGCACGTGAATTAAAATTTCTATCATGGTTAAAACTTTTAGTTGCAGTGTGAACTTTACTCCTGTCCTTTGCTAAACCATTTGAATCATCAGATGTATTGTTTTTAGGCCATTCAAAGACATTACCCTGTTCAAAATCTTTGTAATCTCTCAACAATTTTTTCCTTTTTCGCTCTTTCAGTTTGCGTTCATACAGATTTAAATGATTTTGTAGCATTTCAAATCTTTTAAGGCAAGCTTCATTTAAATCTGTAAGTTCCATGTCGGCTTGTTTTTTTTTTCTTAATAATTTCAGGCAGTTCTTCTTCAGGTTTAAAGAACTCTAGAAGCAATTTTAATACAACTGAAGCTAGTCTCTAAGTTAATTGGTTGCCAAAGTGCTAGAAGCCCTGGAAGGGTGTTACCATAACTCGAAATGCACTTAACACCTGTGGGAATTAGCTCATGATGTAGGCAGGCTTCCAAATGGAAGTGCTGCCACTGCAATCTCTTTAATTTATATGCTGCATTTTCTACTTCTAGAAATACCCCCCTTTCTTTGCTATTTCTTTTATAGAAAAAAGTTATTGCCGTGAACTGTAGGGATTGGCTCGTATATGCACTGTGATTGTTTTAGGCTGTTCCATTATGGTTCATGCACTGTGAATAACAGCCTTTTATGTGACAAGATTCACTTCATTGAAACTGTGTGTTAATTTACTACATCATGTTTTATTTTTAACTAAGGTGTTACATTATTTTTTGAAAACATTTGAAGAAAGAGGACTGGTATCTGCTCTAGCAGAGCAGTGTTTATTTCAAAAGCAAATACACACCTAATGGAGTGATGCTTTAACTTATACTAGAAGTTTTTCCACTGAATGGATTTTTGGCAGGGTGTAGCTTTACCATCATGTCCTGATAAAATGTTTTACCTCTGGCTTGCACTGGAGGTGTTAGTTTGTGTGAACTTCTTGATTGGTTAAGCCTTCATTAAACAGAACATTTTTTTTCAGTTGCAACAGGATCTGAGGAAGGGAAATCCAGAAAGCGCATATCCATCCTGAATGGTGCACCTTTTTGTGTTTTATATATTTTTCTGTAAGGATTTTGCTACAGATATTTCCTTTTGTTCGAGGGCTCATTTTAATAAAGGATTTTATGAGTTTTTGGATGTCCATGGTGGCTCGTTCGTGATTTATTCACTGCATTTTCCAAAGTCAGGTGGATTGAGATTAACCTCTTCTCTTCCAGTATCCTCTGTTAAAACATATACATTTAAACAGTTAAAATAATACATGTATATTTCTTTCCATCCAGCAGGGCACACTATTAGTACAGTTTTAACACAAGCAGCTTTACAAGTACATTTCTCATCACAAGCATCTGTACCTATCAGTTTGATATGCAAATGACATATAATTCTATACAAAATTCCAGTTAGCTTTGATGCCCTACTTCTGACATAGCTGGCAATACCTGACATCGTCACAGTGGTATGGTACATCAGCAAACAAGGAGCAACCCATTCTTACCCTCTGTATGGAGCGACCATGAGCATTTGACACTGAGCGATGTCTTCACATTGTTTTCTGATAGCAATGCATATCCCCAGGGTTATCCAGTGGTTTAGCGGACAAATTGAGCAGGACTATCGAAATACCTCGAGTGGTCCCTCAGTCCATCGGTGGCAACCTTGATCTTTTGTTGCTGGGGCCAACGTTGCTGCAATCACTCCACGGGGTCAGTCAGCAAGGGATGCTCGGTCCCATAATTGGCTCCCGGGTTTCCTTAATGCCTTTCTCCCATTACTGCTCATGAACAAATTCATTCAGAAAGCCCAACAGTGGAAGGCCAGGGTAATCCTGATTGCCCCAACAAACATGGATGTTCTTTGTGTTTCACAGTTGCAGTCATCACATTTGGGTTATCTGCTTGCAGTAGCCCTTAGTCGGCCTGATTATCAAAGTCTTGAGTCCTGCATCGGTTGCTGTCTCATCTTCCATGACGTCAGATAGTCAGGGGTATAAAACATGCAGCCGACACCATTACATCAGTCTTACTTGGCGTGCGGTGCCCAAAGCAGAAGCAGTTTGCAAATGCCGGTCGGCCGACTCCTGAAATTTCCATTTTCAAGTTTCAGAACCGACGTCTTCAACTAAAGCTAAGTACCCCGTTGGGGAAACCTTTTCTTGCTCTAAACCGATGTCAGTAAAAGTCAATAATTGTATTTCTTGTGGAAAGCAAATAGCTCAAACATTTTCATTTGTACTGTATTCCTTGCCTAGGCCCTGACCACGACATACCTGTCTGTCGGTTTTGTGCCTTATTTAAACAACAAACTATTCGTCGTCCGTATATTTACGCTTCTAAATATTTTGGTACTTGGTTCAATTATCCAGATATGGCTTCGGTAAGCCACCAGATTACCAACATTCTGAAAAAACACAAAGATAGACAGAGACAGGCGGCCTAGGTCCAAAGCTGTTGACCACACTTCTCCTAAGCTAGTCACCAGTTCGCCGGTACTCAGTGAGGCGCTTTCGCAGCCCCTGATACCCGCTACTTCAGATTCGCAGGCAGGCCTCTGAGACCCATTTGGAGTTCGGTATGCCACAAGATGCTTCAACTGTGGAACTTGCGGATGTCTCTACCTTGGATGGGTCCGGAACTGCTGCGCAGGCACCGGCTTCCAAGGGTATATTCAAGCCTACTGACTTGCATATTAAACCAACGCCATCTTCTTCTTTAAGGCCTAAAGCTCGATCCATGCCTAGAAAACCAATGCCCAGACCGCATGATTGGGCCTGTATGCCTAAAAAACAAATGATAAGAATGGCTGAAGACCTTATTACTTTAATCAGGGGAAGCCAGCCTTCCCCCTCTGAGAGACCTAGATCTGAATTTGGTTATGATTCTTCTGATCAGGATTTTGAAATTTCTGATGACCAGGCTCTACCCTTATCTAACTATGAGGATTCTGATGCAGAGGACTCTATTCCCTCTGCTTCCCCTCCAAAGGATTTCTCTTTTGGTAAAACCTTGCATACTCTTAGGAGGCATTTTCACTGGGAAAGACTGGATTACTCTGATTCTAAAAAGAGGCTTAGGGATTTCTTACTCCTGCCCCAACACAGGCCTTTAGCTACCCCCCTGTACTGGACATTGTTGATGCATTTACGGTGTCTAGCTTGGCTCCTGATTCCTTACCTCCTGCTCCCAGAAAAACAGATAGATATTACATGGTTCCTGACTCTCTCAAGTTCCTCTTTAAAAATCCTACTGTGGATCCTGAGACCATTTCACAGGGACCCAAGGGCATAAAGGCTACTACTGCCAAACTTCCTACCCCCTCTGATAGTGATTCCAGGGCGCTGGATAGATGGGGTAAGAAGGTATACACTTCTGCAACCTTGGCCATTAGAGCCTTAAATTGCCAGTTGCATATGTTAAAGTATCAGTGGCATATTATTGGATTGCTTAAACAGAAAATGTTATTGATTCCTGACTGTGCTGAAAATAAGGATTTACAGGATTTAATGCATTCTGCTGAACAAGTTGGAAAACATTGTTTGCAATGTGGTTTTGATTCATTAGAGGCATCTTGCAGGGCTGCTGTTACTGGGTCTGTACTTAGAAGATGTTCTTCGTCTTCCATTGCTGCAGTCCTTACTATTGGGTATAGTCCGCATCCAGTCGGCCCGAATACCAGAGTATAAGGCTGACGTCGGTCAGGGCGCATTAGACTGACGTCAGTACGTCAGGGTACTAATGCGCATGACCGCGCCATATCCTCAGTCTTTTTGCCGCGTGATCCGATGCAGAAGCAGTTTTGCGAGTGCAGGTTGGCGTTCTGAAATATTTCAAACCGGAGTTTCAGACCGAATCAGAGTTGGCTAAGTACCCGCTGGGGAACATTTTGGTTTTTCTTGCCTCAGTATTTAACGGATGTCAGAAAAAGTGAATAACTGTATTTCTTGTGGGAAACAAATACCTCATAGGGATTACCATACGCTATGTATACCTTGTTTAGGGCCTGAGCACGACGTTGTTGGTTGCCGCTCTTGTGCTAAGTTTAACAAACGCACTATTAAGAGGAGGTTAGACTGTGCCAGATTAGTGTTTGGGAAGCGTTGTAATTATAAAATGCCGCCGGATGCTCCGCGCTTCATCCAAGAAGCGCAAGGACAAAACAGCGAAGCCTAGGGTTGATGAACCGCAGTCCCGGACGCCGGTTCTTTAGATGGCTCAGTGGAGCCAGAGGTTTTGCCAGGAGTTTCTATAGAGTCTCAGGCAGAAACTTTACTGTTACAGGATGTACCCTCTCAGGAGGCAGGCCAGGCTGAGGGGGCTTCTCAGGTAACTATTCTTCCCTCTCTTCCCAAAGTAGTTAGAGCCTCTCCTTCTGTTGCCAAAACTTCTTTTAGAGGTAGGCCAACTTCAGCTTCAGTAGGGGCTTCTCCTAGCCTTTCGGGTTCTGTACCTAAGAAACATATGCTTAAAATGGCAGAAGATTTGATTACTATGATTAGAGGTTCTATGGGCCCTCCTGATAAGAGGCCTTGAGTGGAACCAGAGTTTGACCGTTTTGAACAGGGTTCAGGGGCTTCTGAATCTTCTGCGGAAGATTTGCAGGAGTATCCTCATTATTCTGATTCTGATGTGGATGATGCCACTCCTTCCGCTTCTCCTCCTGAGGATTTTTCATTTTCAGAGACTCTGCATTCCATGAGGGAACACTTTAAATGGGAAGGCCAGGATTACTCTGATTCCAGGAAGAGGCTTAGGGAATTCTTGTTTTTACCCCAGCATAGGCCCTTAGCTATACCTCCTGTGTTGAATGTGGTGGAAAATGTTTTGCAGAGGCTTCCCTGAACCCTGATTCTTTGCCTCCTGCTCCTGTTAAACCTGATAGGTACTATAGGGTGCCCAAGCTCATAAGTATTTGTTTAAGAGTCCTAGGGCGACCCAGAAACTGTTTCTCAGGGGCCTAAAGGTGTTAAGGCCTCTGTGGTTAAAAATCCTGTTCCCACTGACAAAGAGGCAAGGGCGTTAGATAGGTGGGTAAAGAAAGTGTATACTTCTTCCACTCTAGCCATGAGAGCGTTGAATTGTCAGTTTCACATGCTGAAATATCAAAATTATCTCCTTTCACAATTGAAATCTAAGGTGGATGCTTTGGCGGAAGGTATTGATTGTAAAGACTTGCTGGATTTAGTTTATGTGTCTGAACAAGTGGGCAAGCATTCTTTGCAATGTGGTTTTGATGCTGTGCAGGCCTCCTCGAGGGTGGCTGCCACTAGTTCTGTTCTTCGCAGGCATGCCTGGTTGAGGGATCAAAATTTGGCTGAGCATGTTCAGACAAGGATTTTGGATGCTCCTTTACAGTCTGATGTGTTGTTTGGTTCACCTGTGGAAGCAGTTTTAAAGAAAATGGAGGACAAAGCTAAGTCTATGCAAACTGTTAAAGATTTTTTGCAGGTACAGCCACCGAAGTTTAGTAGAAATTGGCCTGCTAAGGGGTGGACATATCCTGCTTATGATTCCCAGTCTAGGGGTAGGTCTAGACGTGGTAGGGGCAGGGCTCAAGGTTCTTTTAGGCCTAGAACAGGGAGTTCACCTGCTCAGACTTCTGGTGAGGGCAGGGGTCAGTCCTTTCGTAAACAGACCCAATGACCTGCCTTTTCAACTGCCAGTAGATTCTCGCCTGGCAGCTCCTTTGGAAGGACAACTGTCTCTTTTCAAAGGAAATTGGGATTTAATTACTCAAGACAGATGGGTGTTGGACATCATTCTACCAGTCCCTGTGTCAGAAAGAGGCCTAGGATTTTATTCTCGCATGTTCCTAGTACCAGAGAAGGGGAACACGTGGAGACTGCTTTTGGATTTATCTCTCCTCAACACTTATCTGGACATTCCCAAGTTCAAGATGTTGACGTTACAACAGCTTTTACCCTGCTGGGCAAAGATCACTGGATGGTAACTTTAGATCTCAAGGAAGCTTACCTTCATGTGCATATCAGGCTAAGTTACAGGAAGTATCTGCGGTTTCAAGCTGGAGATTCTCATTATCAGTTCTCTGCATTGCCCTTTGGCTTATCTACTGCCCAGAGTATTCACAAAGGTTCTGGCTCCAGTGATAGCTTACTTCAGGCTACAAGGACTTCAAATCTATCCTTATTTAGACGACTGCCTGATTCTGGCTCAAGAAAAGGAAGACCTTCTACAGCATCTGGAATATCTTATAGCAGTGCTAAGATGCCTAGGGTATTCTGTGAACGAAATAAAGTCCAGTCTAGTACCCTCTCAAGACATGTGCTTTCTGGGTGTGAGACTGAATACAGCAGCCCAGATGGCCTTTTTAACCCCGGACAAACAAAAGAGTCTGTCACTTTACTTCCATCAACTATCTCATCAGTCCGTGCTGACTGCAGAGACAGTCCTTCAAGCATTAGGGTTCATGGCATCTTGTATTCTGGTGCTTCCCAATGCCAAACTACATATGAGGAAGTTACAATGGTATCTCAAAAATGTATAGACACAGCACTGCCAGGATTTAGACACTGTCATTCAAATAATACCTTGCCTTCAAAGAGTATTTTTGTGGTGGGCTCAGGAATGTCACCTAAACAAGGGACTCTCTGTGACCCGGCCAGAGGCGAGTCAGATTTTACCGACAGATGCCTCGGACATTGCTTGGGGAGCTCATCTAAATGTAAAGTGGATACAAGACAAGTGGCCTGCCAGACTACAGCATCTACATATCAACATAAAGGAGATGTTAGCAGTCCAGTTCGCATTGCTGGCTTTCAAGGAGTTACTTCTTCCAGGGCAGGTGTTGATTCTAACAGACAACACAACTGTCATGTGGTACTTCAACAAACAAGGGGAACACATTCTTATCCTCTATGCAGGCATGCAATGATTTTATGGGAGACTGCGCTACGCTTGCACCTAACTCTTCAGGCAAGGTTTCTGCCAGGAGCACAGAACTCCTTAGCAGATGTGTTAAGCAGACAAATCATGGATCCCCACAAGTGGAAACTGGATCTTCATGTATTTCAGAAATTGACAGTGTCATGGGGAACTCCAGACATAGATCTGTTCGCTTCTCCACTAAACCACCAGCTGCCACAGTTTTGCACAAAGGGGTTTCATCACACAGCTTGGAAAGTGGATGCTCTGTCTTTCAGTTGGACAAACCTTCATCTGTATGCCTTTCCACCTCTGCCTCTTCTTCCAAAGGTACTGTTAAAGGTCAGACAGGACAGGCCAAGGATGATTTTGATAGCTCCAGATTGGCCTCGCAACACTGGTACCCTCTACTACGGAGTCTGGTAAAGAAGCCTCCATGGCCTTAACCTTTGATTCCACATCTGTTATCCCAGCAGGACGGTCATCTGCTCAATGTCAAGCTTCACTCTCTTCATCTGACAGCCTGGCATATTCTGTGTTGAAACACAGCAGGTCTCAACTTCCTCAACAAGTTTTAAATGTGATTATGGAAGCTAGAAGACCTAGTACAAGGAAAGTGTACAGCAAAATGGAAGAGATTTTTATTTTGGAGTAAAGCAAAGAATTTGGAGATTTCTGAGCCTAATTTGAGTATGGCTCTTCAATATCTTACTGAGTTACTGGACAAGGGTCTGTCCTTCTCTTCCATCAAGATTCATGCTGCAGCAATCTCAGCTCACTATGATTGTGACCCACCATTGTTTTCGCATCCTTTGTTCAAGCAGTTTCTTAGAGGGGCTAAGAATATAAGACCCCACGAGCTCCTACTCCTGCTTGGGATCTCAATTTTGTGTTGGAAAAACTTACTCTACAACCTTTTGAGCCTCGGCTACTGCTGAATTGAAATATTTGTCATGGAAGACTGCTTTTTGTTGGCTATTACTTCTGCAAGAAGGGTGTCTGAGTTGCAGGCCCTTATGGCAGTCGAGCCCTTTTGATTTTCCATAAGGATAGGGTATCATTCTATACAAAATTCCAGTTAACTTTGATGCCCTACTTCTGACATAGCTGGTACCTAGTGGTATGGTACATCAGCAAACAAGGAGCAACCCATTCTTACCCTCTGTATGCAGACCCCCAACAGTGGAAGGCCAGGGTAAGATTGCCCCAACAAACATGGATGTTCTTTGTGTTTCACAGTTGCAGTCATCACATTTGGGTTATCTGCTTGCAGTAGCCCTTAGGACCTGATTATCAAAGTCTTGAGTCTCAGCAGTTGTTGTCTCATCTTCCATTGAGTCAGATAGTCAGGGCAAACCGATGTCAGTAAAGTCAATAATTGTATTTCTAGGTGGAAAGCAAATAGCTCAAACATTTTCATTTGTACTGTATTCCTTGCCTCATGACAAGGACATACCTGTCTGGGTTTTGTGCCTTATTTAAACAACAAACTACTGCCACTATATTTACGCTTCTAAATATTTTGGTACTTGGTTCAATTATCCAGATATGGCTTGGTAAGCTGGGTCCAAAGCTGTTGACCACACTTCTCTAAGCTAGTCACCAGTAAGCGGTACTCAGTGGGAGGCAGCCCTGATACCCGCTACTTCAGATTCGCAGGCAGGCCTCTGAGACCCATTTGGAGTTCGGTATGCCACAAGATGCTTCAACTGTGGAACTTGCAGATGTCTCTACCTTGGATGGGTCCGGAACTGCTGCGCAGGCACCGGCTTCCAAGGGTATATTCAAGCCTACTGACTTGCATATTATCTTCTTCTTCAAGGCCTAAAACTCGATCCATGCCTAGAAAACCAATGCCCAGACCGCATGATTGGGCCTGTATGCCTAAAAAACAAATGATAAGAATGGCTAAAGACCTTATTACTTTAATCAGGGGAAGCCAACCTTCCCCCTCTGAGAGACCTAGGTCTGAATTTGGTTATGATTCTTCTGATCAGGATTCTGAAATTTCTGATGACCAGGCTCTACCCTTATCTAACTATGAGGATTCTGATGCAGAGGACTCTATTCCCTCTGCTTCCCCTCCAAAGGATTTCTCTTTTGGTAAAACCTTGCATACTCTTAGGAGGCATTTTCACTGGGAAAGACTGGATTACTCTGATTCTAAACACAGGCCTTTAGCTACCCCCCTGTACTGGACATTGTTGATGATGCCTTTACGGTGTCTAGCTTGGCTCCTGATTCCTTACCTCCTGCTACCAGAAAACCAGATAGATATTACATGGTTCCTGACTCTCTCAAGTTCCTCTTTTACTGTGGATCCTGAGACCATTTCACAGGGACCCAAGGGCATAAAGGCTACTACTGCCAAACTTCCTACCCCCTCTGATAGTGATTCCAGGGCGCTGGATAGATGGGGTAAGAAGGTATACACTTCTGCAACCTTGGCCATTAGAGCCTTAAATTGCCAGTTTCATATGTTAAAGTATCAGTGGCATATTATTGGATTGCTTAAACAGAAAATGTTATTGATTCCTGACTGTGCTGAAAATAAGGATTTACAGGATTTAATGCATTCTGCTGAACAAGTTGGAAAACATTCTTTGCAATGTGGTTTTGATTCATTAGAGGCATCTTGCAGGGCTGCTGTTACTGGGTCTGTACTTAGAAGTTATGCTTGGCTTAAGGAGCAATCTTTGCCAGATCATGTTAAAGCGAAATTGTCGGATGCTCCCTTAAACCAGGACCGCCTATTTGGCAACAAAGCAGAAGAAGTACTTAAAAAGATGGAGGAAAAAGCTAAATCTGTGCAAACTGTTAAAGATTTCCTCCAAGGGCAGCCTCCAAGATTTAGTAGATATTGGCCCTCTAAGAATTGGTCCTTTCCTGCTTCTTCCAGGCCTTCTCAGTCCAAACCCAGAACCAGCAGAACACTCAGGATTCAGTCCCAAGGTATGCACAGGACTAAGCAGTGGGGGGCTCCCACTTCCAAAGCATGGAGTAGTAAGAGCCCCCCCTTATGGTAAACTGTCTCACTGACTTAACTTCCAAGCCCTTCTCAACTGACTGTTAAGGGGAAAGATTGTTCTGCAGGCAAAAAACTGGGAACTCATTACCCAGGACAAATGGGTTTTAAATATAGTTTCCCAAGGATACAGATTCCACTTCTACACTTTACCAGTCCTAAATGGTTGGCCAGATCTACTCCTAAATCAGTGGGCAGAGGCTCAAAAGCCAGTTCTCTAAGTATAAGGGCTATTCAAACTGTCCCAGAAGAGGAAAGGGGACAAGGTTTCTACTCAAGACTTTTTCTGGTGCCCAGAAATGACAACTCCTGGCGTCCTAGCCTGGATCTCTTTATCCAAAACACTTTTTTGGTGATCCCAAAATTCAAGATGCTAACTCTTCACCAGTTGCTTCCTATGCTAGACAAGGATGCCTGGTTGGCAACACTGGATTTAAAGGAAGCCTACCTGCACATCCCAATCAGGGAGTCTTGCAGAAGATACCTATGCTTCAAAGCAGGCTTCATGCACTATCTGTTCTCTGCACTGCCCTTTGGCTTATCTACTGCGCCCAGGGTATTCACAAAGTACCTAGCTGCAGTCATTGCAATTTGCAGGCAATGAAATATTCAAATATACCCATACCTGGACGATTGTCTAATTCAGGCAGAAAGCCAGGGCATACTATTGAATCATCTGGCGTTTGAACAGAATGTGCTAACTTCTCTGGGGTACACCATAAACGAAAAGAAATCACGTGGTACCATGCCGACAAATTGTATTTCTTGGGAGCAAGCTTGAACACAACTTCCCAGATGGCTTTCAGAGAAACAAGTTCATTTGACAGCTTATTTCAAACTAATGGCCACAAAGACCCAGCTTATCTGCAAGACAAATACTGCAAGCCTTGAGGTTCATGGTCTCCTACATTCTCCTAATTCCATATGCAAGACTGCATATGAGGAAACTACAATGGTATCTAAAAAGCCTATGGTGTCAACATTCTCAGGATGTAGAAGCAATGATTCCTATCATACCTTGCCTACAGTTAGAGTTCCTTTGGTGGGCAGAGGCCTGCCACCAAAACAAGGGACTGTCATTCATTCTAACCCCTGCCACCCAAACCCTAACAACAGATGCATCAGACTATGCATGGGAGGCTCACTTGGCAGGGAGGTGCATTCAGGGCAAATGGAACCCAAGTCAAATGCACCTGCATGTCAGTCAAAAAGAAATGTTAGCTGTACAGAATGCTCTGAGAGCCTTCAAGGATCACATACTTCCAGGGCAGTTAATGGTAAAGACGAACAACAGCACTGTTATGTGGTACATAAACAAGCAGGGGGGAAGCCATTCATACCCTCTCTGCAGACTAGACATGGCTCTGTGGAACACAGCCTTGAGCTACCAGGTGCACCTACAGGCTCAATTCCTGCAAGGAAAGCTAAATACACTGGCAGACGATCTAAGCATAAATCTCATGGACCCACACCAGTGGAAACTGGAACCAAAGACATTCAACATGTTGATAAACAAATGGGAGAGCCCAGAGATAGACCTATTTGCCCCCCCCCCCAGAACTACAAATTGGACAAATTCTGCACAAGGACTCCCCACAAACAAGCTTGGAAAGTGGATGCCCTGTCCTTCACTTGGAAAAATCTATCAGTTTATGCCTTTCCACCTCTGCCTCTCCTCTCCAAAGTACTACTAAAGATCAAACCGGACAAAGCAAGGATGATACTGATTGCACCAGACTGGCCACGCCAACACTGGTACCCCCTCTTGCGCAGTGTGCCACTGCTGGCACCATGGCACCTGCCGCAGACCCCTACCCTGCTGTCCCAGTAGAAGTGCCAGATTCTGCACCCTCAGCTTCAAACCCTGAACCTGGCAGCCTGGCTAATTACCTGATCTCTCAATTACCATCCCTCAGTAAACAAGTGTTGGATGTCATTCTGGAGGCAAGGAGGCCTAGTACTAGAAAATTTTATGCTGAAAAATGGAAATGATTCTGTTCCTGGAACCAAACTCAGGGGATGAGCTCAGCAGCGCCCAATTTACCTCAGTTTCTTCAATACTTAACCGAGATTCTTCACAAGGGCCTTTCTTTTTCCTCCATCAAAATTCATGCCTCAGCCATTTCAGCTCATTACAACACAGAACCCACCCCTCTTCTCTCATCCACTGCTCAAGCAGTTCCTCAGAGGGGCCAAAAACTTAAGACCACCCAGGAGTTGGGAGGGTGGCTTAATGGCTAAGGTGTTTGCCTTACAAACACAAGGTGCAGGGTTTGAGTCTCACAAGGGATAATTGGCTAAGCTTAAAAATGGCTCGCAAGGGCAGTTAGCTTAGTACTAAACTATGAACTATGAACTATGAGAGCCCCTACTCCACTGTGGGACCTTAACTTTGTATTGGAAAAACTTACTCTACCTCCTTTTGAGCCAGCTGCAAATGCAGAGTTGAAATTCCTTTCTTGGAAGACAGCCTTCCTTTTAGCCATCACTTCAGCAAGAAGGGTGTCTGAATTACAGGCCCTTATGGCAGTGGAGCCTTTCATCATCTTTCCATATGGACTGGGTGTCCTTCATGCCCAAGGTAGTATCCAGTGTGGCTCTTAATCAGTCCATTCATGTGCATAATTTGTAAATTCCAAACATAGACAACAATCCAAAAAAGGCCTTGGTTGTAAAGAGATGAAGTTAAATGAAAATTTAAAACAAGCAACTTATTACTGCTTGAAAAAGAACTTTATTAAGCAAATAAAGCCAAAAAAATCAAGCGCTTTTGTCTCCAACCATTTGGAGACTTTATCAAGATAGAGGATGCCAAGCACAATAGTACATTTGTAATCAAGGAGAAAATTGGTGACCTAATCAGCATCAAAGGCTCATGAATAATTCATGAGTAATGACTATTTCTACATTTTAAAATCATATAAATACCTATAATTCATTCATAACCTAAATATTATCCACTATAATTCATATAAAATACATATATAGTATAATATATAAATTATATTCTATAAAAATGTATAAATAAAATCTATATACAAATTTTACATTTTCCATATTGTATATTATAATAAAAATAAATAAATAAAAGTGTGTACAATTCACAAATATATATATATATATATATATATATATATATATATATATATATATATATATGTGTGTGTGTGTATGTACATAAATCAATGCTTATGTATCAACCATTATAACTACTATGACCTTTTAAAACAATCATCTGTCCAAAGCTTTTAGTCTTAAAAAACAAGTAATGGCAACAGATTCATTTAAGCCTGGCCATTGAGTTGCGTTTGTTCTCAGTTGCCTTTCACTTTTTTCTAGGTATAAAGTCCATGGTCCACCTCTTGTTCTAGCTCAATAACAGTAAATTTAAAATGATGTCTAGGCCACTCCATACAATGTTTTGCAAGGGCATTGGTTTCTTTCTGCAATCTGATGTCTCTCAAATGTTCATAAATATGTTTTTTAAGCTTTCTTTCCAATATAAAAACAAGCACATTTGCAACAGAAAGCACAATAAACCACCTTTTCAGTGTAACAGCTGCACTTTTTTTGTAAAGAAACCTTTATACCATTAATATTAAATTTTGATCTTTTTTAAGCACTAATAAGTTGCTTGTTTTAAATTTTCATTTAACTTCATCTCTTTACAACCAAGGCCTTTTTTGGATTGCAGTCCATTCATTTGCCAACCTTCTTTTCTAATCCACAGATCAAAGGGAAATGGATACTGCACTCCTTAGATGTGCACAGACAACTTAGATTTTACTTGGACAGGACTAAACTTCTCAGGAAATCTGAGCAGCTGCTGGTGGCATTTGCTGCAGGGGCAGAGGGGATGGCCATTTCAAAGCAAACCATTTCTAAATGGATAGGCCATTGCATTCATTTCTGCTATAAGCACCATGTAAAACCTATCCCACAGCGGATAAGACCACATTCAACTAGGGCTGCATCTACCTCTACAGCCTTTCTCAGAGGTGTCCCTACCAGGGACATCCTAGAAGCTGCTACCTGGAGTTCTGTACATACTTTCACCAAGCATTACCATTTACCAATTTTCTCTAAATCCAGAGCTGGTTTTGCCACTGTAGTCTTGCAGGGCTTTATAGCTGGCCCTAATGCTCTCTAAATTCCTCCTCCCATCCTTAGCTTTGGGAATCTACCCAAATGTGATGACTGCAACAGTGAAACACAAAGAACATAGTACAGTTGTGTACACTTACCATAAATGTAGATGTTCGAGTGGTATTCACTGTTGTAGTCCTGGTTACCCTCCATCCAGCCCCTTTTGGCTATACCTCTATTCCTTTTTACTATGCTTAAAAGCTTTTTGGTGTATTTGCTTTTTTGTTGGAGGTATAACCTTGTATATATATTTAATTCCTTCCCATTAGGGCGGCACCTAACATCTGGGGCAAGAAAAACTGATGTAATGGCGTCGGCTGCATGCTTTATACTCCTGACTACCTGACGGCATGGAAGATGAGTCAGTAACCGACGCAGGACCCAAGACTGATAATCAGGCCGACTGAAGGCTACTGTAAGCAGGTAACCCAAATGTGATGACTGCAACAGTGAATACACTCAAACATCTACATTTATGGTAAGTGTACACAGCTGTACTTTCCCCTTCCTATGGCCTCTACTAGTACACCCCCATGGATCAGTATTCAAATCTACTATCTCACCTCTAACCTTGGAATTTGTGTAACTTAAGTATATAACCTCAGTGTATACTGTATCTGTAATCTTAACTGCTTATCTTGGAGCTTTTCTCCCCGGGCCTCCACTGAAAATGGACATGAATCCAGTCGGACTATCCCGATCAACAATTGTAAAATAAAATAAATAAATAAATATGATTGCCTCCTACGTCAACAAGTGTAACAGTTACTTTGTCCTGATCAGTCCACAGGGTCAAGTCAGCAAGAGATGCTTTGTCCCATTATTGGCTCCCAGGTTTCCTTAATGGCTTTCTCCCATTACTGCTCATGAACAAATTCATCCAGAAAGCCCAACAGTGGAAGGCCAGGATAATCCTTATTGACCCATTATTGCCCCAACATATATGATTCCCCTTCCTCTGGCCTCTACTAGTACATCCCCATGGATCAGTATTCAAATCTTCTATCTCACCCATCCGGATTACCTCCTGCAAACCAGACTACCATGAAACTAACTGCTTGGTATCTCCAGATTTGAATGTAACCAAAGTTGCCAGGCTTCCATATACAGTTAAGATTATAATACGAAAATAAAATTGCCAAAGTTTTTTAAGATAACCACAAGGCATTCTGTAACTATGTCAAGAATCTAAATGGCAGTGCTCAGATCTGCTCTGAGCTACAACAGAATGGCATTAAATATACTGATCCCAAGGATATTGTCAATATCCTGGCAGATCGATTCAGTGCCAACTTCACCCACCTCTTACCGTCTAAATGGCCCATCTCAGTACTGGAAGATTGCCAAATTCCGGTAATAATGGCCACACAGGTAAAAAACGTACACTCTCCAAAGCTAAAAATACAGCATCCATGGGACCAGATGACATCCCGGGCTGTGTACTACATGAACTACAATATGAACTGGCACCTCACCTAAGTGTCATGTTTAATCATAGCCTCACCTCAGGCTTCGTGCCCACTGAGTGGTGCACAGCTACAGTTATCCTACTCCACAACAGGGGATCCAACTTGGATCCCAGGAACTACCGCCCCATCAGTCTGATGAGCCTGATCTGCAAGGCCATGGAACGTATTATCATGGAACTTATAAACAGACATTGGCAACCTTCAAACACTGGACCCCACCCAGTTTGGGTTTGTGAAGGGCCGATCTTGTCTCCTGAATGTGATTGACTTCTTTGAATCAATCTCCAGAGCAGTGGACGAGGGTAAGGCAGTCCACACAGCCTATCTGGACCTCGCCAATCCCCCACTCTGGAATCCTAGATAAACTTACTAAGCTGGGCATTGATCCCTACGTCACTCAATGTGTTGTCAACTGGCCTACTGACAGAAGCCACACTGTAAAAGTAGCCGACTCCAAATCCAGCTCCAGTCAAGTGACAAGTGGAGTACCTCCGGGTTCAGTCCTGGGACCACTCTTGTTTGGCATCTACTTCTCTGAAGTACAGGCCAATACTAAAGGACTCTGGCTAACAAAGTTCGCAGATGACTGCAAACTGTGAGCCATTACTGAATCTCTAAATGATGTGGATACTCTACAAAAGGACCTTAGAGAAACAGATGTTTGGTGCCATAGCCATAGGCTCAAGCTCAATGCCAAGAAACGTATAGTTATCCCCTTTGGGAAAAAAAATGTACCCGTGAATTACCACATAGGTGGCAGTACACTAAACACTGAAAGTGTGATAAGAGACTTAGGGACACAGGTGGACAGTGGTCTCACCTTCGATAACCACATCGCCACAACAGTCAGAAATCCTTCTATGTGGCACACCTCATCACTAAGGGCTTTTCATCCAGTAAAAAGGTCATTGTCCCACTGTACTCATCCCTCATTAGACCCATTATAAAATACAACGCCCCATTTAATATGTACCTCTCAAGTTACCTGCAACAACTGGAAAGGCCGCAGAAATACCTCACTAAAAGAATCACTGGCCTAAAGCAGATGCCCTATGCTGACCGCCTTAAAAATACTCCAGCTATACTCTGTTGCATATCGTCTACTCAGAGGCGATCTCTGCTTAACATACAAGGCCATGTCAAACCCAGAGCTGTTGGACATGCTACACTTAGACATCCCATCCCAATCCCTCAGAGCCATACACTGCAGGGATCTCACCCTTGTCATCACAATAAATAAAACATGCTGGAGGGATAGGTTCCTGACCCAGAGACTCCTCAGACTCTGGAATAGACATACATGTCAAGCAGAGCGCCTCTTTGGCCCTCTTCAAAAGGAACCTTGACGATTGGATGGGAGAAAGGAAATTCACCCTGGGGATCACGTCAGTCGCCCTGCTAGACAGGGGTCCAGGAAGTAAATAAGTGTGGGAAGAAATAGCCAGGGAATTGTTACAGCTAGGCTTGTATAGGCCCTAGGGCCGATAGCCTAGTGCCAACCTATGAACCCATAATCAGCTTCCCAGAAGCCATCTACAAAAAAGGTGCATCAAAGCAAATGGAAAATGTTTTCTACTTGGATAGTTTTCAAGGTCTGGACCTGTTTTCTGTACCCATACATTAAGCTAGGAGTATAGGGTGCACTAGACCCCCAAAAGCCATGGAGTTTCTATATACTCTGAGGTGCATTTTTTAAACGAGCTTTTCATCTTGTGCTGTCCAGAGCAAAAATCATAATTCAGTCGTACTCTTCAACTTTCCTATTTCCTGTATCTTTTTTAATACACCCTGACTGACCAAGTCTGCACTGTAATAACTGTGGAGCAAATAATGTAAACTGGGGATCTGTGGGCATTTATGTTAGTTATTAGTTAGAGATATGCCAATATGTGTTTTAGAGCTTTAACCCCAACCTTTTGATCAGATGATGGCCCAAACAAAAATCATGAGTAGAGAAAGAAATTGTGTGTGTGTGTGTGTGTGTGTGTGTGTGTGTGTGTGTGTGTGTGTGTGTGTGTGTGTGTGTGTGTGTGTGTTTGTCTAATTTCTAGGAAGAAATATATTATATCTTAGGCTGAATGTTCAGAGCTGTCAAAACTGCAGTTCACAGTAAACTGAGAAAACAAATACTTGCAAGGATGAAAGTGAAGGCACGATTCCACAAATCACCTTAGTGATATATTTTAAGTTGCTGCTGTCTCTCTCTCTCACACACACACACCTCATGTGCAAAATAGAAAAAAGGGGTTGTAGATGGCTTTGTGTTTGTCAGAAGATCGAGTGTCCAGAAAGTCGAACTTCATATGTTCGACTTTCCGAAAACTTGAAGCAAAAACTGGAAGCATTTGTACAGAGATCACAGTACAGTGGGGCATCAGGAATTTTATCCTTTTTTTTTCCCATTGTAGTGTGACCTCAGTTTGTATATACAGTTTGCAGGGCTGTGGGTGTGCATGGGGGGGGGGGGGGCATGACTTGCCCCTTTGCAGAAATGTAGATTTATGTTGTTTTGTTTAGTTTGCTCCAGTTTTCTTAAAGTCAAACATATGGGTCTCAACCATATGAAGTTTTGAGTACCCAAAAATTCGATATTCTGACATAAACCCATTTGTTTATACATCATGCCTACTTACCCCTACCCGAAAAGATAGAGACTTTCTCTATGTACCCCTCTGATATTAGACTGGGACAAAACTGAACATAACATATTTAAATATGTTGCTGTTCGACATATCAACATACCTCCTTACAGTCCCCAAAAGATAACCACCTACAGTGAATATAAAAAGTGTACACACCCCTGTTAAAATGCCAGGTTTTTTGTGATATAAAAAAAATGAGACTACAATAAATCATTTCAAAACTTTTCCCACCTTTAACGTGACCTATAGCCTGTACAATTCAATTGAAAAAAAACCCAAATCTGTTAGGGGAAAAATATAACAAATACAAAACGTACAATAAGCTGGTTGCATAAGTTTGCACACCCTTAAACTAATACTTTGTTGAAGCACATTTTGATTTAATTACAGCATTCAGTCTTCTTGGGTATACACTTGCCATCAAGTAAAAAGACTCTGATTAACCCCAAATAAAGTTCAGCTGTCCTAGTAGGATTTTCCTGACATTTACTCATTTGCCTGCTACAGCAAGAGCCATGGGTCGCAGAGAGCTTACAAAGCATGAAAGGGATCTCATTGTTAAAAGGTATCAGTCAGGAGAAGGGTACAAAAACCTTTCCACAGCATTGGATATACCGTGGAACACAGGGAAGACAGTCATCAAAAAGTGGAGAAAATATGGGACAACAGTGACATTGCAAAGAACTGGACGTCCCTCCAAAATTGATGAAAAGACAAGGTGAAAACTGGTTAGAGAGGCTGCCAAGAGACCTCCAGCAACACTGAAAGAGCTGCAGGAATTTCTAGCAAGTACTGATTGTCTACTACATGTGATAACAATCTCCTGTATTCTCCATATGTCTGGGCTGTGGGGTATGGTTGCAAGAAGGAAGCCTTTTCTTAAACAGAAAATCATCCAGGCCCGGCTAAAATTTGCAAAACATTACATCAAGTCTCCGAAAAGCATGTGGGAAAATGTGTTATGGTCTGATGAGACCAAGGTTGAACTTTGGCCACTATTCCAAAAGGTACATGCGGTGCAAAAACAACACTTTGCATCACCAAAAGAACACCATCTCCACAGTGAAGCATAGTGATGACCGTATCATGCTTTGGGTTTGCTTTTCTTCAGCTGGAACTGGGGCTTTAGTCAAGGTGGAGGAAATTATGAACAGTTCCAAATAGCAGTCACTTTTGGCCCAAAACCTTCAGACATCTGCCAGAAAGCTGAAGATGAAGAGGAATTTCACTTTTTAGCATGACAATGACCCCAAGCATACATCCAAATCAACATAAGAATGGCTTCACCAGAAGAAAATTAACTTTTTAGAATAACCTAGCCAGAGCCCAGACCTAAGTCCAATAGGAAATCTGTTGAATGACCTGAAGAGGGCTGTGCACTAGAGATGCCCTCGCAATCTGACAGATTTGGAGTGCTTTTGCAAGGAAGAGTGGGCATATGTTGCCAAGTGAAGATGTGCCATGCTGATAGACTCCTACCCAAGAAGACTGAATACTGTAATTAAATGAAAAGGTGCTTCAACAAAGTATTAGTTTAAGGGTGTGCACACTTATGCAACTAGCTTTTTGAAAAGATTTGTTTGTTTTTCAATTGAATTGTACAGGTTATAGGTCACATAAAGGTGGGAAAAGTTTTGAAATTATATATTGTGGTCTAATTTTTTTACATCGCAAAAACCTGGTATTTTAACATGCTTTTTATATCCACTGTGTACATGTGTGATGTTTGATTGTGATGAAGTGAAAAATAGTGAACACAGTAATGTTTCCAGATTGTTATTCTTAGAAAGCACAGTGCTCCTGTACAAGCTATAATATCCTTCTGTGCAGTGTCCACACCTCTGAGCTTTGTGAGATACATTAATGAAATAATGACCACAGTGTCTCCAGCCGCAACACAAGCTATAATGAACTGTGCACACCTTGGTTGTTTGGGAGGAAAATTTAAGAAATGATATTGTCTCTGGTGCCCTACACGAACTACAACAAGCAGGGTCAATTTTAGGTTAGGTGGAGTTCAAGACAGAGGCCACTAGTAAGCCTATGTCAAAATCCACTTATACAGCCTTGGGTGTAGAGCCAAAAGCTCCATGAGTCTGGATATTTTGAGATGCATTGTATGCCTCATATTTGAAAAGATGACTTAACTGTTTTAATTGCTGCTCAGAAAAGTTACGTAAGTTATATATGTGCCCGGTAGTATTGTGTTTACCCACAGGTGAAAATCAGTGGCATCATTTTTCACACCCACACAACTTTACCTATACTATATTTGCCTGTCTATATAGCTCTGCTGTACTTAGCATTGTGCAAAGCATTGAAGGAAAGAATCAGCTAAATAGGTTTAACACCTGGGTCAAATGAAGGATTCGCAGGTGGCCCAGATTCTGGGTTAAGGCAAGCAGTGGCAGAGGTATCTTGCAGTGCTTGTAAGGCAGGAGGAATGGCAGATGGTTTAAGAACTTCCATATACAACAGATCATATTTTTGATATCTGATGCTTGTTTCCACTCCCACTGAAAATGCTGCATCATTTTTAAACTGTTTCCACAAAATATAGTTTTAGGATTTGGCATTGTGGGGTGTGGTATCCACTGGCACAGTGGGCTTAAAGGATACCATCTCAGTCTTAAGAAGAGTGAAGTCTGCTTTTGAGAAGTTTTTCACTGTGGTCTTTTGTGCTGGGGGTGGAGGTGGGATATGTATATCCAGGGTGATTAGTTTGGGGTCAGATCTCACTAGTGAGGGGTATACTTCCGGTGTGGAGCATTTTGTCCCCATGTTTGTGATGATCAGGTCTAGTATATTATCTCCCCTAGTGGGAGAGGTGACTAGTTGTTCCAGTGCATTTGAATTTATGAATTCCAGGAACCTTTGGGCTAGGGTATTAGGGCTAGAATAATGTACCCAATCTATGTTTGGGTAGTTGAAGTCTTCCAGTATGATGGTATTTTGTGATACATTCATATCCTCCAATGTCTTCAGGAAGGCTGAGTGGGGTTCCTGAGATTGGGAGGGTGGTCTGTAACATGCTACCAGTTGTATAGCAGTTTTACCTATGGTTAGTTGCACCTGTATGGTCTCTGATGCTTCATGTGTTGCTACTAACCTGGAGGTGTGGGTGTCCTTGATGAATATGGACACTCCCCTCCTTGTGGTTCGGCCCGGGTTTTGGGGCCGAAAAGCATGATACGAGGTACAGCCTGGTAGCACTGGGGTGCTCTCAGGAGCCTTGAACCAGGTTTCAGTTACTGCATAGACGTTAATGTTCTCCAAGCTGAGGAGTGCATAGAGTGCCTGCATCTTGAGATTTAGACTTCTGGCATCGAGCAGCATTACCCTTAGTTTTTTTCCATTTTTGTTTTCTAAGGAGGTGGGTTTGTCTTTTGAGCCTTGCCTAAAAAAGGCACTATGGGGGTAGCAAGAGCCTTAGCCAATATCTGGAAGCCCAGTGATGACAGGTGTAAGCCATCCCTTGCGAAGCAGCGTGGCTTGTCCAACATGTCATCCCAGGCAGACAGACATTGGATCCCCTTACAATGACAACAGTACTTGAGCCAATTATTAAAGCTGATCATCTTGTCTTTGTATTGTGGCATCATTCTTGGTAAGGGCAAGATGCTGGTCAGGGTCATACCAGCCTGGACTACATAATCAGAGAGCTCCTCTATGTCTCTTTTCATGTAGTCCAGGGAGGTACATCTCAGGTCATTCACGCCAGCATGGACAATGACGGAGTCATATTTGTACTTGCTTTGGAGTGACTTGAGTGCATGTGTTATGTGGCGGATCCTAGCTCCCGATAGGCAGCTCACAGTCACCCTCTCCTTGTTCAGCCTGGTCAGCGGGACATCAGTGTGTCTGACTATAGAGTCACCTATTACTAGTGTATCAGGCATGGTGTTTGGCCTTAAGGGCTGTGATTGGTTGACACACTGATTTATTGAAGTATGTGTTGCATGTGTTTTGTTTTGAGGTGGTGGATTTTTGGATGTCTGCTTTGGGAGTCTCTTTTGTTTTGGTAAGTTTTTTATTAGAGCCTCTGAGTATGTCTTTGTGTTTTTATGTGTTTGGTTTGCAGTTGTGGTAGGTCTATGTGGGACTGGGATTGTTGTGTGTGTGTGGTTACCATCTCCTCCTGTCTGGTCATGCCAGCCCTGAGTTGAGAGAGTTCAGCCTACAGTTTGGCTATATAGTTGCATCTCTCACATGTATTTGTGTTTGTTGGGAGGAGGGAGAGGGTTGTCTGTGTACATGAGACAATTGTAGCATCGTCTCAAGATGCCCAGATTGACCAGCTGAACTGGAGAGGGCACCAGTAATCTACCACTCGACATGCTAGAACAGTATAAGGGAGTGCTGTACCTTTAAGGGAAGTGGTTATTCACAGGGGTGGTAGGTAGATGTAGTGCTTTACTTAGTACGAGAGTAC
The DNA here is from genome assembly GCF_019279795.1 of Protopterus annectens. Taxonomy (NCBI): domain Eukaryota; kingdom Metazoa; phylum Chordata; order Ceratodontiformes; family Protopteridae; genus Protopterus; species Protopterus annectens. The sequence goes on along the minus strand of NC_056726.1, from coordinate 671,313,191 downwards.
TTACTTAGTAGAGAAGTATTGAGAACAAGTGCTAGGCTTATAATATAGTGAGTAGTCTGATTATACTAAGAGTAGAGCTCCCTTAAGGGAAAATTTGAAGAGCAGACTTGGCGGAGCCAGAAGAAGTTTAACCGGTGCTGCACAATCGCGCAGATGCGGATTTTAAACAGGGAACTACAAAAGAGCTAGAAATGGTCCAAAACAACCAATTTCTACAGCTCTTGTGCTGAGGTCACTTCCTACAGGGACAGGTAGGCTGCTCAAGGCTCCCCACTCAAAATGGTGAGCAAAGAAACTTCCTTCTATCCAAGTAAGGTAATGGACAACACAGGAACTACACCACAAACTGGTCTAAACTAGTCGAAGAGAGGCGTGAAAACAAGGATTATTTTTTTGTTTTTTTGATAGAAACACACAGAAAATGCAGAAACAGTGATAAATCAGTTACACAAGCTAGCACACTTTAGTGGGCAGCCTCAACAGTTAAATTAAACAAACAAACTTTCGATGAAATTCGACTAAAAGTAACTTTAAGTGCAGATTTTAAAATAATGCAGCAAACAGTTAAAAAACAGTTCAAGCTTGTTCAGGGTAAGCTACAGAAGCTATTCCAAGTGAAAAAAATGCAAAGATACTTAAATCCAGAAAGTAGTCGCTTTTCTGAGTTCTCTGTAGCTAGGACCACTCTGCAGGACCATGAGGAGCTTGTCTGAGCAGTATAGCCAGAAAAAAACACCCAGAGGCGGATTTTAAACAGGGAACTACAAAAGAGCTAGAAATGGTCCAAAACAACCAATTACTACAGCTCTTGTGCTGAGGTCACTTTCTACAGGGACAGGTAGGCTGCTCAAGGCTCCCCACTCCCACTGGTGAGCAAAGAAACTTCCTTCTATCCAAGTAAGGTAATGGACAACACAGGAACTACACCACAGACCAGAATACAGCAATGCCTGTAAACTGGTCTAAACTAGTCGAGGAGAGGCGGGAAAACAAATGCTTTCTATGGACATCTCCAAGAATGCATGGACCATGCAATCCCAAATAAATCCAAGTCCCTCTCCACCAAAGGCAAGCGTCCTGTCTGGTGGACCTCAGCCATTAACAAATTGTATAACAAAAGAAGGAAGCTACTGCACGTCAGAGCAAAATCCCATAAAGGGAAGACATCTCTGATCAACATTAGCAGAAAACTACGTTCTGTCATAAAAACATCCAAGGCCAACTTTGAGAGAAAAATCGCTAAGGACACTAAAGATGACCACAAAGCCTTCTTCAGCTATGTTAGAAACCTGGTGGAAACCCTCAGATATGCTCAGAGTTAGTTCACAACAACAAAAAATACACTGAACCCACAGATATTGCCAACATTCTGGCTGACAGGTTCAGTGCAAATTTCTCCCCTCCCTCACCCCCAAAAGAAGAAATACTTATCCCAGCTGAATGTAATCTCCCTGTCATCTCAGATGTCCAAGTGAGAACCGCCCTAAACAAAGCTAAAAACACAGCATCAATGGGACCTGACGGTATCCCAGGTTGCGTTCTACGTGAACTCCAAGAGGAGCTAAACCCGCACATAAAAATGCTATTTAACCTTAGCCTTACTTCAGGATATGTACTTGAACACTGGCGTACAGCAACAGTGGTCCCACTCCACAAAGGGGGTACCTCTACAGACCCTGGGAACTACCGCCCCATAAGCTTAACCAGCCTGGTCTGCAAAGCTATGTAAAGAATCATTATGGAACTCATAAACGGAGACATAGGGGACCTACAGACACTTGACCCCACCCAGTTCGGCTTTGTAAAGGGCAGATCCTGCCTTTTGAACCTGGTTGACTTTTTCGAAACAGTCACTAGAGCCATTGATGAGGGCAAAGCAGTCCATACAGCCTACCTGGACTTGGCTAATGCCTTCAACACAATACCCCACTCAGGCATCATAGATAAGCTCAACAGCTTAAGCGTAAACCCTTATGTCACTAGATGGGTTGCAAACTGGCTAAAGGACAGAACCCATAAAGTTAAAATCGCTGGAGCAATGTCAGACTCAAAGCCAGTCACAAGTGGTGTCCCACAGGGATCTGTCCTGAGACCCCTCTTGTTCGGCATTTATTTCTCAGATGTTAAAGCAAACATGGGAGGGTTGTGGCTGACAAAGTTCGCAGATGACTACAAACTAGGCGCCATAGTCGATAACCCAGCGGACACATACATCCTACAAAAAGGCCTCACAGAAACGGACAACTGGTGCCGGAGTCACGGCCTTAAACTAAATGCCAAAAAATGTATAGTCATCCCCTTTGGGAAAAACAAAGTACCCACAAATTATCACATAGACAGCAACCCACTGAGTATGGAAAAAGTAATCAGAGACCTAGGGACCCAAGTCAACAGCGACCTCTCATTTGACACCCACGTTGCCAAAGTGGTTAGAAAAACATTCTACCTTGCACACCTCATCATGAAGGGATTCACATCCAGATCCAAGGATGTCATTGTACCCCTATACTCCTCCCTCATCAGACCCATGATTGAGTACAATGCCCCATTTGGTATGTACCTCACCCGGCATTTGCAACAGCTGGAGAGACCACAAAAGTACCTCACCAAGAGGATCAAGGGTCTCCAACATATGTCTTATTCTGCCAGACTAAAGAAACTTCAGCTCTATTCAGTAGCATACCGCCTGCTCAGAGGTGATCTCTGCCTGACGTACAAGGCCATGTCAAATCAGGATCTGATGGACATGCTCCACCTCAAAAAATCCAAATCCATCAGGACCACGAGAGCTAAAGACTTAAACCTCGGCACAAGTATGAATAGGACATGCTGGAGGGATAGATTTATAACCCAGAGGCTTCCCATGCTTTGAAACAGGATCCTGGTTCGTATTAGGCAGAGCCCCTCACTGACTCTCTTCAAGAGAAATCTTGATGAGTGGATGGGAGATCGTAAGTTTACCCCAGGGGTCACATCTGTGTCACTGCTAGACAGGGGCACAGTAAACTAATTCTGTTACATAAGGGGACCTTCATTGTGTCACTACTAGACAGAGGCACATTATTCTAAATTTATTCTGTACATTTTTGTACCATTTCATGGGGTGGCAAAAGCCACATCACTATGGCTAGGCTTACAAATGTCCCAGGGCAGATAGCCTAATACTAAACTATGAAACTATAAAGTAGAATCAGGAGACATGGTATTTTCCTCTTCAGACTCAAAACTTACAGGTGGATGAATCAGGAAAGAGTATATAAAGGAAGGAGGATCAGAATCGGAGTCTTTTGCTTCAGAAGAGTAATACTTGTGCCTCTTCTGAGGTGAAGAAAGAGCAGAAGAAGAGAATTTGGGTGGGGGGTGGGTTAAGGGACATAAAAGCATTAACAAGTCCTGAGAAACATCTGAGGATCTTTGGCTGATTAGAGGGAGAGGCATGCTTGGTCTTCTGCAGCTTTTTAGCAGAGATATCAGTCTGTACAAAACAAGGAGGCTGTGACCCCTGAAGTGCCTCAGTGAAAGAGCCAGAGATTTTTTCCCTAGCTAGAATTTAAGGAATATCCTCAAGTCCCTGTGAAGTAATAAGCAGTGGTTACCCCTTCCCCTCGAAAGTGCACATCTGGTCAATCAGGTTGGATGTGCAAGAAGATTGTGGTTATCTGCCTCAGACGAGGTCCACAGCAGGAACAGCCAATAAACTGTCTGAGGACTCATTAAGAAGCACAGCTGAGATATCTGGGTCTGAGTGGACAGCCCAAACCTCAGACTTGATTTCTTCAGCTCCTGCAGCTGGAGAGGGATGCCTGCTTGAGAAGCCTTGGAACACAACCGGTTCTTAAGGGTCTTCGGGACAAATGACTGACAGAATAGAATAGTTTTTATATTTATGACTGACTAAAAGATAAAGTAAATAATTTATTTACTCCAAAGTAAACATTTAGTGTGTCCCTATAAGGAATTTGCCTCCTGCAATCATGTTTTCCCACTTATTTGATATGAAATACATTATTTTAGCCACATAAAAGCAAGAAAAAGGAAGGAAGGTGGTGGAGAATACCCATCTCCCCAAAGCAAACAAACTGGCACAGACTGAAGTTAAACTGCAGGATCTGAAGTTGTCCTTTTCATTCTTCCTCTACACATGGGTTTGGATGTGATCCTTGTATCAGACTCGGCCACATACTCCAGACTTCGGATCCAACTCTCAAGCTCCTCCCTCTACCTCTATTGCCATAGTACATCCTCTTTAGCTCAGATCCAATTTGCTGCCATCAGACGCAGGTTCCTCCCCCCAGGGTTATTAACAGTTTTTTCAGTGAGTTAATCCAACCATTTTTCCTTAAAAGTTTTATGTTTAGCTATTTTTTGCTATTAATCTCTTCCTACCCCTTAGTCTCTCCCAGGCATTAGGGCTTCCTACTGTTTTCTACATACCCTATTATTAGCATAATTGGTATTTTCTGCTTACCCATTTTACAGGGTATCCCTTTTTAAATTGTTGGTAATTTAATCCTTCTTTCTATTTTTTTGACTGTATATAAAAAAAAAACTTTTTCCCTTATTGCTTAACTTTTTGATCTGTTTGCTCTTAGCTACCATGTCAGATAAACCGACAAGATTTAAGAAATGCACGTCTTGTGGTCATAAAGTCCCCAATTTGGATGCTCACAATGAGTGCGTATATTGGCTTGGAGCTGGTAACTTGGATACCACTTGTACTATCTGCTCAACCTTCAGTCCAAGGTCTGTGACTGATTGGAGCAATAAGTTAATTTTGAAAGATGTTTTTCCTTCTGGGGCTCAAACTCCTTCTAAAACCAGCAAATATGCTCCATTGGAGCACAGAAAATGCTCCCCGTCAAAGTCTCCCTGGTCTTTGTTGGAGCCACCTTCTAAGAGTTGGAAAACATGTGATCCGACACTGTCCGATCCAAAGACCCGATCTTCAGATTCGAGACCCTCGGATCTGAAGGCTTCGGATCTGATTGTTATATCAATCAGTCCTACAGCTCCTTCCTTGGATCCTCGGATCCAAAGTCCGGCACCTCACACAGAAGTCTTACTCTAGAGTATGTAAAACAAATCCTTTTATTCTAGCAACTTTTCAATTTTATAACAGCAGTGTTTAAAAATCTGTTCCTTTGTCCCCTTATTTTAGGCTTTATCCAGATTTCTTAAGCTGAAAGGTTGAGAGGCATATGTACCTCTTAACTGTTGCTGCCAATGCTCAATTGATCTTACTCTGTCACGCACACAAACAAACTTCTGCTTTCATGCACACATACACTCAGACACACAGACAGAAGCATAAACAGACGAGCACACTTTTCTTTTTTTTTAATATTTCTTTTAATTTTACACTCACCAAACAGCAAAAGTGCTGTTTAGTGAGTGTAAAATAACGGCTTGATCAATCTCACACACATGCTCACGCATGCATATACAAATGCACTTTTCTCTCTTTTTTTTTTTTTTTTTTTTTTAATTTTCTGTTTCTTTTAATTTTAAATTCACTAAACAGCAAAAACACTGCTTAGTGAGCATAGAATAATGACAACCATTAGCTTTATGCAGTCCGAGCTCCACAACAGCTTAGTATGCTGCTGTGAAGCAGTGAACTCATTTTACAGTTGGCATTTATTGCACAATAACACCCTGCTGGAAAAGATTTGTTCTTCATTTAGGGTTTAATGCACAGCTTGCCCATTCTGTAAGCATACGTAAACAGTATTGGTTGTACACTGGTGCTGTGAGTAGCTTTGTTGCTTCAAAGCAAGAGCTCGTCTGGTTTAAGTCTTGGAGCAAGTGCCTTATGTCAGTGTCTGTATGTTTTCCCTGTGTTCATATGGATTTTCTCGGGGTATGTCAGTTGCATCCTAACACACAAAAGAAATGAACAGGCAGGTGGGTGACTAAATTTTCCATAAGGGTATATGTGTGCATGTGTGTATAGCATGTGCAAGATACAGTATTGGTGGCGAACCCATGACACGCGTGTCAAAGGTGACGCACCATGACATTTTGGGTGATACGCCAGCGTTCACAAGCACCCTATTTTCTAAAGAAATTGCTTTTGCATTCATTGCTCATGTGAAGTGAATTGAATTATTTTGTGCCAGTAGCCACTTCAACAACACTGCTGCAGAGGTAAGGAAGTTATTAACCTCCAAGTCTATTTTGGTATAATGTCTCGATACAACCTGCAAAAGGCAGGTGCTCTGCATTTCTAAGCTTGTTGTTTTACATTCCTCCGAGCTGTGTCTCTTAATCCCTTCTAAAACTGGTGACTTTTTACACTTGATAATGACAATAATTAGATTTGCAGACGTAGTTTACTTCAGAAAATATATATTAATTCATGCTAACTTTTTTCTGTCAATGTCTCAGATTAATAGTACTAGTAGTTTAAAACTGTCCATGTCTGTTATTTCTAGATTTATCCCTGATTCTGTTGAGGGTTATCCCAGATGTATTGAGAGCTATGCTATTTTATTTATTTTTAATTATTTTTTTGGGGGGGGTTGACAAACCAGCAGAGTCAAGTTAGGCATTTTCCGAATTTTTGACACGCTGAACCCAAAATGTTCGCCATCACTGATGTAAAGGAAAGTCCTAGCTATCTACTTCCAATCATGATTTGTTTACTAATCCCTCACTAAATGTACTGTATCATATAGTAAACTTCTAAAGAGGCTGTATTATAAAATATAATGTGTAGGCAAGAAATGGAAGCAAGATGTTCTTCGTGTTTCACTGTTGCAGTCATCACATTTGGGTTATCCCTGCCAGGGTAGCCCTTGGCTGGCCTGAATACCAGAGACTTAGTATTTCTGCGTTGGTTGCTGTTGGTTGAGGACTGACATCAGGTTGTCAATAGTATAAAGTAAGGCAGCCGACACATTACACCAGTCTTACTTGCCATGGAGCCTGAAGCAGAAGCAGTTCGCACAAGTATCGGTTGGCCGCTACCTGAGTTTTCGTCTCCAAATTGAAGTTGAAGTCTTCTAAAGCTAAGTACCTCATTGGGGATTCTTTTTTTGTGCACTGACCGATGTCAACAAAAGTTAATTGTCTCACCTGTGGAAAGCAAATACACTGAGACTTCCACTCTTACTGCTTCACTTGTTTAGGCCCAGTCCACGGTGTCCCCTGTTGTCGCATCTGTGCTTTGTTCAACGCCGAACTATCCGTCGTCGGGCCCTTATTGTAGCCTGATACTTTCATTTACAGTCTTCAACTTCAGATATGGCTTCGGTAAGCCATCCGACAGCAGATCTTAAGATAAAGACAGAGACAGACCGCACAGGTCCAAACCTACCGACGCCGCTTTCGTTAAGCTAGTCGTCAGTCCTCTGGTACTCAGTGAGGTGCTTTCGCAGCCCCTGATGTCCACTTCAGTTGATTTGCAGGTTACTACCGAGACCATTTCGGAGTCCAGTATAGCACAAAACTCTTTTTGACTAAGGATCCTGCGGTCGTCTCTACCTTGGATGGGTCCGGAGCCACTGAGCAGGCACCTTCTTCCGAGGAGGTCCTTTGCACTACCGAATCTCGACACAAACCGATGTCTTCTTTCGCGACTACCGTTCTTTCAAAAACAACCGAGTTTCTTAGGCCCAGGGTTCAAACCACACCCAAGAAACCGATGACCCACTCTCAGGTGCCTGCTACCTTGCCTCAGTCTCAAATGCTTAAAATGGTGGAAGACCTTATTATGCTGATCAGGGGAAGCCAAGCTACCCCCTCCAAAAGGAAAAGAGATCTGTCCTCTGTAGTTTTGTGTGAACAAGAGTCAGATGAATCTGTTGCATACCACTATGAAGACATGCAACCCTTCTCCGCTTATGCATCTAATGCAGAGGACTCCATTCATTCAGCCTCTCCCCCAGAGGATTTTTCCTTTGAGGAAACCCTGCATACTTTAAGGGAGCATTTCCAATGGGAGAGTCAGGAGTACCCTCAGTCTAAAAAGAGACTCACGGTATTCCCAGATCTTCCGCATCACAGACCCTTGGCCATCCCCCCAGTCCTGGATGTTGTGGAGGATGTTTTCTTTGAATCCAGCTTGACTCCTGACACCCTACCTCCTGCTCCCAGAAAACCAGACAGGTACTATAGAGTCCCTGACTCACACACACATCTTTTTTAAAAATCCAACAGCTGACACTGAGGTCATTTCTCAAGGGCCAAAAGGGATTAAAGCAAACTCTGCTAAGAATCACAGCCCCTCAGATGGATTCCTGAACATTGGACAGATGGGGTAAAAAAGTGTACACCTCAGCTACTCTTGCTATCAGGGCACTAAATTGTCAGTTCCATATGCTGAAATTTCAACAACATACCTTGGAACTCCTTAAACAAAAATGTCTTCCTTTCTTGCTTGGGAAGAATCTAAAGATTTGCAAGATGTAATGCATTCTGCAAGTCAAATAACTAAACACACTTTGCATTGTAGTTTTGACGTCCTAGAAGAAGCTTCTTGCTGGGCAGCAGTCATTGGATCTGTCATTAGAAGACATGCATGGCTTAAGGAATAACCCCTGCCAGACTATGTCAAATCTAAATTGTTGGATGCCCCCTTGCACAAATATAACTTATTTGACACTAAGGCAGAAGAGATCTTAAAAAAAGATGGAAGAAAAAGCAAAATCTATGCAAGCAGTTAAGGATTTCTTACAGGTCCAGCCCCCTAGGTTCAGCAGGCATTGTCCCCTCCAAGCACAGGTCCTTTCCTGCTCCGAGTAAACCGGCCCAGCCTAGGCCCTGTGGAAAAAGCCCCCCCCCAGACAGCAGCCCCAAGGAATGGCAAGATCTAGGCAGTGGACTACTTCCACTTCAAAACCAGGGAGTTCTAAGCCACCACCTTATGGTAAGAACTCACAATGACTCACCTCCTCCACCCCCCCTTCTATCTACCTTCACTTACCCCGAGGAGGAAAACTCTCCTTTCACTCAAGTACCTGGCCCACCATTACCAAGGACCAATGGGGTTCTGAACATTGTGTCTCAGGGATACAAATTTTCTTTCCACACCCTTCCCACCCCAAAAGGGTTCCCAGATCTACCACCAAATCAGTGGGCAGAGGCTCAAAAGCAAATCCTTTCCCTGCTCTCTATGAGGACAGTAGAGCACATTCCTGCAGAACAGATAGGCCAAGGCTTCTACTCCAGACTTTTTCTGATGCCCAGAAAAGAAGGCATGTGGTACCCCATCCTCGATCTGTCCATTCTAAACACCTTCCTGGTGATCCCAAAATTCAAAATGCTCACCCTCCAGTAGCTGCTACCCATGCTCTCCAAGGATGCTTGGCTAACCACCCTAGATCTAAAAGAGGTCTACCTCCACATTCTTATCTGGGAATTATGCAGGAAATGTCTCCGCTTCTGGGCAGGATCTCAACACTTTCAGTTCCCTGTGCTTCCTTTTGGCTTATCTACTGCTCCCAGAGTTTTCACAAAATGTCTGGCTCCAGCCATTGCCTTTTGCAGACAAGGAAATATTCATATTTACCCATACTTAGACAACTGCCGTATTCAGACAGACAGCCAGGAATAGCTGCCCAAGCACCTGGCCTTTGTAAAAACCCTAGTAACCTCCGTAGGGTGCACAATCAGTGAAAAGAAATCCAAACAGGTGCCCACCCAAAGGATAATCTTCCTGGGAGCAAGTCTGGACACAGAATTCTAGATGGCATAACATACACCAGCAAAACACATTTTCCTGACAGTCTGCTTCTCTCAACTAGCCACCAGGCCTCAGCTTCCTGCAAGCTCTGGGGTTCATTGCATCTTGCATGCCACTCATTCCATATGCCAGACTGCATATGAGGAAACTTCAGTGGTACCTAAAGAGCCTTTGGTGTCAACACTGTCAAGACCTGGAAACTCTTCTACCTATAATTTCTTGCCTCAGAAAGGAATTTCTTTGGTGGGCAACAGCATGCTCCCACAACAAGGGACTGCCCTTCTCTCCACCCCCCCCTCGCCACCCAGACTCTCACCACAGAAGCATCGGACTACGCTTGAGGTGCACAAGTGGATGGCAGGTGCTTACAGGGTCAATGGAGCCCACAGCAAATCCCTCTACACATCAGTCAAAAAGAGATGATGGCTGTGCAGCATGGCTTGATAGCTTTCAAACTCCTTCTCTCTCCAGGGGTTCTCCTGTTCAAAATGGACAACACCACTGTGATGAGGTACATCAACAAGCAGAGAGGGACTCACTCCTACCCTCTATGGAGGCTGGCCATGACGCTGTCTCTCTCAGCCTCTTCCATGAAACTAAACCTGTTAACACAATTCCTACCAGGCTCTCTCTACTTTCTGGCAGACCAATTAAGCAGAAATCTTCTGGACCCACATGAGTGGCAACTCAACAGAAGTACCTTCACCCTAATAACTCAGAAATGGGAAACCCCGAAGTTTGACCTCTTTGCCTCTCACACCAACCCATCAGCTCAGCAAATTCTGCACCAGGGAGCATCACTGCATGGCTTGGAAAGTGGATGCCCTGTCCTATCCCTGGGTCAATCTATTGATCTATGCCTTCCCTGCCCTACCTCTCATCCCCAGGGTACTGCTTAAAATAAGGGAGGAAAAAACAAGGGCCATTCTTATAGCTCCAGACTGACCCGACGACACTGTTACCCCCTGCTGCACAGCCTGTCCTCGCTGCCTCCATGGCATCTTCCTCAGATTCCAAACCTCCTGACTCTCAGAGGGAAGGGGAATTCATGCATTCCCAATTGCAGACACTCAATTTCACAGCTTGGTTTATTCTCCAACTCTGAATCAATCTGCCATCCTCAGTAAACAGGTTCTGGATGTTAATCCGTAAGGCCAGATGTCCTATCACCCGAAAGTCTTATGCAGATAAATGGAAAAGGTTCTGCACCTGGATCTAGACTAAGGGAGCCAATACGGCTCAGGCCTCCATCTTGGATTACTTAGCTGACCTACTACACAACAGTGGTCTCTCTCCTTCCTCTGTAAAAATGCATTCCTCTGCTATTTTTGCTAATTTTCCCACTAAGCAACCCCTTTTCTCACACCCTTTGATCAAACAGTTCCTCAGAAGGGCTAACAACATGAAACCCCCCAAAAAGGGCACCAACACCAGCTTGGGACCTTAACTTTGTCATGGAAAAGCTCACCCTGCCCCCTTTCGAACCAGCTTCTTTTGCAGAGCTAAAATTTCTAACCTGGAAGACAGCATTCCTTCTGGCCATCATTTCAGCCAGAAAAGTATCTGAGCTGCATACACTCATGGCTGTGGATCCCTTCATCATCTTCCATGCAGACAGGGTATCCCTCAGAACTAACCATCCTTCATGCCCAAGGTGGTGTCCAGTGTGGCTCTCAACCAATCCATTCATTTGCCCACCTTCTTTCCTAATCCCCAGAACAAGGGGGTAAGGATTCTTCACTCTCTAGATGTGCACAGACAGCTCAGATTCTATCTGGACAGGACTAAATCCTTCAGAAAGTCTGATCAATTGCTGGTTAGCTTTGCTACAGGGGCAGAAGGCAAAGCCATCTCCAAGCAAACCATTTCCAAATGCATAGCACACTGCATCCATTTCTGCTGTAAACAGCATGGAAAGCCTCCCCCCAAGGGGGTCAGGACTCACTCCACCAGAGCAGCCTCCACCTCTGCAGCTTTCCTCAGAGGAGTCCCCACCAGGGACATCCTGGAGGTTGCCACCTGGACATCTGTTCACACTTTTGCAAAGCATTACCACCTGCCTATCTTCTCCAAATCTAGGGCAGGGTTTGCCTATGCAGTCTTGCAGGGCATCCTAGCCAGCCCCTAGTTTCCTTGACTGCCTCCAGCCATTTCCTCAGCTTTGAGAATGTACCCAAATGTGATGACTACAACAGTGAAACATGAAGAACATAGTACAGTTGTGTACACTTACCATAAATGTAGATGTTAGAGTGTATTCACTGTTGCAGTCCTGGTTTCCCTCCCTCCACCCCCTTTTTTTTCTCCTTCCCCTGTGGTTACCTTTCTTCCTTGTTGTTCTCCTTTCCTTATAAGGAACATATTGGTATTTATTCCCCACTGGTGGGGTTCTTCCACCAGAACCTGGTCTCCTACTTTGGGGGCTCCTGACAGGTTATGGCAAAAAAAAAACTGATGTAATGGCATCGGGTGCCTTATTTTGTACTAATGACGACCTGACGTCAGTCCTCAAACGACAGCAATTGATGCAGAAATACTAAGTCTGTGGTATTCGGGCTGGCCGAAGGCTACCCTGGTAGGGATAACCCAAATGTGATGACTGCAACAGTGAATACACTCGAACATCTACATTTATGGTAAGTGGACACAACTGTACTTACTGAATGGTATCAGTTGAGTAAAACCATTAAAGTTGTACCCCTTCCCCAAAATCAGATGTGATATGCAACCTTTCTACAGGTTTCCTACTTTGTACCGCCTTGATTTTACCCAGTACTGATGTGCAAATGCTTGTCCTTTGCAAAAGCATGTTTTTTTTTTCCATTTTTAAAAAGCATGGTATTTTATTTTTTGCCTAAGGAGGTGGCTGCTGTGTGCCTTTGTTTTAATGGCAGTTACCCCACTATTGCTGTAAGCTGAAATATTATAACTGAGGACTTTAAAGAACAAACGAAACAAGAAAGCTTCCATGTCTTTACTGCATAATACAGAAATAATTTGGTGGCAAACAAATTTACTGAACATTGCAAGAATGCAGTATTAATTTTTTATAGTACTGTATTATCAGTTAGCAAGCCCCTTCTCTTGGTATATTTTTTATGATCATGGAGAACAGTTAGACGCTGCTTGTTTTTCCTGTGTAGTTGTTACCCTGTTATGCCTATACTGTAATTAGACAGCTGCCACATCATTTGAAAGTGCCAGAAAGTGTATGAGAGGCATTTTCCAATCAGTTGCAAGCATAACAATCTTATTTATTAATTTGTTCCCCCTCAGCATCTCATCTTTATTCTGTAAAAAATGCTAAGTGCATAAGGAAGTTAAGGGGGTTGGTGGGCCACTCCGACTAAAGGAATTAACACATTGTCTGTCTATCTGTTTTGCCTTGCCTTGTCTGTGTCTTCATGTGTGTCTGTCTACTGACCTACCTAAGTAAAACAGTGCCAGACCACGTAAGAAAATGAAAACAAAATCACAGATGTGGTCACTGAACAACAAACACCATGCACTCCTGTAACCACATCATTTGTCATTTTGGATCCACACTTGAGTGGAGTTCAGTGTTCTTCACTGTAGCCTACTTTTCTTGCTGTGAAAACTGATGTCTTTCTATACATATGCTGCAGTATCCATCACATGAGGGATTCCACCTCCGGTTGACTTGTATGTCCGTCCGTTTTACCAAAGTTAAATGCTACTGCAAATGTATGTGCGGTGGCCCACATCACTCAGCGCACGTCAGCCATAAACGGACATTGGTTATAAAGCAGATGTCAGCATGCACCTACCTCAACTTCTCTGCTGATTGTTTGACTACAAACTCCGGTTGTCATTCACTTGGGAAAGTTACCTCATGCTTCGCTTCACCTGTGCTCAGGCAAGTACCCCGTAAGAGGTTTTTGTCACCTATTTTGTTGCTGTGTTTCTTGTGAGTTAATGTCAGGTAGGAAGGGCAAGTGTCAGTGTGGAAGGCAGATTCTACATAAAGATTTGCACGAGCTCTGTCTGTTCTGCCTAGGCCTAGAACACAACTATAGGTCATGTGAGATTTGCAAGGCCTTTTTATCCCTAAAACTCTTAGAAGCCGCCTTGCTCCCCCCTTAGATTGTACTTGGAGAGTCAGCATCTGAAACACCTTGCGCGGGATATGGAAGAAGGCTAGGAAACCTAGGCCTGAAACTATGGCTGCCTCTCTTCTCCGGGCGATCCTCCCGAAGCTGATGAAGGCCCGGAGGCCGTGTCAGAAACAGCAGAACTTCTGTTGATGGGTACCATGGCAGAAGCCCTTAGGGAGACTGTCAGCATGTCCCTGAGGGAACCACAGGAGTTGATCCGGGTGCCGGGGGGTGGAACCACGGCTTATTATTTCCAAAGGTTTGTGTAGGGTTACTCAAATTGTGGTCCAGGAAGATGTTCTTTTGGATATTGTGGGATGTCACCTGATGTCTGTCCCCCCTTCTCTTCACCGTTTGTTGGAGGCTCCTAAAAAGAAGAAACAGAAAACTAAACATACTTCTCCGGTTCAACTCCCTCTTCCCTTCGAACAAGGCTCTGACTGGCAGGCCTTTACCAAAGGGCTCTTTAATGCCTTCATGGCCTTACGTCAAACACCAGCTCCTGTCCAGACCCCTTCTCCCTTTACTCCTAGGAAAAGCCCTCTGGTGGATCTTTCCTCTGGGGATGAATCTCTATCCTACTCCTCTCAAGTATTCTTTCCCAAAGGTGGATTCCAATGGAGCAGACTCTCCTAGGGAAGATGTCACTTTTGGGGAAACCATTGTGCAAATGAAAGATTACTTCAAATGGGATTCAATCAGGTCTCTGAGACACAGAGGTATTATGACTGTTTTCAAATGGAGTCTCCTAATCCCTCTGCAATCCCCCTTGTCCAGCCTGCTTTTTTGGATGCCTATTTTGGCTGCTTACAAATCCCCAGTCTCCCAACCTCCTGTACCTAAACGCCCTGACCAATTCTACAAAGTGCATGAGGATGCTAAGTTACTCTTCAAGGCTCCACAAACTGACTCATCCACCATTTTGGTGGCTGCTGGCAAAACTTCTAAATTGCTACCCTCCACTTCCTTGCTTCCCTCTGATAAGGAAAGTAGGATTATGTTGGGGTTGGGCAAAAAAGTTTATACTTCTGCCACCTTGGTTGTTAGGGCCATCAGCTATCAGACCCATATGGCCAAGTATTTCTTGGATCTTTTGACATGTAGCATCAAGCAAGTTGTAGAATTACCTGACTGCCCTAACAAGTCCAAAATAGCTAGCATTCTTAAATCTTGCAGCCAGGTAACCAGGCACTCCATAAAATGTAGTTATGATGCAGTGGAGGACTCTGCCAGGGTGGCTGCATCAGGGTCAGTCCTAAGAAGATATTCTTGGCTCAGGCTGCAGCGTTTGGCAGATAATATTAAACCAAAACTTACAGATGCACTCTTAGATAACAAGGCCTTATTTGGTTCTGCAGCTGCTGAGCTCTGCAATGTCCTTCAGGAAAAGGGAAAAGAATTGGAAGACCTTAGGTACATCTTTGTGGCCCTGTTCCCACTTCCAGAGGAACTAACCCAGTCAAGGCAACCTTTGTTAGAAAGCCTTCTAAACACTTTTCTTCTAAAGGTAGAAAAGATACCAGAAAGCTGGCCCCCTACAAATCTTCTCCTCCTACTCCTGCACAAAAGCAGCCCTTTCAGGCAAAACCTGGTAGTATGTGGCTACCAAGCCCTAAACACATCTACCCCTCTCTCTCTTCACCTGTCTCTATCCTTCCCACCTTGGAAATGGATTACCAATGACTCTTGTGTCCTTACCATCATCAAACAAGGTTGTTTCATGACCTGAGAATTCTGACCACCCTTTCGAGGTATTTCTCAACACCCCCCCCCCCCCGAGACCAGATGTCCTTCTTTCCTCCAGTTTTGCACTCCCTGCTATTCCCAGGGCACCATTCAAGAGGTGCCTCCAGATCTAAGGGGAAAAGGATTCTATTCCAGAATGTTTCTGGTCCCCAGGAAAAAAGGTCCTTGGATGCCTATGTTAGACCTGTCTTATCTAAACACCTTTCTCAAGGTGCCTTCCTTTCGCATGCTGACTCTTCCTACACTCCACCCCCTGGGCCTCCCTCAGGCTTACATTGTGTCCTTGGACATAAAAGATGCCTACCTGCACATCCCAGTCCATCCACTCTTCAGGAAATGCCTTCGATTCTGTGTGGGGTCTTCACATTTTCAGTTCTGTGCTTTGCCATTTGGTCTCTCTGCAGCCCCCAGAGTATTCACAAAATGCTTGCTCCATGTCATAGCCTTCTGCAGAATGCAGAGTATTCAGATCTTCCTGTACTTGGACAGTCTCCTCATTCAGGCTTCATCCTGAGGGTTGGTGCAAGAGCACATAAACTACACAGGGTTTGGGGTTCACCATAAATCAACAGAAATCCTCTCTTTACATCACAGGACCATGTATTCCTTGGTTGCAGGATACTCTCAGTCCCAGTGATGGCCTGCCTGCCTCCAGAAAAAATTCTGGCCTTCACCACTTACTTTTAGGGACTGATTCCACTACAGTCTCTGTCTGCCAGGGAGTTTCTGAGACTCCTGGGATTCATGGCCTCCACCATCCCCATGGTACCCCTGGCAAGGCTACACACGAGGACATTTCAATGGTTCCTGAGAACAGTCTGGAAACAACACCTTCATCTTCTAGAATTTGTGGCCCTCCTCATTCCCTGTTTAACAAAAGAACTAAAGTGGTAGATTTCACAGATTTCAAAAAATCCAGGCCTGTCTTCCTCTCCAACCTTTTTCCCCCAACCAGGATCTCTACATGGATGCATCAGACATAGGCTGGGGGCAACCCTAGGGAAATGGAGAGCAAGAAGTGTTTGGACCCCCTCCCAGTTGAGGGAGCATATCAACATCAAGGAAATGAGAGCCTTGATTTTTACACTATAAATATTCAAGCCCCAAGTGTTACAAGGAGTGCTGAGTAGATGGTATACACACAATACCACTGTCCTCTGGTATATCAACAAGCGGGGGGGGACACAGTCCTATATCCTTTGCAGATTGGCTCTGTATGGGTGGGAGATTGCTCAGCAGAGCCAAGTTTTTCTCCTGGCAGTCTACATCCCCTCAGCTCTGAATGTGATGGCAGACTCACTAAGCAGGTCAATGACTCAACCCCATGAATGGTTGTTACACAGGAGATGTGTTCTTGGACCTGGTCCTTCAGTGGGGTACTCCTCAGGTAGACCTGATTGCCTCCCCCATGAACAGACAGATTCCCAAATTCTGCATCAGGATTCACACCCCTGGGGCTTGGAAGGTGGACGCTCTTTCTTTTCCTTGGAAGGGGATGTTTGCATATGCATTCCTCCCTTCCCTCTTCTTCTGAATGTTCTACTGAAAATTCATAGAGTACAACCAAAAATCTTGTTGGTGACCACCTTTTGAGCACTGAGACAAGACAGCACTGGTTCCTCCTTCTCTATCATCTAGCCAAGGGCAGTCACCACACAATACCCCTCAGGATGGACCTTACTCACACAGCTAAAGGGAACGCTCATAAACCCTCAAATATCCACCCTGAACTTAACCCTGTGGGTATTAGTGTTTTGATTCCCTTTAGAGACCTTACACTTAGAACATGCTACAAGTTCTGCAGGAGGCCAGAAAACACACTACCAGAAAATCCTGTTTATCCAAATGGAAGAGGTTTTCTGTCTGTGTAAAACATAGCTTACAACCACTGTCTGCAGAGCCCCCTGTGATCATGTCTTACCTGTGTGAATTGATGAAAAGTGGCTTGTCATATTCTTCCATCAGGGCACATTATCTGCCATCTCAGCATGTTTACCTTTGACTCCTCCCCTGGCTTCCAGGTTGGAAATCAACCTTTTTCTGAAAGGGGTTCTACACATCAGACCTCCAAGGAAATCTATCCCTCCCCTTGGGATCTTAATTTTGTGTTAGAAAAGCTTAATTTAGCTCCCTTTGAGCCAGTTAAGGACACTCTTCTACAACACTGCACATGGAAAACTGTCCTGATAGCTATCACTTCAACCAGAAGGGTCGATGAATTGCAGGCCCTTGTGGCATTTGCCACTTTCACAGTTTTCCATCGGGACAGCCTTCGTACCAACCCAACCGTTATGCCCAAGGTAGTGAATAAGCTATCCCTGAATTGGGCCATCAGTCTTCTGACCTTCTTTTATTTTGGCACAGTCCCCTAGTGACAGGATCCTCCACTCTTTGGATGTGCACAGACAGCTGTGATGTTATTTGGCTAAGACCAAGCCCATCCGTAAGTCGAACAGGCTGTTCATTTCCTGTCATCCAAGAGCCTTGGACTATCCTGTTTCCAAGCAGACTATGTCCTCCTGGATTTCTAGAGCCATTACCGTCTGCTACACAGTCAGTGGGAAAATCTGCCCTTTCCAGTTAAGGCACACTCCACTAGGGCTGTGTCTTCATCTGAGGCTTTTTTAAAGGTTTGGTTACAGCTTCTATTTTGGAGACATTTACATGGTCATCTGTTCACACCTTCAGCAAACATTACAAATTGGATACCATTTCCAGGTCCAGAGCAGGATTTGCCAGAGCTATTCTGCATGGATTTGTGGAAAATGTCTTTCTTCCTCCTCCTCCTAATCCTTCTGTTGCATGACCTTTGGCATTCTCACTCATGTTGTACTACACCATATGAATAGAAGGACGTGGAATAGTTGTGTAAAATCTTACCATAACATAGATGTCCTTCCCTTCTGTATGCTGCAGTATAGTCCCCCCACCCCACCCCGATACTTGCCTGACTTCTGAAGACTCGCATCAGGCTGGTGCTTGGCGGCATTCAGTTTTGAAGTAGGTGCATGCTGGCGTCCACTTTATACCAAACATCCGTTTATGGCTGATGGAAGCTGAGTGATGCGGGCCAACGCATGTACCTTCGCAGTAGCATTTAACTTTGGTAAAACAGCCGGGTGTACGAGTCAACCGGAGGTGGACTCCCTCATGTTATGGATACTGCAGCATATAGATGAGAAGGACATCTATGGTTATAGAAAGATTTTACACAACTATTTTTTATCACCGATGTAATTATGAAAACATGAAAACTGAAGTACAACGTTTCTCTTATGCAACATAACTCTGTCCCTGCCCATATATCACCTACTCCGAGGTGATCTCTGCCTAACATATAAAGCTATGTCAAACCCAGAGCTGTTGGACATGCTACACCTAAAGAAATCCCAATCCCACCGAGCTACACACTCTAGGGACCTAAACCTTGTCACCACAATAAACAGGACATGCTGGAGGGATAATTTCCTGTCCCATAGACTTCTCATACTCTGGAATAGGCTACCTCATCTATGTCAAGCAAAGCTCTTCATTAGCACTCTTCAAGAAGAATCTTGATGAGTGGATGGGAAATATGAAATACACCCCGGGGATCACTTCTGTGTGTCTGCTTGACAGTGTCACAGGAAAATAACTTTCTTGGGTGGTGTCAGCCAGGGAACCTTGTTGGCTAGGCTTACGTAGGTCCTCGGGCCAATAGCCTAGTACCTATCTGTGAACCCTAACCTTTAACCTCCACATTAATTTAGGAAATCCATTCCCTAACAGTACCCCTATTCAAATGAGCTTGGTCTAAATGTCATACCAGGTTTAGGTTTAGCAGTTAGAAAAGGAATGTATTTGTTTTTCTTTTTCAGTTGTGTGGAAGTGCTTTTTTTTGTGGGGGGTATGTAAATGTGTTAGCAAAATAATTCACAAATCATTCCTTCTGTTCATAAATCAATGCTGTTTTTTTAAACACTGTATATATATCACATTAACCCTCTTTATTTCTTCAGCAATGAAAGTGAGACAGAAAGCTAACACCATGATGTAATTGGACAAGTTATAAACGAGATTGTAGTTAAAGAATTTCTGGAGTCACCATACCTCTCAACCTCACAGGCAAGAAATCTGGACAAAGCCTAAAATAATGGGTGGACAAAGGCCCAAAAGGAAGGACAGATTTTAAATGTTGCTCTTCTTATAAACTTAAAGTTGCTAGAATAACATGATTTGTGTTGAAGGATATGAAGTCTGAAACAGACGAAAATATGAGGCAAAATCTGGCCAGCTGAGAGATGGGGGGTGGGTTCGTTCAAGAGATATGGTAGTCTCATATCTAGAATGCTTTTGAATAAAAACAGGGATATGAGAAGGAAGACTATATACCATATGTAGTTTACCTCTGGTTGGTCAGTTGTATTTTTTGGATTTTTTTTTTATCTCTGTTTTACTCCTTTGAATAATATTTTCCCAAGCTGGAGTTTGTGCTGTCAAGCTGCTTTCAGGTGCTTATAGGTACAGTTGGAGCTCAAAGATCACTGTCACTTGAAAGATTAATGAAAGCCTGATATATAATTGGTGTGTTTTTGATTTTTTCCAAGTCTTATTAAGGTTAGAGTAAGAATGGATTTATGAGACCTTCTCCCCTTAAAAAGTAAAAAAAAAAAAAAAATTTTCATTTTTGCAGTTGCGCATTTTAATAATTGATGCTTGTGCTTCTGGTTTATATTTTAGTTGTTTCTTGTGTATGTTACAACAAATATTTAATATATTTTAAATAGTATTTATTTGCACATTATTGTTATTTTTTTTGTTGGAGTGCAAGTGTTACATGTAGTAGTTGTCATGGTGTTAATTGAAATATACAGTTGGAGAAGCAAGTTGCACTGAACTGTTATTTTCTCAGAATGGTGGTTTGGATTAACATAGATAAAGATTTTATATGTATGTGTGTAATAAAACTGCTCTGTTTGCAATCAAATGTATTTGTTTATTTCAACCAAACAGTAGTCTCTGTTGTCAAAAGAAGCAATAGTTAAGCCTTCATCAGATTTTTAAAACATACAAGAAAAACTTGATATTAAAAAAAATCCAACCAATAAGTTAGTAACATTATTAACAGTTAATAACAAATATTCAGTTGTTTAATCCTTTCAACTTTAAGCATAAGTTTTTCTTGTGCATTGAAGAAAATTGGCCATATAAATTCAGGAGAATACTCTGTCACCTTCACAAAAATCTTTTAACTGGTAGTCCCATACATAAAACGAGAGCTTTTTAAAATTACAGCATTTCAATTCATGTAAGGCATTCATTGTTTTTTTTTTTTTTTTTGACACAGCATAAAATACTCATATATTCACAGTTTTAGAGGCCCTTGGGGTTTTCTGCACATAAAAAATGTTTGCATGTATTGCATATAGCAGTATAAAAACAGATTCAGAACACCATGTATGGTAGCGTGATGAGACTATGATTTTATCTAAGGAATTTATAAAACAATTTGGACCATGAGCAGTATACCTACATACTGAACAATTATTGAATCTGTTAAGTTCCCTTTTTCACATTAACAATGCTAGATCCAACATAATACAATCTCTCAAAAATCTCTCTCAAACGTTTTCCCCTTTTTGTAACAAGCCTAGGTATACCCCTCAACTTCCTTGCTAAGAAGTCATAAGAGGAAATAATTTCCTGTTCTCATATAATATATTCTTAATGCCTGAAGTATCAAGTGAATAAGAGCCATGGCTAATACCCACTGCAATCCATATCTCAAAATACCATTAACATTACAGCTCACTAGTTTGTGCCTTTTTTATTCCTAGATGTATACTATCTTATGTGTAACCCTTTGTGATGATATGGGCTAGTGCCAGCATAGCCAGCTGGAGTTCTGTAAAGAATGATATGTCCTTTGAATATCAAGCTGATTTATACAAGATGCTTATGTTACAAAATGTATTAGAACTGTATGGCATTTGAAAATCAAAATGTGTTTGTAAAGTTGCTGGTGTTAAAAAAGTTTAACAGTGAGTCCTGCTGGACAAAGAAGGAATACACATGTGGGACTGTTTGTGTATATGTTAGCAAAGGACACTAAAAGGGAAGGGGTTAAACTGCTAGCTTACTTATTACTTTAAGAAAAATACTGTTAATTGGACCACCTGTTGGACCATGGAAGTGCTTACCTCACAGCTCTGAATAGGACCGGAGATGGCATGTTTGGAAGAAGCCTTTGTTCATTAGCTCAGTAAAAAGAGGGGAATCCCCAGGCACTGCCATAAACATTAGCAAAACTTTAGATATGCATCTTATCCCATCTGTGCTAACATCCTTTCTCAAGTTTCAAATGGGAATAGTGTGAGAACCTAGAGTCAGGTGACCATATGAGGTCATTCTCCCAGTCATCTTAGAAATTTTAGGTATTACAAAGAGATATCTCTCAGTATTTAAGTATTCTGTCTGGGGCCTGACAACAAGAAGGACCATTCACCACATCATCTGCCTTGCTGTATTGAAGAGAATAGTAATATTCATAGATTAAGTCAGGAAAATATAGTGAAGCTTAGTTTAGGTATTGTTTTTCTTTGAGTCTGTCAATCAGTGTTATTTTCAATATCTCCTGTAATTTGAACTCTGTGGTTTACTATAAATATATATTCAGTATTTTCATGCTTATTTATTATTAAACATCTGTTATTGTGGCTAGTTCTTTTAAAAGGTATTTAACCTTTGGGAGTGCTTGTATTTATTTGGTGATACCGTGTGGGTCACTCCTGAAAGCCTAGCTGTCTTCGTCAGCTACTACCAGATGTATAGTATTATTATTGCACAGTATAATTGGACACCCTTTGTTAAGGGCCTTGGAGTAGCTGATTGTGGAGTGTCTGGTGGCAATAACTACCTTGTAGTCTGGGCAGAATGGGGCACAGCAGGTAAATCTGTGACAACTTTTCCCAGGTGTGTATGTGTGAGAGAAAAAGCAAATCTCAGAGTGTGTGTGTGTGTGTGATCTACTTGGAGAAGGGACCTGAAGCACTGGTTTCACAGAGAGGGTGCTGGAGTACTTGGCTTGGACACTCTGCTGAGGACCCAACCCTACAGCTGTACCAGTGGGGAGTCTTACTGGGGCCCTGGAGGGAGATTGATATAAAGACACCCAGACCCCGGGCTGACTCTGTTCCCTGTGTGCTTTTAAGGGAAATTGTGCTTGATGCAGAGAGGTCTGCATCTGGAAGTATTAAGTGTATACATTTGTATTCCGAGTGAACGTTCCTTTCCATCCTCAGTGGTGAAGATTCAGGCTCCTTGATTACTGGCCCAGAAAGGGGTCATCACACCCCTAACTAGAAATGTATTTTCTAACAAAAATAATTCCTTATGAATGATTTTCTGATTGCTGGTTACGTTAATAATTCACTTGGCCTGACCGCACACAATGTCTTCCTTCATTCTTTTGTGCGGCATACTTATGTAATGTAAAATACTATTGCTCGCTATATCTTTATGACATATCCTAGTAGC
This sequence comes from Protopterus annectens, assembly GCF_019279795.1. NCBI lineage: Eukaryota > Metazoa > Chordata > Ceratodontiformes > Protopteridae > Protopterus > Protopterus annectens. Next base: position 671,290,130 of record NC_056726.1, on the reverse strand, counting down.
TTGCTATCCATCATTAATTTTGCATGTCTCAACAAATAAAAAATTTATATTTGTACTAGGGTTGCCACCTTTTCAAATGGCCAAAGTGGGACATTTTCGAGACGCACATCAGATTTTACAGGCTGACACATACCCACAGTCAGTACAAAGGATAGAACTTAACTTTTTTTCCTAAATAAATGCTTATTCTTGTAGCAGTTTAGTTGCTTATTATGTTTCTTGTAACATTTAGGTATTTTAGATACAGAAATAACTATTTTATGCAACTGTTACATAAAATATGGGACATAATTATGTCCTACAATCTCAGGACATTTGCCCTTTGTAATATTTTTTGTCAGGACACAACTTCCCAAAGAGGGACTGTCCCTCTCAAAGTGGGACAGGTGGTAACCCTAATTTGTACTGGAAACACATTCCTTTAATTTTTAAACGGCATAGCCTGATTGATGCAGGTTAGAAAATGTTCAGTCAGGCTATGACTTTTTTAAAATGAATGGAATGTGTTATGATGTGTTGGTTTGACATTTTAATATTAATAATAACCAAATAGATGCCTCGACCAGATAAACGCTTCAAAACCACTCGTGAGTAAAAATAAACATTAAAACCAAAGTAGTGAGTGCTGAAGCGAAGCAGAGTCAATAATCCAAAACTAAATGTTCGAAAGCTTTAATATAAGTATTGTGGATACAATACAATACAATATTGCAGTTTGATAAGCGCTTTCACTCAAAAATGAGCTTCATCAGATCATGATCCCCATTGCTCCTTTTTGGCCTCGACAGATTTGGTTTCCGTCTCTGCATCGTCACCTTCTGGTGCAGCCCTGGCATCTGGACCCAGTTCCGGATCTTTTGATCCACCAGTCAGGTCAGCAGCACCGGGCCATTCATTCTCTCAACCTCACTGCTTGGTTGCTCCACTTCCTTCCCTAGCCAGGCTACCAATGATTTCTGACTCAGTCAGAGACATTTTAGTGTCTTCTTTGAAGTCGTCCACTAGGACTATTTATGCTAGCAAGTGGCGACGGTTTTCGATGTGGGCAAACTCCAGAAATATTGACCCTTTTACTGCTCCCGTACATTCTGTTTTAGATTTCCTAGCGGAGGTTTTTCATTCGGGATCCTCGTCATCTACAGTCAAAGTACAACTGGCTGCCATTTCCAAGTATCATGTTGGCTTGCATGACAATAACATCATGTTTTCTCCTAAAACCACCTATAAAGCATCCTCCTCCGCAATGGGATCTAAACTTAATGTTAGCATCCTTGATACTACCTCCTTTCGAACCGTCTGCTTCATGTTCTTTGAAGTTATTGACGTGGAAAACTATATTTTTACTGGCTGTCACTTCTGCAAGAAGGGTTTCCGAGATTCAGGCTCTCTGTATTCGTTCACCTTATTTGGTTTTTCATAAGGACAGGGTATCGTTAAGAACTAACCCTTCCTTTCTCCCCAAGGTTGTATCTCAAACCAATATTAACCAATCTATAGATTTACCAGTCTTTTTTCCTAACTATTCTGACAGAGCTGAACAGAAATTGCATTTTTTGGATGTCCATCGTCAGCTCAGGTACTACTTGCATAGGACTAAACAAATTAGAAAATCGGACAAATTGTTTGTCTCTTATGCAGAAAACAGGTTAGGTCTTCCAGTTTCTAAAGTGACCTTATCCAGATGGTTGACTTCCACCATTTCCTATGTGTACTCTCTCAGAGGCAAACAACTACCTTCTAAGCCAAAAGCACACTCGACCAGGAGTCTATCCACTTCTGCAGCTTTTCAGGATAGACTTCCCATTGATACCATTTGTGCAGCAGCTACTTGGGCGCCTCATACCTTTGTTTCTCATTACAAGTTGGATTTGGCCTCCAGAGATAGGGACAGTTTTGGTTCCACAGTTCTCAAGAGTCTGTTCCATTGAGCCACCCGGGATACAGGTGCTAGGGACGCGGTCCCATCCAGCAAGAATGAAGGCGAGATTGACAACTTAACATTTAGAAGTTATGTACCTACCATAACGTTCCATGTTAGTTGTCTTCTCTCTCTTCTTAGGCCCCTCCTCCTTCCCCTGGCCTGGACAGATCTTGAAGAGTTCCTATTAGTTTGTTTCCTCTGGATCTTGTTATGAGGACTTCTTTTAGGAAACTTTGTTCCTATGTTGGTTAGGATAACCTTTAGCAGGGTAAGTTAGCTGCCAAACGAGATCTGAGGTAGTTCCGCCTTGCATCATGGGATATAGGGTTGCCTCGAGCTGGTAAAAGGAGATCTCGAGCTAAAGCAAGTGCCGAGTCGGAGCCGAGGATCGGCTCCGAACCCATCCAGCAAGAAAGAAGGCGAGAGAAGACAACTAACATGGAACGTTATGGTAGGTACATAACTTCTAATTTTGGATTATTGACTCTGCTTCGCTTCAGCACTCACTACTTTGGTTTTAATGACATTTTAATATGTTTAAATCAATTTTAATTCCACAGAAATAGAATTGGTACTGTTTTGTTGGCAATGGCATTTTCTGATTGACTATTGCTCTAAACCTCTCTCGTTCCCTTTTTTGTTTTTCTGTTGCCCTGCTGCTGGCTGAGGGTTTTTTCTTACATCATTTTTTCCTTCTGCTGTTCTTCGTGTTTCACTGTTGCAGTCATTAAGTTTGGGTAATCTGCTGGCAGGTTGCCTCAGTTGGCCTGATTAATAAAGTCTTGGGTCCTGCGTCGGTTGCTGTCCCTTCTTCCATGACGTCAGGTCGTCAGGGGTATAAAACATGCAGCCCACACCATTTTCATCCGTCTTTCTTGCCGTGCGGTGCCTGAAGCAAAATCAGTTCGCAAGTGCCGGTCGGCAGACTCCTGAAATTTTCGTTTTCGAGTTTTAGAACCAAAGTCTTCAACCTAAAGCTAAATACCCCATTGGGGAAACTTTTACTAGCTCCTTACCGATGTCAGTAAAAGTTAATAATTGTATTACTTGTGGGAAGCAAATACCTCATAAGGATTTTCATTTGTACTGTATTCCTTGCCTTGGCCCTGACCACAACGTGCCTTGCTGTCGGTTTTGTGCTAAATTTAATCAACGCACTATTAAACGTCGATATATTTTTGCATCTAAATATAAATGTCGTCGGTTGGCAATCCAACTACCGGAATACACAAAAAATGCAAAGAAAAATACAGACCATTGAGGTCCAAAACTGACGACGAAGCTTCTCCTAAGCCAGTCGCCGGTACTCAATGAGGCGCTTTCACAGCCCCTGATACCTGCTACTTTTGATTTGCAGGCCTTTACTGAGACCCATTCGTTGTCCGGTATGCCGCAAGACACTTTAAGTATTGAACCCGCGGATGTCTCTACCTTAGATGGGTCCGGAGCCTCTGAGCAGGCACCGGCTTCTGAGGGTGTTTTCAGGCCTACAGATTTGTATATTAAATAGTTGCCATCTTCAAAACCTAGGCCAAAACCAACTTCTATGTCTAAAAAACCGACACTTGGGCCACGTGCACAGGCCCCTATGCCTAAAAAACAAATGATCAAAATGGCTGAGGATTTAATTACCTTGATCAGGGGTTCCCATCCCCCTCCTGCTAAGAGGCCTAGGCAAGGCTCTATGAATCTTCAGATCAGATTTCTATTTCTTCTGATTCCTCTTCTGATCAGGAATTATCTATTCCACTTTATGAGGACTCTGATGCAGAAGATTCCATCCCTTCTGCTTCTCCTCCTGAGGATTTTTCTTTTGGAGAAACTTTGCATACTTTAAGGGAACACTTTCACTGGGAGAGTCAGGATTTCTCAGAATCTAGAAAGAGGCTTAGGGATTTCCTTCTTCCTCGGCATAGGCCTTTGGCTATACCTCCTGCTCTAGACATTCTTGATGTTTTCTCAGAATCCAGCATGGCTCCTGATTCCCTGCCTCTGGCTCCCAGTAAGCCAGACATATTACAGGGTTCCTGACTCCCACAAATTCCTTTTTAAAAACCCTACTGCTGATCCTGAAACCATTTCTCAGGGTCCCCAGGGCATTAAGGCTTCTACTGCTAAAAATCCTACCACTTCAGATAGAGACTCCAGGGCACTGGATAGATGGAGTAAGAAGGTTTACATGTCTGCAACCTTGGCAATCAGGGCTTTAAACTGTCAATGTCATATGCTTAAATATCAGCAGCATGTCATGGGCTTACTTAAACAGAAAATTATGTTGATTTCTGACTGTGTGGAAAATAAGGAATTGCAGGATTTATTGCATTCAGCTAAACAAGTTGGAAAGCATACTTTGCAATGTGGTTTTGATTCCTTGGAGGCCTCTTGATAGCAGTAACTGGATCTGTGATAAGAAGGCATGCTTGGCTCAAGGTGCAAAATCTGCCCGATCATGTTAAAGCAAAATTATTGGATGCTCCTTTACAACAGGACAGTCTATTTGGTAATAAGGCAGAATAAGTTTTGAAAAAGATGGAAGATAAAGCTAAATCTATGCAAACTGTAAAAGATTTCCTACAAGTGCAGCCACCCAGGCTCAGTAGGCACTGGCCTACTAAGAACTGGTCCTTTCCAGTACCCATCAGAGCCACTCAGGTCAAACCCAGACACTCCAAGGGCTCCAGGTTTCAGTCACAAGGGACTTACAGAACAAAACAATGGGGTGCTTCTCCACCTCCAAATCTGGAAGTAGCAAGGCACCTCCCTACGGTAAACAGTCTCAATGACTTTCCTCTGCCATCACCAAGCACTTATCTTTTGGCAGCCCCTTTGGGGGAAAACTGGCACTTCATGCACGAAATTGGCATCTAATTACCCAGGACAAGTGGGATTTAAGTATAGTATCCCAGGGATACAGATTTCATTTCCACGCGTTGCCAATCCCAAACGGATGGCCACATCTGCCACCAAATTAGTGGGCAGAGGCCCAGAAACAAGTTATGTCCCTCATGAATATGGGGGCTATTCAACCAGTACCAGAAAAGGAAAAGGGACAAGGATTTTATTTAAGACTTTTCCTGGTACCCAGAAGAGACGAATCATGGCGTCCAATTTTGGACTTTTCCATTCTAAATACATTTCTGGACATTCCAAAATTCAAGATGCTGACTCTACAACAGTTACTGCCTATGCTAGACAAGGATGCCTGGTTGGTAACTCTAGACTTAAAAGAGGCTTACCTGCATATCCCAATCAGGGAATCTTGCAGAAGATACCTCTGCTTCAAAGCAGGCTATTTGCATTACCAGTTCTCTGCACTGCCCTTTGGCTTATCTACTGCACCCAGGGTCTTCACAAAGTGCCTGGCACCAGTAATTGCATTTTGCAGACAAAGAAACATTCAAATTTATCCTTATCTGGACAATTGTCTAATTCAGGCAGAAAACAAAGACACGCTTCTACAGCATCTGGCATTTGTAAATAGGCTTTTAACTTGTTTAGGGTATACCATAAACGAAAAGAAATCACAACTGGTACCCTCTCAAATAATTACATTCCTGGGTGCAAGCTTGAATACAACTGCCCAGATGACTTGCCTCACGCCAGAAAAGCAAATTCAATTGATGACTTCAAACAAGTGGCCACAAAAACCCAGCTATCTGCAAGACAAATTCTGCAGGCCTTGGGGTTCATGGCTTCCTGCATTCTACTAATTCCATATGCAAGACTGCATATGAGGAAACTTCAATGGTACCTTAAAAGTTTATGGAGTCAACATTGTCACAGCCTGGAAACAATTAATGTTCTTCATCTCACATTGCTGCAGTCCTTACACTTGGGTAGTCCGCTGTCCTCGGTCGGCCCGAATATCAAAGTATTAGGCTGACGTCGGTCAAGGCGCATAAGACTGACATCAGGTCGTCAGGGTACAAATGCGCATGACCGACGTCATATCCTCAGTCTTTTTTGCCGCATGGTCCGATGCAGAAGCAGCGTTGCAAGTGCCGTTGCGTTCTGAAATTTTTCAAGTCGGAGTTTCAGACCGAGTCAAAGTTGGCTAAGTACCCGTTGGGAATATTTTAGTTTTTCTTGCCTCAGTGGTTTACGGATGTCAGAAAAAGTGAATAACTGTATTTCTTGTGGGAAACAGATACCGCATAGAGATTACCATACTTTGTGTATTCCTTGTTTGGGGCCTGAGCACGACGTTGTTGGGTGTCGCTTTTGTGCTAGGTTCAATAAGCGCACTATTAAGCGAAGGTTAGATTGTGCCAGGTTGGTCTTCGGGAAGCGGTGCAATTATAAGATGCCGTCGGATGCTCCGACGCCCGCTTCTTCGAAGAAGCGCAAAGACAAAGCAGCTAAACCCAGGCAGGAAGAGTCGTCCGTACCGGACGCCGGTTCTTTAGAGGCGTCGGTGGAACCGGTGGTTCCACCGGAGGCTTCTCTGGAGTCCCAGGGAGAGACTTTGATTTTGCAGGATGTGGCCTCTCAGGAGGCAGGTCAGGCTGAAGGGGCTTCTCAAGTTACTGTACTCCCCTCCATTCCTAGGGTGGTTAGGCCCTCTCCCTCTGTTTCCAAGGCTTCTCCCAGAGGCAGGCCAGGTTTAGCTTCTGTTGGTGTCACTCCTAGTTCTTCAGGATCTGTGCCCAAGAAGCACATGCTTAAAATGGCAGAAGATTTAATTACTTTAATTAGAGGTTCTTTGCCCCCTCCTGATAAGAGGCCTAGGATGGAACCAGAGTTGAGGAGTTTTGAGCAGGCTTCAGATATTTCAGAGTCTTCGGCTGAAGACTTGCAGGAGTACTCTCCTTATTCAGATTCTGATGCAGATGATTCGACTCCTTCTGCTTCTCCTCCAGAGGATTTTTCTTTTTCAGAGACTTTTCATTCCATGAGGGAGCATTTTAAGTGGGAAGGTCAGGACTTCTCTGATTCCAGGAAAAGGCTTAGGGAATTTTTGCTTTTACCCCAACATAGGCCTTTGGCTATACCACCTGTTCTGGATGTTGTGGAAGATGTGTTTGCAGAGGCTTCACTTAATCCTGATTCTTTGCCTCCTGCTCCTGTTAAACCGGATAGGTATTACAGGGTACCTGAGGCTCATAAATATCTTTATAAGAGTCCTAGGGCGGACCCAGAAACTGTTAGTCAGGGACCTAAGGGTGTCAAGGCCTCTGTTGTAAAAATCCGGTTCCTCCAGATAAAGAGGCCAGAGCTTTGGATAGATGGGGAAAGAAAGTCTATACTTCTTCCACCTTAGCTATGAGGGCTTTGAATTGCCAGTTTCACATGTTGAAATATCAAAACTATCTTCTTTCTCAATTGAAGTCTAAGGTGGATGCTCTGGCGGAAGGCATTGAGTGTAAAGAATTACAAGATTTGGTACATGTCTCTGAACAGGTGGGTAAGCATTCTTTACAATGTGGTTTTGATGCTGTACAAGCCTCGTCTAGGGTGGCTGCCACTGGGTCAGTTCTTCGAGGCACGCCTGGCTGAGGGATCAGAATTTATCTGACCATGTTAAGACAAGGATTTTGGATGCTCCTTTACAGTCTGATGTGTTGTTTGGTTCACCTGTGGAGTCAGTCTTAAAGAAAATGGAAGATAAGGCTAAGTCTATGCAGGCTGTTAAAGATTTTTTGCAAGTCCAGCCTCCGAAGTTTAGTAGGAATTGGCCTGCTAAGGGGTGGACGTACCCTTCTTATGATTCACAGTCTAGGGGTAGATCCAGACGTGGTAGGGGCAGAGGTCAGAGTTCCTTCAGACCTAGAACAGGGAGTTCTCCTGCACAATCTTCAGGTGAAGGCAGGGGCCAGTCCTTTCGTAAACAGGCCCAATGACCTACCTTTTCAGCTGCCAGATCCTTCTTGCCTGGCAGCACCTTTGGGAGGAAGGTTGGCACTCTTCAAGGAAAACTGGAGTTTGATTACCCAAGACAGATGGGTATTGGATATCATACACCAAGGTTACAGGTTTTATTTCCATACCTTGCCTCCTTTCAAAGGCATGCTGGACGTTCCTCCTCAGCAAAGACTTAGAGGCTCACAAACAAATTTCTCTGCTGCTCCAAATAGGGGCCATACAACCGGTCCCTCTGCCAGAAGTGGGCCTAGGATTTTATTCTCGCCTGTTCCTAGTACCAAAGAAGGGGAACACGTGGAGACCAATTTTGGATTTATCTATCCTCAACACTTATCTGGACATTCCCAAGTTCAAAATGTTGACGTTACAACAGCTTTTACCTCTGCTGGGCAAAGATCACTGGATGGTGACTCTGGATCTCAAGGAGGCTTACCTTCATGTTCCTATCAGGCTAAGTTGCAGGAAGTATCTGCGTTTTGGGCTGGGACTTCTCATTATCAGTTCTCTGCATTGCCCTTTGGCTTATCTACTGCCCAGAGTGTTCACGAAGGTTCTGGCTCCAGTGATAGCTTTCTTCAGGCTAAGAGGAATACAGATCTATCCTTATTTGGACGATTGCCTGATTCTGGCCCAAGGAAAGGACGAACTTCTTCATCATTTACAATATGTGATAGCAGTGCTAAGATGCCTGGGGTATTCTGTGAATGAAATAAAGTCCAGTCTAGTACCCTCTCAGGACATGTGCTTTCTGGGTGTGAGACTGAATACAGCATCCCAGATGGCCTTTTGACCCCGGACAAACAACAGAATCTTTCTCTTTACTTCCATCAATTGTCTCATCAGTCCAGGCTGACTGCAAGGACAGTCCTTCAAGCCTTGGGGTTCATGGCATCTTGTATTCTGGTGCTTCCCAATGCCAAACTGCATATGAGGAAGCTACAATGGTATCTCAAAAATGTATGGACACAGCACTGCCAAGATATGGACACTGTCATTCAGATAATACCTTGCATTCAAAAGGAATTTTTGTGGTGGGTTCAGGAATGTCACCTAAACAAGGGACTCTCTGTGACCCGGCCAGAGGCGAGTCAGATTCTAACGACAGATGCCTCAGACAAAGCTTGGGGAGCTCATCTAAACGGAAAGTGGGTACAAGACGCGTGGCCTGCCAGACTTCAACATCTACATATCAACTTGAAGGAGATGTTAGCAGTCCAATTTGCATTAATAGCTTTCAAGGATTTACTTCTTCCAGGGCAGGTGTTGGTTCTAACAGACAACGCAACTGTCATGTGGTACATCAACAAGCAAGGGGGAACACATTCTTATCCTCTATGCAGACAAGCAATGATTTTGTGGGAGACTGCTCTCAGTTTACAGCTGAATCTTCAGGCAAGGTTTCTGCCGGTAGCACAGAACTCCTTAGCAGATGTGTTGAGCAGACAAATTATGGATCCCCACGAGTGGAAATTGGATCCTCATGTATTTCAGAAATTGACAGTGTTATGGGGAACTCCAGACATAGATCTGTTCGCTTCTCCACAAAACTACCAGCTGCCAAAGTTTTGCACAAAAGGTTTCATCCCACAGCTTGGAAAGTGGATGCTCTTTCCTTCAATTGGAGCAATCTTCATGTGTATGCCTTTCCACCTCTGCCTCTCCTCCCAAAGGTACTCCTGAAGGTCAGACAGGACAAGCCAAAGATGATTTTAATAGCTCCAGATTGGCCTCGACAGCACTGGTACCCATTACTGAGAAGTCTGTGCAGGGAGCCTCCATGGCCTTTACCTTCGATTCCACACCTGCTGTCTCAGGAGAACAGTCATTTACTCAATGTCAAACTTCACTCTCTTCACCTAACAGCCTGGCATATTCTGTTTTAAACCCTGGAGGGTCTCAGCTTCCACGGCAAGTTTTGAATGTTATTTTGGAGGCCAGAAGGCCTAGTACAAGGAAAGTGTACGCAGATAAATGGAAGAGATTTTTATTTTTGAGTACAGCAAAGGAATTTGATGTTTCTAAGCCTAATTTAAGTGTGGTTCTTCAATATCTTACTGAGTTACTGGACAAAGGTTTGTCCTTCTCTTCTATTAAGGTCCATGCTGCAGCAATTTCTGCTCACTATGACTGTGACCCACCATTGTTTTCTCATCCTTTGTTTAAGCAATTCCTTAGAGGGGCAAAGAATATAAGACCCCACGAGAGCTCCTACTCCTGCTTGGGATCTCAATTTTGTGTTGGAGAAACTCACTCTACAACCTTTTGAGCCTGCAGCTACTGCTGAGTTGAAATACTTATCATGGAAGACTGCTTTTTTGTTGGCCATTACCTCTGCAAGAAGGGTTTCTGAATTACAGGCCCTTATGGCGGTTGAGCCTTTCTTAATTTTCCATAAGGATAGGGTATCTTTGCGTACTAATCCTTCTTTTATGCCTAAAGTGGTTTCTAGTGTGGCTTTAAACCAAACTATTCATTTGCCTACTTTTTATGCAAACCCCCAAATAAAGGGGAAAAGATTTTGCACACTTTGGATATACACAGGCAGTTGCGATATTATTTGAGCAGAACTAAAGGGTTCAGGCAATCTCAGCAGTTATTTGTTTCTTTTGCTTTGGGTTCTCAGGGCAAGCCTGTGTCAAAACAAACTATTTCTAAGTGGATTGGGTTTTGTATTGCTTTCTGTTATTCCCATCATGGTAAGGAGATTCCAGCTGGGATTAGGCCTCATTCCACTAGGGCTACTGCCACTTCTACAGCTTTTTTTAAGGGGGGTGGCAACTAAAGATATTTTGGAGGCAGCTACTTGGAGTTCAGTGCATACTTTCTCTAAGCATTACCACCTTCCACTTTACTCTAAATCTAGGGCTGGTTTTGCCACTGCAATTTTACAGGGCATTCTGGCGGCTCCTACTGCTTTATAGTTTTGCCATCCTCCCTTACCTCTGCTTTGGGATTCTACCCAAGTGTAAGGACTGCATCAATGTGAGATGAAGAACATAGTACAGTTTTGTACCTACCATAAATGTAGATGTTCGAAGATCCACATTGCTGCAGTCAATTACCCTCTCTCCTTCCCCTCTGTAGTTAGAGGCGGTTGTGTGGGTTGGGGTTGTACATTTTGTGGATATTGTATATATTGTACATATGATTAGTACTAGGGTGGTTGGTTGTTGTTGGCTGTCTTTTGGTTGTGACCTTTCTTTTTAGGGTCTTCTGACATCTGGGGCAAGAAAAGACTGAGGATATGACGTCGGTCATGCGCATTTGTACCCTGACGACCTGATGTCAGTCTTATGCGCCTTGACCGACGTCAGCCTAATACTTTGATATTCGGGCCGACCGAGGACAGCGGACTACCCAAGTGTAAGGACTGTAGCAATGTGGATCTTCGAACATCTACATTTATGGTAGGTACAAAACTGTACTTTCCTATCATTCCTTGCCTGCAGCAAGAGTTCCTATGGTGGTCTGTCACCAAAACAAGGGACTGTCATTCATTCCATCCCCTGCCACCCAAACCCTGACTACAGATGCATCAGATTATGCTTAGGGGGCGCATCTGGCAGGGAGATGCATTCAGGGCGAATGGATCCCAAATCAAATGCACCTACATATCAACCAGAAAGAGATGCTAGCTGTACAGAATGCTCTGACAGCCTTCAAGGAGTATCTTCATCCAGGACAACTACTGATAAAGACGGACAACACCACAGTGATGTGATACATAAACCAAGCAGGGGGGTACCCATTCCTACCCCCTTTGCAGACTAGCCATGGATTTGTAGAACACAGCCTTGTCTTACCAATTACATCTACAAGCTCTACAAGCTCAATTCCTGCCAGGAAAGCAAAATACTCTGGCAGACGAATTAAGCAGAAATCTTGTGGACCCACATGAATGGAAACTGGATCCACAAATCTTCCGCATGTTGAACACACAGATGGGGGAGCCCAGACATAGTTTTGGGGTGAAACAAAAAGATCTATCAGTTGGACAAATTCTGCACAAGAATTAATCACAAAAAAGTTTGGAAAGTGGATGCTCTATCCTTCAGCTGGAAAAACCTATCAGTCTGTGCTTTTCCCCCTCTGCCTCTGCTCTCCAAGATCTTACTAAAAGTCAGACATGAAAAAACAAAAATGATTCTGATTGCTCCACACTGGCCTTGCCAACACTGGTACCCGCTCCTACGCAGTATGTCACACCTTCCTCCGTGGTACCTGCCTCAGACACCTTATCTACTGTCTCAGCAGAACTGTCAAATTCTGCACATTCAGATCCAAACTCTGAATCTTGCAGCATGGCTAATCAACTAATTTCACCAGTTACATCTCTCAGCAAACCTTTGATGGATGTCATTTTGGAGGCTAGAAGGCCTAGTACTAGAAAATGTTATGCTGATAAATGGAAAAGATTCTCTGCCTGGAACCAAGCACAAGGAATAAACACAGCAATGCCCAATATTCCTCAGATTCTGCAATATTTAACTGAGATGCTTCACAAGGGCCTATCTTTTTCTTCCATAAAAATCCATGCCTCTGCCATTTCAGCTCATTACAACACAGAGCCTCCTCTCTTTTCTCACTCCTTGCAAGAAAAGCTGATGAAAATGGCGTCTGCTGCATATTTTATACCCCTGATGTCATGGGAGAAGGGACAGCATCCAACGCAGGACCCAAGACTTTGTTAATCAGGCCGACTGAGGGCAACCTGCCAGCAGATTACCCAAATGTAATGACTGCAACAGTGAATACACTTGAATATCTACATTTATGGTAAATGTACACAACTGTACTTTTCCCTTCCTGGATGGACATGTTATTGTTTCTCCATGGTTGCTCTGGTTCTCCTGGGGCAATTCAGTTCTAAAGATTAGACGTCCATATGTCACATATGTATCTTATGCTTTAGCTGTAGGACATACACATGACGTATGAAGCCAGGAAGGTGTAAAGGCTTTAGTATGCTGCTAGGCATTTGCTGTCCTCAGCTGGATATCACAAGTTAAAAAATACTGCAACAGAGAGAAGTAGGACATCTACTGTTATGTTAAGATCTTAAACAACTATACTTTATCTCCATGCTGCTATAAACACCTTCTGAATCCATTTTTCCCTTACTCATCCAATAACTTGATCATACCTGCCATGACCTCATCTGAGCTTGCTGCTTTCCCTGGCATCATTTTCATTAGTGCTGTTCTTAATTGTAAGGTGGGCTCTTCTTTCTCTTTCATCATAGGCTGTGTATGGGGTAGTACAGCTTCTGTGGGTTTTTCTTCCTTCAGAAGCTGCTGGAAGTACTTCCAGCTGCCTTTGTAAACTGTGGACTAATGAGTAGGTTGCTATTAGCATCCCTTCTGACTGTCATATTTATCTTTCTGTTTTGACTTGCAGGCTGAGAGTTTCTTTGTGCCATCTGCTAAGTTGCTTTACAAAAGCTGGTAGAGTGCCTTTGACGGCTTTTTTTTTGCTATTGTGACTGTTATCTTACATACTTTGTTAGTCTGACAGTTTTATAGGATCATAGGAAGTGTTAGCCAGACAGTATTATAGGATCAGAAGAAGTTACTAGGCTAATGACCCTAGGGCCCATACAAGCCTAGCCAAGTTCTACCCTTATTTCCACGATAAGCACCTAATGCCGTATCCAAGAGGGGCACAGGTGGAACCCCCAGGGTGAATTTACAGTTACCCATCTTATCTTCCCGGTTGTGATTGATGAGGGCCAATGAGGTGCTCTGCTTGACATGAAGTGGGAATCTGTTGCAAAGGTGTGGTAACCTCTGCGAGACAAATTTGTACCTGCAGCAGGTTCTAATAATTTCACATACCAGGTTAAGGCCTTTAGCATGAGTAACTCGTGTACCATTTAACTTGCAGATGTGCAGCATTTCCAGTAAAACAGGGTCAGAGATTGCCTCCGAGTAGTATGTATGAAGTAGAGTAAATTGACAGTGATTTCAGATGATCCACATAAGGCAGATGCTGAAGACCTTGAATTTTCCTTATGAGGAACCTTTGTGGTTTCTCCAGTTGCTACAGGTGCTTGGAAAGGTGTGTACGAAAAGGTGCATTGTACTCCGTTATTGGCCTGATGAGGGAAGAGTAAAGGGAGGTTATAACTTCATTTTTTCTGGAGGCAATACCTTTACTTATGAGACGAGCAATATAGAATGCCCATCTTACCATTGTGGCGACATGGTGATCAAAGGTAAGATTGCTGTCAACCTGTACCACTGAATGCATACTTAAGGTATTGCTGCTGCTGTGCTAGCTAGCAGGAACATTTTGCACTGAGTTTAAGGCCATGACTTTAGCACTAATAATTTGTTTGTATAAGACCCTCTTGTAGGATGTTGACATTTGGAGATTCTATGTCCACTCAAAGTTTGCAGTCATTAGCAAACTTTGTCAGCCATAGACCTTTACTTTTTGCTTGTACTTCAGAGAAATAGATACGAAACAGTAAAGGTCCTAGGACTGATCCCTGTGGAACATCACTGGTTATTGGTATGCTGTTGGAGGTGGATTCTTATATTTTGACTGTGTTCTATCATTGAGCCAGTTAGCAACCCATCTGACAGTATAAGGGCTGATACCTAGCTGGGTGAGTTTGTCAATGAGGCCTGAGTTGGGGGATAGTGTCAAAAGCCTTGGCTAAGTCTAGGTAGGCTGTATCCACAGATTTCCCCTCACCCAGGGCCTTGTTGATTGTCTCAAAGAAGTCCACCAGGTTTAACAGGCATGATCTCCCTTTGACAAATCCAAACCATGTGGGGTCAAGTGTTTGGAAATTACCTATATCTTTGTTGATAAGGTCCATGATCATTCGCTCCATGGCCTTCAGATAAGGCTAGTCAGGCTAATAGGTCTATAGTTCCCGGTGTCAGTGGAAGCACCACATTTGTGCAAGGGAGTAACAGTGGCCATTTTCCATTCAGCTGAGATGAAGCCAGTGCTTAGACTATGATTGAAAAGAGCACCCAATGGTGTTGCTAATTCTTGTTGGAGCCCATGTAGGACACAGCCTGGGATGTTGTTAGGTCCCATAGATGCTGTGATTTTGGCCTTGGAGAGGGAGTTTATGATCTGCTGTTTAGATATACAAGGTAAGGGACAGGTGGTATGAATGTCATGGGTACGTGTGGCGGGGACAGGGGAGTGGAGTTTTCACAGACCCTGTCGGCCAACAGGTTAGTTATATCCACAGGCTCAGTATATGTGGTATCATTAACTACCAGTTCGGCACAAATCTGGGCCTTTCGTTATAGATTACAGATGTAACTAAAGAATGCCTTGTGGTTGTCCTTAGTTGAGGAAGCTAATTTGTATTCGTAGTTTGCTTTGGAGAAGTCTTATTTGGTTGTTTAAGCTGAGGAAGGAGCGTCTCCAGTTTAGGGCTCGCTCCCTGTTACTCTTGGATAGAATTTTTTCCTCTTATTGTAAAGCCAGTTAATGGCAGTTGTCCACCAGGCAGGTTTGCTCTTCCTTGAGGAGCTTGTTTTGGTTCTGTCAGGTACATCTGAGTCAATGCAGTTATACAGGTATTTGTAGAAAGCATTGGTGTAGAACTCTTTCTTAATCTGGTCAATCTCTATTGTTTCCCACTTTTTTCTGTACTCCTTTCTTTAGAAAAATTCCTGGACTTCATTCCACCAACAACTTTATCTACATGGGATATGAGCTGTCTGACTCAACTAAATGAAAAACTAAGATGTTTATTAAAGTGCAACAGGGTTAGTTATGAGGTCAAGATAGCTTCCCAGGATAAGGGCAATTGCAAGACCTTCTTCAGTTATGTCAGCAATCTTGATGGTAATACTCAGCAGTTTGCAGAACAGGAGGTAAATGTCATAACTTTCAATCACCTGGGTGACATAGCAAATCTACCAGATAATACATTTAGCTTTAATGTCTCTCCCCACTTCCCCCTGTGAAATCCCTTCTAGCGTATCCCCCCCCACAACTTTCAGCAGAGAACAGGTCCTGGAGTTGCTTGCTAAGACCAAAACACTGCTTCCCTGGGCCCTGACAGTATCCCTGGTTTCCTGCAAAATATCCTAAAACATGACTTAGCAGGACCACTTGAGGCACACTTTAGCTACAGCCTCAAAACAGGTTACATTCCAGGTGAATGGAGGACCGCAACAGTCATCCCTCTTTATAAGTGTGGGCCATCAGCTGATCATAGGAACCAGAGACCCATCAGTCTGACAAGTCTAATATACAAAGCCTTGGAATGAATTATAATGGAAGTGATCAACAAGGGCATTGGCAGCCTACAGACACTGGACCCATCTCTGACTTTATTAAGGGAAGACCATGCTTACTTAACATGGTAGACCTCTTCAAGAGGGCCACCGTGGCTTTGAATGAGGGGGAAACCATGCATACCTTCTACCTTGACCTGGCAAGGCATTTGTTACTGTACCCCACTCTGGTATTATTGACATTCTCTCAGAACTTGGCATATCACAAAACTATATCAAATCCCAAAGCCAAATAAATCTATAGGAAAACTGTTATATAGCCACTCAGTTAGCTCCACTTGGAACCAACTTCCTCTCCATATCAGAACCATCCAAAGCCCTTGCAACTTCATACTTGCTATAAAGGAATATCTGCTTAACTCCTGGAACTGCCCCTGTAAAGATCCTACTTGAACTCTGTCCACTCTGCTTAATCCCCTTCCTTCTTTCTACCACTGTCCCTTAACAGTTACCTATTCCTACTTGTATTCTAGATATTCCTGCTCTCTGACCTTTCCATCCCACTATACTCCTATCATCACTTTATATTTCTACCTCCTATCCCCCCCTCTTACATTCTATTGACCTTTCTTCACTTTTCTTTTGCCTTCTGCCTTGACCCCTCTTTCTTGCACTTGTATACCTCACTTCACTCACACTTAGGTTAGCAAATTTCCCCTCTTAATTATGATGAATCTGTTTGTAAGGCACATAATCAACTTATATCTGTTTACATTTTCTTTTGCTTCTAACACTGTATAAAATTAATGTATTTTTTGCTGCATCTCCACATGACTGTATGCTTAAGTACTTAAATGAGTGTATAAAAACATTCATTGCTGTAATGGAGCTTTTCTCCTCTGGTCTCTGCTGAAAAAGGGCATCTGCCCAGCAAGACAAACCCGGTTAACAAAAGGGAAATAAATAAATTCCTGCATAACTTGCTGGATTTCCACCTCCACCAAGAGACAGGTCAGCAGTAGAATACTCAGGATTTTGCGCTGGGCCTCCTGTTTGGAATCTACTTTTCAGAAATCAAAGCTAATGGGAAAGGCCTCTGGCTCACCAAGTTCGCAGATTACTGTAAATTAGGAATTATCATGGATTCTCACCATGACACCAACATCCTACAAGCAGATCTAACAAAAACAAATGAATGGTGCAAATGCCACGGATTACAACTTCTTCTTTCAGCTGCTCCCGTTAGTGGTCGCCACAGCAGATCAACAGTTTCTATTTCTTCCTGTCCACTGCATCTTGTTCTGTCACACCAGCCACCTGCATGTCCTCTCTCACCACATCCGTAAACCTTATCTTAGGCCTTCCTCTATTCCTGTTACCTGGCAGCTTCATCCTTAGCATCTTTTTCCCAATATACTCTCTGCATCCCTCCTCAGCACATGTCCAAACCAACGTAATCTTGCCTCTCTGGCTTTGTCTCCAAACCTTCCAACCTGGAATGACCCCCTAATATACTTACAACTCAGTACAAAGAAATGCATTTTAGTTCCCTTTGGGAAAGTGTCCATCCAACCTAATTACTTCATAGATAAAACACCCTTAAGAGCTGACCCCAAAGTTAAGGATTTGGGAATATATGTAAACAGAATTCTGACCTTCAACCAACATGTAGCCAAGATGGTAAAAACATAATTCTGTGTCGCCCAACTCAAAAGCAATGATATGGCATCCAGTTCCAAGGAAGTAATAGTACCACTGTGCTCAGTCCACATCAGACCTGTCATTGAGAACAGTGCCTCTTTGGCATGTACCTAGCCGGACACTTGCAACAATTGGAACACCTTCAAAGGTTCGGGTGTGGATACCCTGTCCCACACAAATCGCCTTAAGATCCTATCTCTGTACTCGGACTCGTACAGGTTACTGAGAGGCAGTCTATGCCTAGCTTATGAGGTGTCTTCAGATCCAGCTCCGATGGATCTCTTGCATGTCTGCAAGAGAAACAGCAGCAAAAACACTAGATGTCCTTCCATACACGTGTTGCAGTATTCTTAACTTCTGGGATTCCCTAACTTGGTAGCCCGATGTCTAGCCAGAATACAAAAGCCTACTTTTACTTTAGGGTACACCGTACATCCCACGTATGCTCCTCACATAGCATAGGGCATAAAGGCGATGTCCGGACATTACCATCCTCAGAATTTCTTTGCCGCCAGTCTGAACACCTCTCAGTCGTCGGTCTGAATGTCTACATCCTGTTTACTGATCTCTGAGCATTGTAGATAAGTACCTTGTTGGAGTTTTATTTTTTATTGACTTTTAGTTGCTTCTGGGTATTAATGTCATCCAGGAAGGGTAAATGCCAGTGCTGGAGACAGATTCCCTATGCAAACTGCCATGAACAGTGTTTATTTTGCCTAGGTGCCTCTCACAACCATACGTCCTGATCCATTTGTCAGGGTTTCATACCAAAGATTCTGAGTGGTAGGCTATCTTCCCTAGCTTCGTATCTAGAGAATCAACGACTCAAGCGTCTCACTGAGGATGCTATGGAAGGAACTTCCCATCCTGAGGGTCTTCTATTAGGGAAGAAGAAGGTTAAGAAACCCAGACTGGAATCTTCCACTGTCCAGCCTCTGCCAGGCATTTCTCCGCAGGTCAGTGATAACCCAGAGGTTCATAGGTAGGTACTAGGCTATCTGCCCAAGGGCCTACATAAGCCTAGCCAGCAAGGTTCCATAGCTTATGCCACCCAAGAAAGTTATTTTCCTGTGCCACTGTCCAGCAGAGACACAGAAGTGATCCCCGGGGTGTATTTCCTATTTCCCATCCACTCTTCAAGAATTTTCTTGAAGACTGCTAATGAAGAACTTTGCTTGACATAGATGGGTAGCTTGTTCCAGAGTATAGGGAGTCTCTGGGACAGGAATCTATCCCTCCAGTGTGTCCTGTTTATTGTGGTGACAAGGTTTAGGTCCCTAGAGCGTGTAGTTTGGAGGGATTGGGATTTCATTAGGTGTAGCATGTCCAACAGCTCTGGGTTTGACATAGCTTTATGTGTTAGGCAGAGATCACCTCAGAGTAGGCGATGTGCTACGGAGTAAAGCTGGAGTTTTTTGAGCCGGTCAATTTAGGGCATTTGTTTGAGGCCAGTAATCCTCTTTGTGAGGTACTTCTGTGGCCTTTCCAGCTGCTGCAGATGTCTTGAGGTACATTCCAAAAGGGGCATTGTACTCTATAATGGGTCTAATGAGTGACGAGTAGAGGGGAACAATGACCTCTTTTTTTTCCTGGATGAGAACCCTTTTATGATGAGCCGGCTTTGTTGTAGGATTCGTTTGCAGCGACTGAGTTGGAAGCTGGTGCAGATCTGGCTTTCTGCACGTCCGATGAGGTTTTACAGATGTCTGTTTTGGACTGTCAGGAACCATGGTTGATTATTTCCAAGTGTCCTAGGGGTGTTCTGCAGATTTTAGTTAGGGGAGATGTCCCAACTACAGTCATTGAATGCTGTCCTAGGTCGGAGGCTTCTAAGTTTTACAAGGCAGACATCCTTTCAAACAAAAAAACATATTTTTCCTGCTCCTAGAGATCCACAGAGTGAGTAGCAGGCCTTCACTCAGGGTTTGTTTAATGCTTTGATGGCATTAAAACCACCTCAGGCAGTTTCTGTTCTAGCCCTCCCTTGGTCATTTACTCCCCTTAAAAGGCCGAGGGAACAGGATTCCTCTGAGGAGGAACTGGATTCTGATGAGGAATCCCTTGCGTACTCTTCCCAAATTCCTTCTTCTTTGGACTAAGGGTCAGAGGAAGAGGAACCTAATGGTCTTAGTTTTCCCTTCGAAGAAATTTGTTTTGGGGGGACAATCTCCAGGATGATGGAAATTTTAAATGAGATTGTGCTCGGGTCTCTGAAGTCCGTAGGAGGTACTATGAGTTGCTGCAGATGGAATCTCTGAAACTTTCTACTATTCCTCCTGTTTTGACTGCTCTGTTGGATGCCTTTTCCAGTGCCTGTGAATCTCCTGATTGTCTGCCTCCTGCTCCCAAGCAACCGGATAGATTTTACAGGATGCCTGTGGACTGTAATTTTTTGTACAAATGTCCTGCTGCTTGACCCTTCAGTGGTGTCTGTAGCCTTTGATAAGCCCTCTCAGTTGCTTCCTTTGCCCAAGTTACTGCCTTCTAATAAAGATAGCAGAACCGTGGAAAGGCTAGGTAAGCAGGTTTACACACTGCCTACCTTGACTTTTTGAGCTATTGTCAGATCCATATGTCCAGCGATGTGCTGGCTGTCCTTTCACAGGCTTGTCAGGTTATTTCTGATCTCCCAGACTCTGAGGGTAAAACTTCTGCTCTTTCCCTGTTAGGAATTTCCTCTCAGGTGGTTCATCTTTCCATCAAGTGGAGTTATGCTGCAGCCGATGCCAATTCTAGGGCTGCTGTTTTTGGTTCAGTGATGAGGGAGTATTCTTGGCTTCATATTCAACCATTGCCTAATGAGATCAAGACTAAGTTGATGGGTGCCCCTTTTGATAATAAACACTCATTTGGCAAAGCTGCTGCTGGTTTGTTTAATTCTCTTCAGGATAAAGGGAAGGCCTTACAGGAACTCAAATATGTGTTTGTCTCTACTGTTCATAAATTTCAGAGAAACTACCCCAATAAGCCAGCCTTTGTTCACGGGCTGTCTCATCCTTCTACTACGGACAAAATGTGTGGTAAACAGGCTCCTCCTACTAAGGCTACTCAGACTAAAGGGACTCCGAAGTCTTCCTTTCCAGACAAACCAGGTGCTGTCTGACTGTCCGCATCTTCCCAGCCATGTTAGTCTTTCCCTTCACCTCTCTCTTCCTGTTTGTCTTCAGATTACTCAGGATTCTTGGGTTCTAGCCATTATTTGCCAGGGATATTACATGGTGTGGAAATCCTATCCCTCTTTTATAGGCATTCCTCAGCCTCGTCCGGATCAACTTCCTTTTTTTCCCAGAGGTACTTTGTGACCGTTTGACTCAGGGTACTATTCAAGAAATGCCTGTGTCCCAAATAGGGAGGGGTTTTATTCCATAATGTTTCTAGTTCCAAGGAAAGAGGGTTCTTGGGAG
Source organism: Protopterus annectens (assembly GCF_019279795.1). Classification (NCBI taxonomy): domain Eukaryota; kingdom Metazoa; phylum Chordata; order Ceratodontiformes; family Protopteridae; genus Protopterus; species Protopterus annectens. Next base: position 671,269,029 of record NC_056726.1, on the reverse strand, counting down.
ACCAATTTTAGACCTCTTTCATCTAAACACTTTTCTGAAGGTGCCCACTTTTTGAATGTTCCTTCAGATTCTCTTTCCTCTGTTGCTTCCTCAGGCTTATTTGGAGTCTGGATCTCAAGGATGCTTACCTCCATATTCAGATCCAACCCCTTTTCAGGAAGTTTTTGCATTTCCCTGTTGCTTCCTGGCTTTTTCAGTTCTCAGCTTTGCCCTTTGGCCTTTCTACTGCCCTAAGGGTACTCACCAAATGCCTTGCTCCTGTCATTGCTTTTTGCAGACTTCAAGGGATCCAAGTCTTTACTTACTTGAACAACCTGTTGGTTCAGACCTACTCTTGCGAGATCCTATTGCAAAATCTTCATTTTGCCATTTCCCTTCTTCAGAGCCTGGGTTCACAATAAACTTCAAAAGTCTTCTCTGACTCCTCCTTGGGATAATGTTTTCTAGGTTGCAGGATTAGGACTGTGCCTATGCTGACATTCCTGCTTCCTCCCAAGGTCTTAACTCTCCTTTCAGACTGTCATTCCTCTGACCTCCATTACAGCCAGTGAGTTTGAGAGCTCTGCGGTTCATGGCATCCACACTTCCCTCTGATCCTTTTGGCCAGACTCCACATGAGAATGTTTCAGTGGTTTCTGAAAACAGTTTGGCTTCAACATGCACATCTTCTAGACTTTGTAGATGTTCTTCGTGTTTCACTGTTGCAGTCATCACATTTGGGTTATCTGCCTGCAAGTAGCCCTCAGCCAGCCTGAATACCAGAGTCTTGGGATTTCTGCTTCGGATGCTGTCGCTTCTTCCATGACGTCAGTTGTCAGGGGTATAAAACATGCAGCTGATGCCATTACATCAGTCTTTCTTGTGAAGTGCCTGAAGCAGAAGCAGTTCGCAAGTGTGGTCGGCCGCCTCCTGAAATTTTCATTTTTCAAGTTTCAGACCTGAAGTCTTCTAAAAGAGAAGTACCCCGTTGGTGATCCTTTTTTCTTGCTCTAACCGATGTCAGAAAAAAATAATTGTCTTGCAAATACCGCAGAGATTTTCATTCTTACTGCGTCACCTGTTTAGGCCTAGACCACGACGTCCCCTGCTGTTGGATGTTCTTCATTCCACATTGCTGCAGTCCTAACCATTGGGTAGTCCGCTGTCCAGTCGGCCCGAATACCAAAGTATATGGCTGACGTCGGTCAAGGCGCATTAGACTGATGTCAGGACGTCAGGGTACTAATGCGCATGACCGACGTCATATCCTCAGTCTTTTTTGCCGCATGGTCCGATGCAGAAGCAGTTTTGCGAGTGCAGGTTGGCGTTCTGAAATTTTCTGAAGTCGGAGTTTCAGACCGAATCAAAGTTGGCTAAGTACCCGTTGGGGAACATTTTGGTTTTTTCTTGCCTCAGTATTTAACTGGATGTCAGAAAAAGTGAATAACTGTATTTCTTGTGGGAAACAGATACCTCATAGGGATTACCATACTTTGTGTATACCTTGTTTAGGGCCTGAGCACGGCGTTGTTGGATGCCGCTCTTGTGCTAGATTTAACAAACGCACTATTAAGAGAAGGTTAGACTGTGCCAGGTTAGTGTTTGGGAAGCGTTGTAATTATAAAATGCCGTCGGATGCTCCGACGCCCGCTTCGTCCAAAAAGCGCAAGGACAAAGCAGCAAAGCCTAGGGTTGAAGAACCGGCAGTCCCGGACGTCGGTTCTTTAGAAGGCTCAGTGGAGCCAGAGGTTTTGCCAGGAGTTTCTGGGGAGTCTCAGGCAGAGACTTTACTGTTACAGGATGTGCCCTCTCAGGAGGTAGGCCAGGCTGAGGGGGCTTCTCAGATAGCTGTTCTTCCCTCTCTTCCTAAGGTAGTTAGAGCCTCTCCTTCTGTTTCCAAGACTTCTTTGAGAGGTAGGCCAAGTTTAGCTTCAGTGGGGGCTTCTCCTAGCACTTCAGGTTCTGTGCCTAAGAAACATATGCTTAAAATGGCGGAGGATTTGATTACTATGATTAGAGGTTCTATGCCCCCTCCTGATAAGAGGCCTAGGGTGGAGCCTGAGTTTGAGAGTTTTGAACAGTGTTCAGAGGCTTCTGAGTCTTGACTGAAGACTTGCAGGAGTTTCCTCATTATTCTGATTCTGATGTGGATGATTCCACTCCTTCTGCTTCTCCTCCTGAGGATTTTTCATTTTCAGAGACTCTGCATTCCATGAGGGAGCATTTTAAATGGGAAGGCCAAGATTTCTCTGATTCCAGGAAGAGGCTTAGGGAATTCTTGTTTTACCCCAGCATAGGCCCTTAGCTATACCTCCTGTGTTGAATGTGGTGGAAGATGTTTTGCAGAGGCTTCCCTGAACCCTGATTCTTTGCCTCCTGCCCCTGTTAAACCTGATAGGTACTATAGGGTGCCTGAAGCTCATAAGTATCTTTTTCAGAGTCCTAGGGCAGACCCAGAAATTGTTTCTCAGGGGCCTAAAGGTGTTAAGGCCTCTGTTGTTAAAAATCCTGTTCCCTCTGATAAAGAGGCAAGGGCTTTGGATAGATGGGGAAAGAAAGTGTATACTTCTTCCACTTTAGCCATGAGGGCGTTGAATTGTCAGTTTCACATGCTAAAATATCAAAATGATCTCCTTTCACAATTGAAATCTAAGGTGGATGCTCTGGCGGAAGGTATTGAGTGTAAAGAGTTGCTGGATTTAGTTCATGTGTCTGAACAAGTGGGTAAGCATTCTTTGCAATGTGGTTTTGATGCTGTGCAGGCCTCCTCGAGGGTGGCTGCCACGGGTTCTGTTCTTCGCAGGCACGCTTGGTTGAGGGATCAGAATTTAGCTGAGCATGTTAAGACAAGGATTTTGGATGCTCCTTTACAGTCTGATGTGTTGTTTGGTTCGCCTGTGGAAGCAGTTTTAAAGAAAATGGAGGACAAGGCTAAATCTATGCAGACTGTTAAAGATTTTTTGCAGGTGCAGCCTCCAAAGTTTAGCAGAAATTGGCCTACTAAGGGATGGACATATCCTGCTTATGATTCCCAGTCTAGGGGTAGGTTTAGACGTGGTAGGGGCAGAGCTCAAGGTTCTTTTAGGCCTAGAACAGGGAGTTCTCCTGCTCAGACTTCTGGTGAGGGCAGGGGTCAGTCCTTTCGTAAACAGACCCAATGACCTGCCTTTTCAGCTGCCAGTACATTCCCGTCTGGCAGCTCCTTTAGGAGGAAGACTGTCTCTTTTCAAAGAAAATTGGGATTTAATTACTCAAGACAGATGGGTTTTGGATATCATTCGCCACGGTTACAGGTTTTATTTCCATACCTTGCCCCTTTCAAAGGCATGCCAGACGTTCCTCCTCCACAACGGAAAGAGGCTCACAAGCAAATTTCTCTGTTACTCCAAATAGGGGCCATTCAGCCAGTCCCTGTACCAGAAAGGGGCCTAGGATTTTATTCTCGCCTGTTCCTAGTACCAAAGAAGGGGAACACGTGGAGACCAATTTTGGATTTATCTATCCTCAACACTTATCTGGACATTCCCAAGTTCAAAATGTTGACGTTACAACAGCTTTTACCTCTGCTGGGCAAAGATCACTGGATGGTAACTTTAGATCTCAAGGAAGCTTACCTTCATGTGCCTATAAGACTAAGTTGCAGAAAGTATCTGCGTTTTCGAGCTGGAAATTCTCATTATCAGTTCTCTGCATTGCCCTTTGGCTTATCTACTGCCCAGAGTATTCACAAAGGTTCTGGCTCCAGTGATAGTTTACTTCAGGCTAAAAGGAATTCAAATCTATCCTTATTTGGACGACTGCCTGATTCTGGCTCAAGAAAAGGAAGACCTTCTACAGCATTTGGAATATGTCATAGCAGTGCTAAGATGCCTAGGGTATTCTGTGAACGAAATAAAGTCCAGTCTAGTACCCTCTCAAGACATGTGCTTTCTGGGTGTGAGACTGAATACAGCAGCCCAGATGGCCTTTTTAACCCCGGACAAACAAAAGAATCTTTCCAGTTACTTCCATCTACTATCTCTTCAGTCCGGGCTGACTGCAAGGACAGTCCTTCAAGCCTTAGGGTTCATGGCATCTTGTATTCTGGTGCTTCCCAATGCCAAACTGCATATGAGGAAGCTGCAATGGTATCTCAAAAATGTATGGACACAGCACTGCCAGGATTTGGACACTGTCATTCAAATAATACCTTGCATTCAAAAAGAATTTTTGTGGTGGGCTCAGGAATGTCACCTAAACAAGGGACTCTCTGTGACCCGGCCAGAGGCGAGTCAGATTTTAACGACAGATGCCTCGGACATTGCTTGGGAGCTCATCTAAAGGGAAAGTGGATACAAGACAAGTGGCCTGCCAGACTACAGCATCTACATATCAACATGAAGGAGATGTTAGCAGTCCAGTTTGCATTAATGGCTTTCAAGGAATTACTTCTTCCAGGGCAGGTGTTGATTCTAACAGACAACACAACTGTCATGTGGTACATCAACAAACAAGGGGGAACACATTCTTATCCTCTATGCAGGCAAGCAATGATTTTATGGGAAACTGCGCTCAGCTTGCAACTAACTCTTCAGGCAAGGTTTCTGCCGGGAGCACAGAACTCCTTAGCAGATGTGTTAAGCAGACAAATCATGGATCCCCACGAGTGGAAACTGGATCTTCATGTATTTCAGAAATTGACAGTGTCATGGGGAACTCCAGACATAGATCTGTTAAGCTTCTCCACTAAACCACCAGCTGCCAAAGTTTTGCACAAAGGGGTTTCATCACACAGCTTGGAAAGTGGATGCTCTTTCTTTCAGTTGGAAAAATCTTCATGTGTATGCCTTTCCACCTCTGCCTCTTCTTCCAAAGGTGCTCCTAAAGGTCAGACAAGACAAGCCAAGGATGATTTTAATAGCTCCAGATTGGCCTCGGCAACACTGGTACCCACTACTAAGGAGTCTGGTAAGGAAGCCTCCATGGCCTTTACCTTTGATTCCACATCTGTTATCTCAGAAGGACGGTCACCTGCTCAATGTCAAGCTTCACTCTCTTCATCTAACAGCCTGGCATATTCTGTTTTGAAACACAGCAGGTCTCAACTTCCTCAAGTTTTAAATGTGATTATGGAAGCCAGAAGACCTAGTACAAGGAAAGTGTATGAGAAAAATGGAAGAGATTTTTATTTTGGTGTGCAGCAAAGAATTTGGAGATTTCTGAGCCTAATTTGAGTGTGGCTCTTCAATATCTTACTGAGTTATTGGACAAGGTTTGTCCTTCTCTTCCATTAAGATTCATGCTGCAGCAATTTCAGCTCACTATGATTGTGACCCACCATTGTTTTTGCATCCTTTGTTCAAGCAGTTTCTTAGAGGGCAAAGAATATAAGACCCCACGTAGAGCTCCTACTCCTGCTTGGGATCTCAATTTTGTGTTGGAAAAACTTACTCTACAACCTTTTGAGCCTGCGGCTACTGCTGAATTGAAATACTTGTCATGGAAGACTGCTTTTTGTTGGCTATTACTTCTGCAAGAAGGGTTTCTGAGTTGCAGGCCCTTATGGCAGTAGAGCCTTTTGATTTTCCATAACGATAGGGTATCATTACGTACTAATCCTTCCTTTATGCCTCAGGTGGTTTCTAGTGTGGCTTTAAACCAAACTATTCATTTGCCTACTTTCTATGCAGATCCCCAAAATAAGGGAAAAGATTTTGCACACTTTAGATGTGCCTGTGAATCTCCTGATTGTCTGCCTCCTGCTCCCAAGCAACCGGATAGATTTTACAGGGTGCCTGTGGACTGTAATTTTTTGTACAAATGTCCTGCTGCTTGACCCTTCAGTGGTGTCTGTAGCCTTTGATAAGCCCTCTCAGTTGCTTCCTTTGCCCAAGTTACTGCCTTCTAATAAAGATAGCAGAACCGTGGAAAGGCTAGGTAAGCAGGTTTACACACTGCCTACCTTGACTTTTTGAGCTATTGTCAGACCCATATGTCCAGCGATGTGCTGGCTGTCCTTTCACAGGCTTGTCAGGTTATTTCTGATCTCCCAGACTCTGAGGGTAAAACTTCTGCTCTTTTCCTGTTAGGAATTTCCTCTCAGGTGGTTCATCTTTCCATCAAGTGGAGTTATGCTGCAGCCGATGCTAATTCTAGGGCTGCTGTTTTTGGTTCAGTGATGAGGGAGTATTCTTGGCTTCATATTCAACCATTGCCTAATGAGATCAAGACTAAGTTGATGGGTGCCCCTTTTGATAATAAACACTCATTTGGCAAAGCTGCTGCTGGTTTGTTTAATTCTCTTCAGGATAAAGGGAAGGCCTTACAGGAACTCAAATATGTGTTTGTCTCTACTGTTCATAAATTTCAGAGAAACTACCCCAATAAGCCAGCCTTTGTTCACGGGCTGTCTCATCCTTCTACTACAGACAAAATGTGTGGTAAACAGGCTCCTCCTACTAAGGCTACTCAGACTAAAGGGACTCAGAAGTCTTCCTTTCCAGACAAACCAGGTGCTGTCTGACTGTCCGCATCTTCCCAGCCATGTTAGTCTTTCCCTTCACCTCTCTCTTCCTGTTTGTCTTCAGATTACTCAGGATTCTTGGGTTCTAGCCATTATTTGCCAGGGATATTACATGGTGTGGAAATCCCATCCCTCTTTTATAGGCATTCCTCAGCCTCGTCCGGATCAACTTCCTTTTTTTCCCAGAGGTACTTTGTGACCGTTTGACTCCGGGTACTATTCAAGAAGTGCCTGTGTCCCAAATAGGGAGGGGTTTTATTCCATAATGTTTCTAGTTCCAAGGAAAGAGGGTTCTTGGGAGACCAATTTTAGACCTCTTTCATCTAAACACTTTTCTGAAGGTGCCCACTTTTCGAATGTTCCTTCAGATTCTCTTTCCTCTGTTGCTTCCTCAGGCTTATTTGGAGTCTGGATCTCAAGGATGCTTACCTCCATATTCAGATCCAACCCCTTTTCAGGAAGTTTTTGCATTTCCCTGTTGCTTCCTGGCTTTTTCAGTTCTCAGCTTTGCCCTTTGGCCTTTCTACTGCCCTAAGGTTACTCACCAAATGCCTTGCTCCTGTCATTGCTTTTTGCAGACTTCAAGGGATCCAAGTCTTTACTTACTTGAACAACCTGTTGGTTCAGACCTACTCTTGCGAGATCCTATTGCAAAATCTTCATTTTGCCATTTCCCTTCTTCAGAGCCTGGGTTCACAATAAACTTCAAAAAGTCTTCTCTGACTCCTCCTTGGGATAATGTTTTTCTAGGTTGCAGGATTAGGACTGTGCCTATGCTGACATTCCTGCTTCCTCCCAAGGTCTTAACTCTCCTTTCAGACTGTCATTCCTCTGACCTCCATTACAGCCAGTGAGTTTGAGAGCTCTGCGGTTCATGGCATCCACACTTCCCTCTGATCCTTTTGGCCAGACTCCACATGAGAATGTTTCAGTGGTTTCTGAAAACAGTTTGGCTTCAACATGCACATCTTCTAGACTTTGTAGATGTTCTTCGTGTTTCACTGTTGCAGTCATCACATTTGGGTTATCTACCTGCAAGTAGCCCTCAGCCAGCCTGAATACCAGAGTCTTGGGATTTCTGCTTCGGATGCTGTCGCTTCTTCCATGATGTCAGTTGTCAGGGGTATAAAACATGCAGCTGATGCCATTACATCAGTCTTTCTTGTGCAGTGCCTGAAGCAGAAGCAGTTCGCAAGTGTGGTCGGCCGCCTCCTGAAATTTTCATTTTTCAAGTTTCAGACCTGAAGTCTTCTAAAAGGTAAGTACCCCGTTGGTGATCCTTTTTTCTTGCTCTAACCGATGTCAGAAAAAAATAATTGTCTTGCCTGTAGAAAGCAAATACCTCAGAGATTTTCATTCTTACTGCGTCACCTGTTTAGGCCTAGACCACGACGTCCCCTGCTGTTGGTTTTGTGCCTTGTTCAATGCCTGAACTATTTGTCGTCGGGAAATTTTTGTAGCTAAATTCTTTCGCTCTCTATCCATTCTCTGAAATGGCTTCGATAAGCCATCCGACTACCGATCTTCCCAAAAAACTTAAGGATAGAGACAGACTGCATAGGTCCAAAGCTGCTGACAATACTTCCGTTAAGCTAGTCTCCAGTCCGCTGGTACTCAGGCTCTTTCGCAGCCCGTGATACCCACTTCTACAGATTCGCAGGACTCTATTGAGACCCATTCCGAGTGTGGTATGCTGCGAGATGCTTCTTAGATTATGGAACCTGTGGATGTATCTACCTTGCATGGGTCCGGAGCCGCTGTGCAGGCACCGGCTTCTGAGGGTGTATTCAGGCCTTCCGATTTTCATATTAAACTGATGACTTAGTTTCAAACCAAAAATACTGAATTCCTCAGGCCTACAGTTTGCACTACGCCTGGGAAACTGATGACCAAAATGCATTCTCAGGCTCACATGCCACAAAAACAAATGCTTAGAATTGCTGAGGACTTCATTACTTTAATTAAGGGAAGTCAGCCTTCCCTCTCAAAAAGACCAAGAACTGATTTTCCTTCTGATTCTTCTGATCAGGAATCTGTTAACTCTGATCCTTCTGATTACCAGGACATACCCTTATCTACCTATGAGGATTCTGATGCAGAGGATTCCATTCCCTCTGCTTCCCCTCCAGAAGATTTTTCCTTTGGTGAAACCCTGCACACCCTTAGAGATCATTTCCGCTGGGAGAGCCAGGACTACTCCCAGTCCAAAAAGAGACTCAGGGAATTTTTAAGCTTGCCTCAGCACAGGCCTCTAGCTATCCCTCCTGTTCTGGAAATTGTACATGATGTCTTCTTGGTCTCCAGCTTTAGCCCTGATACTTTGCCTCCAGCTCCCAGGAAACCTGACAGGTAGTATAGAGTGCTTGACTCACACACATTCCTTTTTAAGAATCCTACTGTGGATCCAGAGACCATTTCCCAGTAGCTTAAAGGCATTAAGGCTAATACTGCCAAAAACCCTACCCCTTTGGACAGGGATTCTAGGGCTTTAGACTCTTGCCATTAGGGCTATAAATTGCCAGTTTCATATGTTGAAGTACCAGCAGCATATTATGGAGCTAATTAAACAAAAAATGTTGTTGATTCCTGACTGTGCAGAACACAAAGATTTACAAGAGTTAATGCATTCTGCTAACCAAGTTGATAAACATACTTTGCAGTGTGGGTTTGATGCCTTAAAAGCATCTTGCAGGGCTGCTGTCATTGGGTCTGTTCTTAGAAGGCATGCTATGCTTAAGGAACAGAACTTGCCAGATCATATCAAAGCAAAATTACTAGATGCACCATTAAATCAAGAGCTTCTATTTGGCATGTCCTCAAAAGTATGGAGGAGAAAGCTAAATTTATGCAAACTGTTAAATATTTCTTACAAGTACAGCCACCTAGATTCAGTAGGCATTGGCCTTCAGAAAAATGGTCTTTTCCAGTCCCTTCCTGGCCATCTCAGTCCAGGGGCAGCAGACCACCAAGACTTCAGTCTCAGGTTATGCAAAGATCTAAGCAATGGAGTGCTCCCACATCCAAAACAGGGAGTAGTAAGCCGCCATCCTATGGTAAAATTGCACAGTGACTTATCCTTAACTCCTCCAAGCCTTGCCCAAGTGCTTGCGCCTTTAGGAGGGAAACTTACCCTGCATGCCAAAAACTGGGAATATATTACCAAAGACAGATGGGTCTTAAGCATAGTTTCCCAGGGATACAGATTCCACTTCCACTTACTCCCAACCCTAAGCAGATGGCCAGACCTCCTCCCAAACCAGTGGGCAGAGGCCCAGAAGCAGGTACTTTCTCTTCTCAGTATCAAGGCTATTCAACCTGTCCCAGCAGAACAAAGGGGACAAGGTTTTTATTCCAGACTGTTTCTGGTTTCCAGAAAAGAAAACTCTTGGCGTCCTATCTTGGACCTGTCTATTCTCAACGCCTTTCTGGTGTTTCCAAAATTCAAAATGCTAACTCTCCAGCAGCTGCTTCCTATGCTAGCCAAGGACTCCTGGCTAGCAAACCTAGACTTAAAAGAAGCTTATCTGCACATCCCCATAAAGGAATATTACAGGAAATAACTACGCTTCAGAGCAGGCTCTATGCACTATCAGTTCTCTGCACTTCCCTTTGGATTATCTACTGTGCCCAGGGTATTCACAAAGTGCCTAGCTCCAGCCATTGCATATTGCAGGCAGAGAATAATTCAAATTTACCCATACTTGGACAATTGCCTGATTCAGGCTGACAGTCAGGAATTGCTACTTCAGCACCTGGCATTTTTAAAGAGACTTCTAACTTCACTGGGATATACCATCAACGAAAAAAAATCACAGCTGGTACCCAGCCAACAAATTGTATTCCTGGGAGCAAGCTTGGAACACAACTTCGCATATGGCATTCCTCACTCCAGAGAAACAAATTTGACAAACTACTTCAGTCTACTGGCCACCAAAACCCGACTATGTGCAAGAAAAATACTGCAAACCCTAGGGTTCATGGCCTCTTGCATTCTACTAATTCCATATGCAAGACTGCATATGAGGAAACGTCAATGGTACCTAAAAAGTCTCTGGTGTCAACATTCACAGGACCTGGAAACAATGATTACTATCATTCCTTGCCTAAGGACAGAGTTCCTTTGGAGGGCAGAGGCCTGCAACCACAACAAGGGACGCCCTTTCACTCTACCCCCTGCTGCCCAAACCCTAACAGATGCATCAGACTATACATGGGGGGCCCACATGACAGGACAGTGCATTCAGGGCAAATGGAACCCAAAGCAAATGCACCTGCATATCAATCAAAAAGAAATGTTAGCTGTACAGAATGCTCTGACAGCCTTTAAAGATCTTATTCTTCCTGGACAACTATTGGTAAAGACAGACAACACCACAGTTATGTGGTACATAAACAAGCAGGGGGGATCCCATTCCTACCCACTCTGCAGACTAACCATGGCTCTGTGGAACATAGCCTTGAACAGCCAAGTGCACCTACAAGCTCAATTCCTGCCAGGCAAACTAAATTCACTGGCAGACGACTTAAGCAGAAATCTCATGGACCTACACGAGTGGAAACTGGAACCCAAAATATTCAAGCTTTTGAGGAACAGGTGGGGGACACTGGAGGTGGACCTTTTTGCTTCCCCTCAGAACTATCAGTTGAGCAAATATTACACCAGAACTCCCCACAGCCACGCTTGGAACGTGGATGCCTCGTCCTTTACATGGGAAAGCCTCTCAGTCCCCCTCTGCCCCTCCTCTCGAAGGTCGTACTAAAGATCAAACAGGACAAGCCAAGGATAATCCTGATTGCACCAGACTGGCCATGCCAGCACTGGTACCCTGTTTTGCGCAGTCTGACAGTGCTACAACCATGACACCTGCCTCAGACTCCTTCCCTGCTGTCCAGCAGGTGGGCTACATTCTGCACCCTCAGCTATAGATCCTGAACCTCGCAGCCTGGCTAATCCCCTGAACTCATCACCAGCAACCCTCAGTAAGCAGGTGCTGGATGTCATTCTTGAGGCAAGGAGGCCTAGTACTAGAAAATCATATTTGGAAAATATACTGTTCCTGGAGCCAATCTCAGGGAATGGACACAACTGTGCCCAACTTACCTCATATACTAGATAACTTAACAGAAATGCTCCACAAAGGCCTGTCCTTCTCTTCCTTTAAGATTCATGACTCTGCCATCTCAGCTCATTATAATACTGAGCGACCCCTCTTCTCTCATCCTCTGGTTAAACAGTTCCTGAGAGGAGCCAAAAATTTAAGACCCCCCCCCCCCCAGGAGAGCTCCCACTCCAGCCTGGGACCTTAACTTTGTATTGGAAAAGCTCACGCTTCCGCCCTTTGAACCTGCTGCTACAGCAGAGTTAAAATCCCTCTCATGGAAAACAGCTTTACTTCTAGCCATCACTTCAGTATGAAGAGTGTCTGAACTGCAGGTCCTTATGGCAGTGGAACCCTTCATTATCTTCCATGCAGACAGGGTTTCCCTCAGGACTAACCCATCTTTTATGTCCAATGTGGTGTCTAAGTGTGGCTTTAAACCAGTCCATTCATTTGCCAACTTTTTTCCCTAATCCTCAGAATAAAGGGGAAAGGATTCTGCATTACCTGGATGTGCACAGCAGCTTAGTTTCTGTCTGGACAGGACTAAGCCTCTCAGTAAATCTGACCAGCTGCTAGTCCGCTTTGCTGCAGGGGCAGAGGGCAAGGCCATTTCAAAGCAAACCATTTCTAAATGAATAGCACACTGCATCGATTTCTGCTACAAAACACCATGGGAAACCTACCCCACAGGGGATCAGAACACATTCCACTAGGGCTACATCTACCTCTACAGCATTTCTCAGGGGAGTCCCTACCAGGAACATCCTGGAAGCTGAAACCTGGAGCTCTGTACACACTTTCACCAAACATTACCACTTGCCTATCTTTTCTAAATCCAGAGCTGGATTTGCCACAGCAGTCTTACAGGGCCTGATATGACAGCCCTAATACTTCTTAACTACCTCCACCCTTCCTTAGCTTTGGGAATCAACCCAAATGTGATGACTGCAACAGTGAAACGTGAACATAGTACAGTTTTGTACACTTATGTGGATGTTCAAATGTATTCAGTGTTGCAGTCCTGGTTACCCTCCCTCCAGCCCCCGACTTCTCTTTGCTTTTACCTATCCTTTTTGGTTTGGCATATCTTATACCATGTGTATTTGCTTTTTGCTGGGGGTGTTCCATACCATATAATTGCTTCCTATTTTGGGGGCACCTGACATCTGGGGCAAGAAAAACTTATGTAATGGCATCGGCTGCATGTTTTATACCCCTGACGTCATGGAAGAAGTGACAGCATCCGATTCAGAAATCTCAATAATCTGGTATTCAGGCCGACTGAGGGCTACCTCCAGGCAGATAAGCCAAATGCGATGACTGCAACAGTGAATACACTCGAACATCTTTATTTATGGTAAGTGTACACAACTGTACTTTCCTCTTCTTGTCTCAAGCTGGAGCTTCACTGCTGGATCCAGCAGTTGTCTGTAAATCCAGGGCTTCCTTATCATCCTCCTCTTCCCTCTCAAGAACTGTTCACAGATGCTTCAGATGTGGGATTGGGAGAAGCTTTTGGCTCCCTAAAGGTACAGGGGTTGTGGTCGCCTCAACAGAAGGAGCACATCAATACTAAAAAGATGCGAGCCTTTCTGTTGGCTCTTCAGACTTTTCATCCTCTCTTCTCCCCAGGACCTCTCAAGGTATTTACAGACAATTCTACAGTGATGTGGTATGTAAGCAAACAGGGGAGAACAGGATCTTGCCTTCTTTGCTGGTTGGCACTGTTGGTTTGGGATCTTGCTATCCAGTATCAAGTGACTGTTCAGGCAGTTTACATTCTCTCAGGTCAAAATGCTGTGGCAGACACTCTAAGCAAGTTCTAAACTCCATCCCATGAATGCATGCTTCACAGGGAAGTGTTTCTGGACATTGTCCAGTGGTGGGATACTCCTCAAGTTGATCGGTTTGCCTGCATGGCAAAATGCCACAGAGCTATAAAAGAATGCAATTGTCAATTCCGTAGGGGAAAATAAAATAAGTTATTTGATAGATAATAAGCCTCCAGTTGGTGAGAGGGGATTCAGTTCAGAATGTCTATATGAATTCACTCTTCCTCTATAACTAAGGAAGGTCTGTGAACTGTAAAATATTGATAATTCTGCCTTTAATGTGAAACTCAACACTGAAGCTGCTGTGTCACAGTACTATATTTTTGGTAGTCGCATTTAAGTTGTAAAGATTGCCAAACAGTAGTTGTCCACGTGGCTTGGTATCTTATACTGCTGCAATTTGTAATTTATAAAAAGATTAGTCGACACAAAATGTTTAATCATTTCAACTATTTTTCACTATTATATTTTACCCTGCATCTATTTTTAGTCACCATTATTTATACTTTCTATGTAGAGACTAATTGTACATTTCAGTTACCTTTCTCATTTCTAATGCCTCACGTTTACCTCTTTCACTCCCACTATATTCTGCCTCCTCTCTCCTCAACCCTCTTTGCAAACATGTTTCTCCACACTTCCACATTGTTCTTATTCTGCTATGCTTTCAATGTATTTCTTCTATTTTACCTTATCATTCATTGTGTGTATTGGTTTCTTACTGCAACGTTGTATTGTGAACATTATTTGTACAGTTTGATGTGATAGTGTTCAATCTCGCCGTTTGTTCTTACACATGGGTTCGGAGCCGATCCTCGGCTCCGTGTCAACGCTTGCAAGCTCTGCATCGGCTCGAGACAACCTAATACCCACAATCCCCCTCTGCCTTTACCTCAGATCTAGTTTGCCGCTGCTGCGTTTGCATCACTGGGATCGAGCTCGAGCAACTTCAGATAAGAAATAACTTTTATTATTGTTATTTTTCAGGAAAAATTTTTTTTTTCTAAAGTACTATTTGGTGACATAGTGTATGTGTGTGTGGTAAGGTAGAAATACTCGGTACCGTTAAGTTTAATTAAACTTATTAGAGTTTTTCGGGGCCTACCACCCCTTACTTGAATTTGACAACCGGACTGACTTGTATTATCGGATTCGACATATTTACTGGATTTGTCACTCTACTGGACTTGACTTTTTTTCTCTTTACCTGTTTCTTCTTTAAGATGTCTGAGAAAATTAAATCAGGTTTTAAACGTTGCCAGTGTGGCCAAAAAATGTCAGTTACTGACAACCATAGTTCCTGTGCTACTGCCTTGGCCCTCTCCACTTGCAAGAGGACTGTTCAATTTGTCACTCTTTTAGTGGGAGGGTCATGACAGATAGGCGCAGGAAACTCATGGACAGGGGGTTATTAAAACCTTCCTTTCAGGAGGCTCTGGATGCTTCAGACCAGGCATCCAAATCAGCCCAGGTCATCGGCTCTGAGCTCTTGAGTAAAGTTAGATCACCGGTTCCACAGACTGTGGTCAGCTGTTGGCAGTTTCGGAGCCTCGAGTCTTGGAACCGGTGATGGAGCTCCCTCCACCGACTCTGTTGAGGTCGGCTCCGTCTTCGATACCTTCGACTCGTTCTTCCCGACCTCTCTCCGACACCGATGTAGACCGTGTGGTGCAGAAGTTAATGGAGCATACGGCCTTATCCAAGCTCATCTCGGTCTCCTCTCAATTGATGTCGAGACTTGAAGGCCTTCCGTTATCTCCATCTGTTCCTCCTCCGAGACCTGTCCAGTCTTGAGCCGGAAGAAGCTGAGCTGCTGATTGTGGAGCCCTCGGTGCCAGAACGGTGCCTGTTATTCTTCCCATTTCTTGAACCGGGAGATACCTCGACTCGGGACCCGGGGGCTTTCGACCTCATGAGGAAGGTGTTGTCTACCCAGACAACCACGTCAGCAGGATCAGCTTCTCCTCCCCATAAAGGTCCGTTATCCTCCTCTGCACCCACGGCTACATCCAAGCGTCGAGCACCGGTGTCTCAGCCACCCCTGGAGGTGCCCCTCTTCCTCGGAGGCTTCTTGGATGCTCCCACGAAGAAGTCCCTAGGAAAAGATTGTGTAAGAGGAGACACTTAGATTCTCCACAAGAATCTTTGACATCCGATACTGACTTGGATGAGTCGGAAGGGTCCCCTAAGTCACCTTCAGAAGATGTCTCTTTTTCTGACATATTGGAGATCCTGAAACAGAGAGGTGACTGGCAGTCCCTCCCCCCTTCTGAGGATGAGTTAGTCTTGCTGAAGGCATTTGGTGCTCGCCCTTCCTCCTCCTGGGTCGATGAATTAATAGAACTTATTGCCTCCTGACACAGTGGAACCAGTCCCTAGGAAGCCTAATAAGTATATCACTGCACCCCAGGATAAGACTTACTTGACAAAAGGAGTTCCAGGGAGATGTCGGAATCTTCCTCATCTGTCCATCCCTAATAAAGATTCTAGGACTATGGACAGGTATGGGAAGCGCATTTTTAGTTCAGCGGCTTTTTCCATACGATCCCTGAACTATTTGACCCACTTTACACGTCTACAGAGGGATCTAGTCAAAAGAGTTGGGAGATACCCTCCAGGGTACTACAGATGCTGCTGTCTCAGAGAAAGTGACACATCCATTGTGAACTCGTCCATGAGGCTGATCTCTACAATCCTGGATGCGCTTATGTTCATGAAGCCTTCAAGTCTTCCTTTACTAGGTGCCACTCTTTTGGCCCCAAAGTAAAGGAGACCCTTACCCGGTGTGAGCAGGAGGGAAAGACTCTGTCTGCTGTAGTCCGTTTTCCACCCCATCCAGACCGTGGTGGAAAAATGTGGTTTGAAAACCCCAAGGATCTTTCCCAGGCACACAGGGTGATGCCTCTAGAGGCAGAGGAGGGGCAGAGGTGGAAGACGCCGCCCTGGCGGCAGAGGGGTCCGCAGAATCAAGGTGACAGGGATACACTCCTGGTAAACCTTTCCAGCACTCCTGAGAGGAGGCCGACTGTCCTGCTCTGGAGGCAGTATACCCTCAGGCCTGGCAAAACATAACTACAGACAAGTGGGTAAAAAGTTACCAGAGGTTACAATATACCATTTCTATCCTATCTCATTCCAAAGAAAAGACTCCCAGATGAGAGCCAGCAGCTATAGAAATTTCAAAGCTGCTAGAAAAGAGAGTCATCCAACCAGTCCCAGCGGACCAAAGAGGATTCGGAACTTACTCAAGGTTCTTTTTAGTTCCAAAGAAAACAGGGGACTGGAGGCCCATTCTGGACCTAAGCGACCTCAATACCTCAAGAAAGAAAAGTTCGAATGGTCACGCTTCAATCGATCCTTCCATTCTTACAGAAGGACGACTGGATGTGCTCAATAGATCTGAAGGATGCATACTACCACATCAAAATGGCTAGGGCATCCAGGGATCATTTGCGCTTCCGGCTGGGTGCCAGTCACTTTCAGTTTGAGCCCTGCCCTTTGGTCTGACCTCAGCCCCCAGGGTCTTCACCAAATGCATGGCAGTGGTAGCGTCTCACTTGATTCCAGGTGTTTCTGTATCTGGACGACTGGCTCCTTTCTGCCACCACCCAGCGTCAACTAGTACAGGCCAGAGACTACACTCTTCAACTGTGTGTTCACCTCGGAATTTCCGTAAACTTCGGAAAATCCTTACTACAGCCATCACAGCGTATCTTATTCATAAGAGCGGAATTAGATACACATCAGTTAATTCTAAGACTTCCTCCAGAAAGGATACTTTCACTTCAGACTCACATCGTCTTCTTCTTTTGTCCAGGAAATCCCCAGCAAAACTGGTACTGAAGGTTTTAGGACTCATGTCAGCTTCTCTTATTGCAATACCCTTGGGAAGACTGCACATGAGAGTCCTACAATGGCTACTGTTTGCACAATGGAACAACTACCTCTGACGAGATTCTTATAACGAACACATGCAAATCACACCTAAACTGGTGGCTTCAAACTTGCAACCTTTCCAAGGGAGACCATTTGTGCTACCCACGACAGCTACTGTGACCACGGACGCTTCCCTGATAGGGTGGGGGCATCTTTCAGGGACAGACAGTCCAAGGCGAATGGACCAATTTAGAGTACAATCTGCACATCAATGTTCTAGAGTTGAGGGCAGTGTTTCTAGCGTTGCAACACTTTGCTCCCCTTCTTCCTCTGGGAACTATTGCAGTTCAGACGGACAACATGTCTGTAGTCTGGTACATAAACAAGCAACAAAGTCCTATCAGCTATGCAGAGAGGCCATGAGAATCTGGCAATGGCTGATAGCTCATCCAACGTCATAGCCGACAGGCTGAGCAGAGCAATACTGTTACCGCACGAGTGGTCCCTAAAACAGTCAGTTGCGAAAAAGATTTTGGGCCAGCCTTCCTGCGATCTGTTTGCGTCTCCAATGCAAATGCAGGAGCTACTTTGCCCTATTACCCTCCAGGGGAAGTCCCACTGATTCACGATTGGCCCCGGGTCTCCTGTATGCATTTCCTCCCTTCCCCCTGATCTCAAAGTTTCTCCAGAAAGCCAACAACCTGCACAGGACAATAATCCTCATTGCCCCATTCTGGTCTCGTCAAATTTGGTTCCCTTCCTCATGACACACTGCATTCGGGGACCCTGGATCCTGGACCCAGAGCCAGATCTATTGACTCACTCGTCAGGGGCTCCCCACCCCTCGCTCTTGTCCCTCCATCTAGCAGCTTGGCTGCTCCAATTCTAACTTAGCCAGGTCTGATCTTCTCTCACCTGCAGTTCAGAATATATTAGTGGCTTCTCATAAAGCTTCCACTACTAAAACATATACTAGTAAATGGAAGCGCTTTGTATTCTGGGCAAATACACAGCAACTGGACCCTGTTATAGCTCCTTTGAATAAAATATTAGAGTTTTAACAGAATTGTTCCATCAGGGTGCTTCTCCTGCCACATTAAGAGTTCAATTGGCTGCCATTTCTAATTTCCATGTGGAAGAATGTGGGGCTCCTGTTATGGCCCACAGACTTTGTAAAGCCTTTTAAAAGGGTCTTTTCATATTAGACCACCAATTAGATCTCCTACGTCACCTTGGAGTCTAAACTTATTATTATCTAATTGATGCTGCCCCTTTGAACCAGCCTCCTCTTGCCCATTGAAATTTTGGAAGACTCTCTTTTTGGTAGCCATTACATCAGTATCTGAACTTCAAGCTCTCTCCATTAAACACCCTTATTTGATCTTTCACTCTGACAGAGTTTCTCTTCGCACTAATTCATCCTTCCTTCCTAAAGTTTGTTCTATTAACAATATTAATCAGTCCATTGAATTACCCACTTTCTTCAAGAATCACTCCAATAAAATGGAGTATATGTTACACAAATTAGATGTCCACAGACAACTAAGGTTTTACTTGGATAGAACAAAAGATCACAGGAAATCTGATCAACTTTTTGTAGCCTTTGCTGATAACAGAAAAGGAGTAGCGGTTACTAAAGAACTCTTTCTAAGTGGTTAACTGATTGTATCATCTATGTCTATGATTCTTCAGATCAAACTCTTTGCACAAACCCAAAGGACATTCCACAAGGTCAGTGTCTACATCCCTGGCTCATGCAGCTCGCCTACCACTAGACGCTATTTGTGCGGCTGCTACTTGGTCTAAACCACATACATTCATTTCTCATTATAAGGTAGACAAGGTTTCTAGGGACAGGGCAACCTTTGGTTCCACTGTGCTCAAGAACGTCCTTCCGTGAGTTCCTCAGGAACAAGGAGCTAGGGAGATTGAACACTATCACATATAGAAGTTATGTCCTTACCATAACGTTCCATGTGGAGTGTTCATCTCGCCTTTGTTCTTACATTCCCACCCTCCCACCCTGAGGAAGAACGTTCAGTTTGGTGCCTGGTCTGGGGCATTCTGCTTCTGCATTGCAGTTGTTGTATATATGGCTGACATGTATATATATATATATATATATATATATATATATATATATATATATATATATAGACTCTTAGTTTCTGTGCATATGTGATTTTGGCATGAGTGTTTCTCTCTCTGACTGCTGGTTTGCTTGCAAACTAGATCTGAGGTAAAGGCAGAGGGGGATTGTGGGTATTAGGTTGTCTCGAGCTTCTTCTCGATGCAGAGCCTCGAACCCATGTGTAAGAACAAAGGCGAGATGAACACTCCACATGGAACGTTATGGTAAGGACATAACTTCTATTTACTGTTGCTTGCATTTTTTTTGTACAATACTGTCTTTCTCTAGCCAGCTAGCCCAGTCTGCCTGAAAAGGGTATTTGGACCACTGCACTTACGCAGCTAACAAATTTAAAAGTAGGCAAATGAAAAGGGATGGGAATGATATGCAGTTGCTCTACTGGTAGCAAGTGTCAGCTGTGCTCCAAAGGTTGCTTATCACATGAAAGTAAGGAATTGCGACTTACCTGTGAGTGTTCAGTAAACTAAGGGGGGAGGACTGATGTAGCATTAGCGAACTAGGAATTTTGTTAGCATACAATGTAAATGCTGAAATAGTGCCAGCCAGGGACCGCAGAATGTCGTTAGGAAATGAGATAATGATGCTGCTTGTCCGTTTGCAGTCAACAAAGATGATGACCCCATGGCAATAAAGCTATCTATAGAGGAGCTGTAAGTATCCTTAGATTAGTTTTGACGTTTTGTTTTGCACAGCTCTCTACGCATACTCAACTTTCACAAGAGAGCAACTAGAGCTGAAAAGTAACCCACATATCTGCCGCCTTTGTTTTTTTTTTCATTGTGTAGGCAGCTCCAACATAAAGTAGGTAGCACATGCTTCCTTGGACTACAATGTTTTAGGTTGTAGTCTTCTAACAGAGCAGAGCTTGTAATGTCATGGTTTTGGAGGACAAATTAAAAAGAATGTTTATGCATTCAGTGGAGATACTCAGAGTACCTGTTTACTTTTTTCCCTGTTTGAATAGGATCATACTAGGGAAAAGTATAAGAATGTGAGTTCCCCACCCTATATCCTTGCATTATTTAGATGATGGCTGAAACATTCCATTTGATATGGTATGATTATGATAGTATATGATATTGTTCTTTCAGTCAAGTCCCATTTGATCAGAATTCCAAAACTGTGAATCCTTCCTTAGAAAGAGCACCTATGGTAATGTACTGTATCAGAATGACCATGTTAAAACCAAGAATGCAAGTAGTTTTATTTTGCTTTAGAAAACAAACAAAATAAAATCTAAGAGGAATGAAAGCTATCAGAAAAGCTAAAACCAACTGAGCAATAAATAACTAATTTTTGTTGTAAAAAACATGCAAACACGTTTATATTGATTCTTCCCAATGAATGTAAACTACAAAGGATAAAAGTAGTATGTTTATGTCTGTGTACAAGCTGGAGTCTTGTACCAGCATCATAGGCCCAGAAAAAGTGGAGAGTGACCCAGTAGTGGGTGGTATCTGGATAATTTACGGAATTTGTGTTATACTGATGGCTTCACATTACTGTACTTGCCTCTTCATCTTACATGACTGTCATTGTTTTACATAAATTTAAATAGGGTAGCAACAAGTGTACTATAGGACCCTTAGAAAGGGAGAATGTCATGAATGTAAAAGACCTAGCAGTGTAGATGAGACGGAATGTGCCCTAAATGTGTGCAGAAATTTCAAATTTTAACTTTCCACAAGTGAGGTAAAATAATCATGAGCCACAACTTGTCATGTAACCTGAAAAGAAACATTGCTAAGTAAGAGTTTTAGTGGTTACTGTGTAGTAGAATAACGCCTGCAGCCAATTTACTGTTATTTTCATAACAAAATCAGTGGTCAGTGTCTTGCCATTTGGAAAGAGTAAGCTTAATAACATAATTTGTCAGTGAAACAAGTGACCATATGATTTGAACTTATTAATTTTGAGATTAGTTCAAAATTTTCTGGGAACATCTAAGGTGAGAACAAGCTGTTCATCCATATTTCTTGTTTTGGAGTGAACATCGGAAACTGGAATGATTGATCAGAACAGCAGAAGCAAGTTTGTCATTTAGGAAAGATTTATTGTCAAAGAAAACTTGAAGTATGGAAACGTTATATATAAGCTTATTTACTTTGCAGTCTGTAAAACAATGATGTACTTTAGGCTAAGGTGGCAGCTGCCATAAGATAAAGTTTTCCATTAAAGGAAAGCTCAGCTCAAAAGAAGGTGCAGGTACAACATTTATGAAGTCAACTTCTCCTTCATAAGTGTTTAGTCATACTTGAGGAAAAAGATTCTCTTAAGTGACGTGAGTGAAGTATTTTTAAATGGTGTTTAATATGAGAAGCTGTTAAGAAACACGTTGGCATGCAAGCAGAAAGTCAAGCAAATGTGCTTTTAACGTGGTGTAAAAAGCCAGTATAAAAGGATTGTATAACTATTGCAAAATATAGGAGCACCTCATTGTCTTGCTACACTGGAAGCCGCTTTGTTGCCTATATTTTATTGTATTCCCATCCTTTTGAACATGCTGACAGTTTTTCATTTCAGCAGGATGGACTTTGTTACAGTACGCTTGATATGGAGCTGCTGCATACTTTGTACATTTTATTTTGCATTTTTTTTATTAGGACATCGCTTAACTCTGGAAGAAAGGCAGTTATCTGTGATGAAACTTACTGGTCATTTACCTTTCTTCATGCTTCTCTGTCCTTCGAGTTAGTATATATAAATATGGGAGGGTGCAGAAGTGCAGTGTCTAAATGGGCGTACAAGGGTCTCTCTCTCTCTTTTTTTTTTTTTTTTCTGTGCTGCTTGGTGATTTTTGTTTTATGAAGCATTGAGGGCTCTTGAAGTTGTCGATAACTGGGGTAGGTATTCAAGGCGGTGGGTCTTGACAAAATGAAGCAGATTCTAAAATATGAGCTAGAAAACAAGGCAGGTATGAGTCAGGCATTCTGCATGGCACCCCATATATTAAACTTTCAATATCTGAAAGAAAATTTTCTAATTCCTGGAGATTTCTGTTAGATTCCCAAACAATATGGAATTATGAACGGACTGTAAATTCTTGAAACTGATGGATAACCAACTGAGTGAATTACCTTACCTTGTTGTTAAGGTCAGCTAATCCTAAAACCTTGGTATTTTAAATATTTGTGTGTGTGACATTTGTTGTTAGACTATTCCTAGGCTGTCCCACCATAAAAGATAGCTGTTGGAATGAAATTTGCTTTCTGTCTTTTTGCCATTCATCATCCTTCCACTTCCATTTTCTTAGCTGCTTGTACAGGCGAGGTAAATGGTGGTAGCCGGCAGAGTAGGACAGATTCATGTATTTCTGTTCCCTGATAACAGACCCCAGCTCATCCTGTTGGATGTCCACTCACTGTTAGGCTGAAAGACAGCCACTCTAGCATGTAGGAGTCTGCTTCGGAGACTTTCCCTACTGAGCCTTGCTTGCTAACCTTCTGAAGAAGATGCCCGTGGGTTGCCCTCATTTAAGTCAATACTATCAAAACTAAGTACTGTCAACTTAGATGAGCAGTGCTTGTATACAGAGACCCTCTTAGATCATTGAGTTTCTCAATCTAACATGGAATCTCAGTTCTACTTCTCATACTTGTGATATCATCCTTTCAGTCTCTACCCAAAGGTCTTGAACATAGATGAGGATGGTTTCTCATCCTTTCAGTCACTATCCAAAAGTCCTGACCATAGATTAAGATGGTGTGTCATCCTTTCAGTCGCTATCCAAAGGTCATTACCACAGATGAGGAACATTGTGTCTTATCCTTTCGGTCATCACCCAAGTTTATGACCATAGCTGGAGATGTGGTCTCATCCTTTCAGTCACTGCTGAAAGATTCTCACCAGGGATGAAGCTGGGGTTGTAGGCTGACTTGATAAGTTGAACGTTTTGTAAATCTCAGGTCTCAGTTCACCACCATAGTCTGGTTCAACACATGTAACACTGCCAGCAGTGCAGGCACCTGCTGAGCCATGTCCCATTTAAGCCTTTCACTCAGGTAAGATCCCAGGTTAATTAATTTTCTCAATCTGAGGTAACTATTCCCCCAAATGCAAAGAAACACATCACTATTTTCTGGAGAGAACCATGCTGTTCATTTTGAAGTTGCAGGTTTTCATCATGCCCAGTTCACACCAAGTAATGAACCACTCCTCTGCATACTGGAAATGAGAGTCACCTGAGGTCAGTAGGAGAGTGTTTGTAAACAGCAAAGCTGAATTCCTCAGGACTCCAGATGAGGTGTTCACCAAATGTCAGCTGTACCTTGATATCATGTCTGTGGAAATTGTGAACATAAGAAGAGATAAGAGACTACTTTGGTGGAGTTGTCTGCCCACCTTCAGTGTATTGCAAGTAGTTTTGAAATTATAGACACAGCTACCACTCTGGAAATAGATGGATTGAATGCCATACAGAAGTAGCCCTATGATCTTGTGTTGTTGCAATCCCACAAGACATTCTGAGGTTTGAAGTTATGCCCTTTGCCAGGCTTGGAAAGCACATGTAGATAATACTGCCAAACTCTTGTACCCCCTCCAAATGTTCATATCAGGATAAAGATTTGTTCCATAGCCCAGTATCTACAGTGCTTCTACTTGATCAAAGGCATTATTACCTGAGGAAGTATCTCTTCCAGTGTCTTTGTGTAGGCATTCCCCTGGAAGCTGAGGAGTATGATGGCAGTGTAGTAAACACCCATTTGTCCACCTTTGAGGAAATGGGAACCACAATCCAGTTTTAATAATCCAGCAATACTGTCCATACCATACTCTGAGCATTGAAAAGGCATATTAATCATGACACCTCAGTTGTTTTTTTGTCTTCTGCATTTCTCACTGGATATAACATGCACATATGCAATGCTTTCATGGTAAAACTGTTAAATGTGATGTAATTTTCATTCATTCCTCAGCTGATGGGTCTTGGATCTGGCTTAGCCTCTTTATCAAGATTCACAGATCCAACTCTCGAGCTCCTCCCTTTACCTGTAATGTCACACGAACTTAGCATACCTCAGATCTTGTTTCCGCAGTACCACTCAGACATGGATCGGCTTCTTTTGAGCATTTGGGCTTTGTATATTTAAGGGTTGTTCAGTTTAACCTATCTTTTGCACTATTATTTTATTTTTCCACCCTTCCTCTCTTCTAATGCATCCATGAGGCTGATATCCCATGCTGGAGAGGATACCTCACAGTGGATGGGTTTGGGTATAGCCGTCAGGAGACATGCCTGGATGCACCTGTGCAATTTTTGAAGAGTTCTTCAAGTCTTCGTTAATCAGTGCTGCTTTTGATGGATCATCCTTGTTCAACCCAAAGGTAACGCTCTGCAGAAGTGAGGAAGATGGAAAGACCTAGTTTGCCTTTGAAATCCATTTTTCTACCTCTCAGATGCCCTTTTGGAATCAACAAGGAGGTAAGAAGATGTGGTTTTTCAAGTCCCAAGGTCCTTTCCAAGATTCATGAGATCACTCTCCCATGGGACTCTAATGGAAGACACCACCCTCGTGGAAGAGGTGGCCTGCAGAACCAGGGTTTCTGTGATTCCTTCTTGGACAAACCCTACCAGCATACCTGAAAGGTTGCCTGGCTGCTATTCTCTGGAGGCAGTTAGGGGGGTGCTTGTCTTTGCACCTTAAGCCTGGGGGGTGCTTGTCTTTGCACCTTAAGCCTGGGCATCCATCACAAAAGATACTTGGGTGCAGAGGATCACATCCTGAGGTTATGTTATACTATTTTCCCAAATTCTCCCTTTGGCCAGCTAAGATCTAGCTGTATTCAACTGGACAGAAAGAGAATTTCAGTACCTTTTATCTGCACTTTTTTCAAATACAGCATTTTAATTGATTTATTTGTGTTGCATTGAATATTAACTGAACTGGAAGTTTTGACTCTGTTTTTTCAGTTAGTTCCCCACTCACCCTCCCTGTTTTTGTTTTGGTGTTAATCTTGGCTTTGAAACTGCCCGCCCCTCTTGTAAATTTGTGTTTGGATACTCCTGGGCCCATCTCATTTCCTCACTCAACTGAGTGCAGTGAGATCATATTCTGATTTCAGGCACTCCTGTGTACAAAGAGAGCATCTGGGAAAGAAAAAAAAATTAAGCTCGTTTCCTGCCTTTCGTGTAAGTGGTCTAGACTGTTTGTAGGCTTCTGAGCCCCCAATAATTTTGTTTTTTAGAACTAGCCAGTTTTCTAGTTTCAACACTCAAATCTGTTTCTTTGAACTCCACTCTTGTTCAGAATTCGTTGTAAGCACTAAATAAGCTGCAAATTACTACATC
The DNA here is from genome assembly GCF_019279795.1 of Protopterus annectens. Lineage (NCBI taxonomy): Eukaryota > Metazoa > Chordata > Ceratodontiformes > Protopteridae > Protopterus > Protopterus annectens. The sequence continues at coordinate 671,243,297 of NC_056726.1, read as the reverse complement.
ACTCAACTTTCCTCACTTGTCTTGAGAAAAGCAGTTTTTAGTACTTAATAAATAAGCACCTATCCAGGCATGTCTAAGGGTCAGTTCCCAGTGATTTCTCCTGTCTACCTGATGAATCTGGGCATCTTGGAGCAATGCAGCAATTGCCTCATGTACACAGACAAACCTTCTTCTCCTACCACCCAACACTACAACCTGTGAGAGATGCACTTATATAGCCAAAGTGGAAGCAAAGCTCTCTTCACCCAAGACTGGACTAGACAGTCAAGAGGAGAAGGTAAACACTTGTACCACACCACACTCACATAGTCCCTCGAAAGCTACACCACCAAAACACACACATAGAAACACAAAACACACACTTACATTAGTGGAGGCTCTCAATTAAAACCTGCCCAAGCATCAGGGACCTCCAAAGCAGAAACACAAGCAAACTCCACCCCCCCAACACAACCCAAATGACACACAGCCCACAAATTCAGTGTGCCACACAACCACAGCCCATAAGGCATAGCAACGTACCTGACACTCTAGTCATAGGTGACTCTGTAGTCAGGCACACTGATGTTCCACTCACCAGGCTAAACAAGGAGAAAGTTACTGTCAGCTGCCTGTCGGGTGCCAGGATCCGCCACATAATGCATGCACTCGGGTCACTCCACAACAAGTACAAATATGACACTGTCATTGTCCATGTTGGCGTGAATGACCTGAGACGTACCTACCTGGACTACATGAAAAGAGACGTGGAGGAGCTCTCCGATCTTGTAGCCCAGGAAGGTATGACCCTAGCCCTGAGCACCATCCTGCCATCACCCAGAACGATACCACAGTACAAGGACAAAATGATTGACTTCAACAATTAGCTAAGCTTCTGATGTCATTCTAAGGGGATCCAGTATTTGTCTGCCTGGGACGACATGATCGACAGACCACGATGCTTTGCCAGAGATGGCCTGCACCTATTGCCCTTGGAATTCCGGATACTGGCTAAGGCTATTGCCACCCCTATAGTGCCTTTTTAGGCAAGGTTCAAATGACAAATTCACCACCGTAACAGGTACAAGCAAGCAAAATCTGAGGGTAATGCTACACAGTGCTAGAAGTCTAAACCTCAAAATGCACTCACTCGAGGCACTCCTTAAAATGGAGAACATCGACATCTGTGCAGTGACAGAGACCTGGTTCAAAGCTCCAGAGAGCACCCCTGCCTTATCAGGCTATAATTCATACCACACCTTTCAGACACCTAACCCGGAACAAAGCACTAAAGGTGGAGGCTTGTCCATATTCATTAAGGATATCCACACCTCCAGGCTAGTTGTACAGCATAATGCATCCGAGATTATCCAAGTGCAACTAACTCTGGGCAAGACCGCAATCCAAATTGTAGCTAGCTACAGACCCCCCACCATGCTCCAGGATTCCCACTCCTCATTTCTTGATATACTGGAAAGTATTAGGCTGGCAACTGCAAAGCCACCAACTATAAGAACAGCATACCAATGTGGTGGGTGGGAAACAACCTCAAGAAATGTTTCTCACAGCAGAAAAGCAGCAATGAGCCTTTAAATGAAAGTTTAAACAGCTAGACGAGCCTCTAGAGAAAGCTTTTAACTGCAAACAAGTTATCAGAATCAAACAACCCAACAGATGCTTAATACAAGTGGAGACTTTCCAGTTAATACCTCACACACAGTGAAATTAGCTAGAAAAATATACAGTAGACAAAGTGCTATAAATAACTTGAAAAAATAAGCAAATAAACAGGATACTTAATATTATATATTATAGATCAGAGTTTGCTCAGTGTCTTTCCTTCAATTAGCTCAGTGTGAAATGGGAGAAACACTCACAAACTTAACTTCTTAGGTAACAGAAAGTTGAAACCTGAGATAACTTTAAAAAAAAAAAGCTCAAAAGAACCAATAAGGTGCTTAGTCTAAGCTGTAGTCCTGGTGACCTCAGTCAGCCAATGACCTTAAACAATTCTCTCTCACTGAAATGCCTGATGGCTTTGGCTAAACCAAGATGTCCCTGAACATGTGCTCAGACACACAGCCTCCACAAACACTAGGCCAAAACACAAGCCTGAATATGGACAATACTATAAATATCCACACTAAGAAACTGCAGAAATGTTTCTCACAGCAGAAAAGCAGCAGTGAGCCTTTAAATGAAAGTTTTAAACAGCTAAAGGAGCCTCTAGAGAAAGCTTTTAACTGCAAACAAGTTATCAGAATCAAAGAACCCAACAGATGCTTAATAAAAGGGGACAATTTCCAGTTAATACCTCACACACAGTGAAACTAGCTAGAAAAATATACAGTAGACAAAGTGCTATAAATAACTCTAAAAAATAAGCAAAAAAAACAGGATACTTAATATTATATATTATAGATCCGAGCTTGCTCCGTGTCCTTCCTTATTGCTAGGCTTGTATAGGCCCTAGGCCTGATAGCCTGGTACTAACCTATGAACATATAAGTAGACAAAGTGCTATAAACAACTCGAAAAAATAAGCAAAAAAACAGGATACTTAATGTTATATATTATAGATCCATGTTTGCTCACTGTCCTTCCTTTGATTAGCACAGTGGAAAATGGCAGAAACACTCACAAACTTAACTTCTTAGGTAACAGAAAGTTGAAACCTGAGACAACTTTAAAAAAAAAAAGCTGAAAAGAACCAATAAGGTGCTTAGTGTAAGCTTTATTCCAGGTGTCCTCAGGCAATGACCTTAAACAATTCTCTCTCACTGAAATGCCTGATGGCTTTGGCTAAACTAAGATGTCCCTGAACATGTGCTCAGACACACAGCCTCCACAAACACTAGGCCAAAACACAAGCCTGAATATGGACAATGCTACAAATATCCACACTACTTGGAAACAATCTGCAGAAATGTTTCTCACAGCACAAAAGCAGCAGCGAGCCTTTAAATAAAAGTTTTAAACAGTTGAAGGAGCCTCTAGAGAAAGCTTTTAACGGCAAGCAAGTTATCAGAATCAATCAACCCAACAGATGCTTAATAAAAGTGGACAATTTCCAGTTAATACCTCACACACAGTGAAACTAGCTAGAAAAATATACAGTAGAGAAAGTGCTATAAATAACTTGAAAAAATAAGCAAAAAGACTGGATACTTAATTTTATATATTACAGATCCAAGTTTGCTTAGTGTCCTTCCTTCGATTAGCTCAGTGTGAAATGGCAGAAACACTCACAAACTTTACTTCTTAGCTAACAGAAAGTTGAAACCTGAGTCAACTTAAAAAAAAAAAAAGCTCAAAAGAACCAATAAGGTACTTAGTCTAAGCTGTAGTCCAGGTGACCTCAGTCAGCCAATGACCTTAAACAATTCCCTCTCACTGAAATGCCTGATGCCTTTGGCTAAACCAAGATGTCCTTGAACATGTGCTCAGACACACAGCCTCCACAAACACTAGGCCCAAACACAAGCCTGAATATGGACAATGCTACAAATATCCACACTAAGAAACAAACTGTAGAAATGTTTCTCACAGCACAAAAGCAGCAGTGAGCCTTTAAATGAAAGTTTTAAACAGATAAAGGAGCCTCTAGACAAAGCTTCTAACTACAGACAAGTTATCAGAATCAAGCAACCCAACAGATGCTTAATAAAAGTGGATAATTTCCAGTTAATACCTTGCACACAGTGAAACTATCTAGAAAAATATACCTTAGACAAAGTGCTATAAATAACTCAAAAAAATAAGCAAAAAAACAGGATACTTAATGTTATATATTATAGATCCGAGTTTGCTCAATGCCCGTCCTTCGATTAGCTCAGTGTGAAATCGCAGAAAAACTCACAAACCTAACTTCTTAGGTAACAGAAAGTTGAAACCTGAGACAACTTTAAAAAAAAAAAAAAAAGCTCAAAAGAACCAGTAAGGTATTTAGTCTAAACTGTAGTCCAGGTGACCTCAGTCAGCCAATGACCGTAAACAATTCTGTCTCACTGAAATGCCTGATGGCTTTTGCTAAACCAAGATGTCCCTGAACATGTGCTCAGACACACAGCCTCCACAAACACTAGGCCCAAACACAAGCCTGAATATGGGCAATGCTACAAATTTCCACACTACTTAGAAACAAACTGCAGAAATGTTTCTCACAGCAGAAAAGCAGCAGTGAGCCATGAAAGGAAAGTTTTAAACAGCTAAAGGAGCCTCTAGAGAAAGCTTTTAATTGCAAACAAGTTATCAGACTCAAACAACCCAACAGATGATTAATAAAAGTGGACAATTTCCAGTTAATACCTCACACACAGTGAAACTAGCTAGAAAAATATACAGTAGACACAGTGCTATAAATAACTCGAAAAAATAAGCAAAAAAACAGGATACTTAATGTTATATATCCGAGTTTACTCAGTGTCCTTCCTTCGATTAGCTCGTTGTGAAATGGCAGAAACAAACACAAACTTAACTTCTTAGGTAACAGAAAGTTGAAACCTGAGACAACTTCAAAAAAAAGCTCAAAAGAACCAATAAGGTGCTTAGTCTAAGCTGTAGTCCAGGTGACCTCAGTCAGCCAATGACCTTAAACCATTCTCTCTCACTGAAATGCCTGATGGTTTTGGGTAAACCAAGATGTCCCTGAACATGTGCTCAGACACCAGCCTCCACAAACACAAGCCTGAATATTGACAATACTATAAATATCCACAATAAGAAACTGCAGAAATGTTTCTCACAGCAGAAAAGCAGCAGAGTCTTTAAATGAAAGTTTTAAACAGCTAAAGGAGCCTCTAGAGAAAGCTTTTAACTGCAAACAAGTTATCAGAATCAAAGAACCCAACAGATGCTTAATCAAAGTGGACAATTTCCAGTTAATACCTCACACACAGTAAAACTAGCTAGAAAAATGTACAGTAGACAAATGCTATAAATAACTTTAAAAAATAAGCAAAAAAACAGGATACTTAATATTGTATATTATAGATCCGAGTTTGCTCCGTGTCCTTCCTTATTGCTAGGCTTGTATAGGCCCTAGGGTTGATTGTCTACTTATAAGTTCATAGGTTGGTACTAGGCTAAGTGCTATAAATAATTCGAAAAAATACGCAAAAAAACAGGATACTTAATGTTATATATTATAGATCCATGTTTGCTCAGTGTCCTTCCTTTGATTAGCTCAGTGGGAAATGGCAGAAACACTCACAAACTTAACTTCTTAGGTAACAGAAAGTTGAAACCTGAGAACTTTAAAAAAAAAGCTGAAAAGAACCAATAAGGTGCTTAGTGTAAGCTTTAGTCCAGGTGTCCTCAGGCAATGACCTTAAACAATTCTCTCTCACTGAAATGCCTGATGGCTTTGGCTAAACTAAGATGTTCCTGAACATGTGCTCAGACACCAGCCTCCACAAACACTAGGCCCAAACACAAGCCTGAATATGGACAATGCTACAAATATCCACATACTTAGAAGCAAACTGCAGAAATGTTTTTTACAGTTGAAAAGCAGCAGTGAGCCTTTAAATGAAAGTTTTAAACATTTAAAGGAACCTCTAGAGAAAGCTTTTAACTGCAAAAAAGATATCCGAATCAAACAACCCAACAGATGCTTAATAAAAGTGGACAATTTCCAGTTAATACCTCACACACAGTGAAACTAGCTACAATATAGAGTAGACAAAGTGCTATAAATAACTTGAAAAAAATAAGCTAAAAAACAGGATACTTAATGTTATATATTATAGATCTGAGTTAGCTCAATGTCCTCCTTTCGATTAGCTCAGTGTGAAATCACAGAAACACTCACAAACCTAATTTCTTCGGTAACAGAAAGTTGAAACCTGAGACAACTTTAAAAAAAAAAAAAAAGCTCAAAAGAACCAATAAGATGTTTAGTCTAAGATGTAGTCCAGGTGACCTCAGTCAGCCAGTGACCTCAAACAATTCTCTCTCACTGAAATGCCTAATGGCTTTGGTTAAAGCAAGATGTCCCTGAAGATGTGCTCAGAGACGCAGCCTCCACAAACACTATACCCAAACACAAGCCTGAATATGGGCAATGCTACAAATATCCACACTACTTAGAAACAATCTGCAGAAATGTTTCTTACAGCAGAAAAGCAGCAGTGAGCCTTTAAATGAAAGTTTTAAACAGCTAAAGGAGCCCCTACGGAAAGCTTTTAATTGCAAGCAAGTTATCAGAATCAATCAACCCAACAGATGCTTAATAAAAGTGGACAATTTCCAGTTAATACCTCACACACAGTGAAACTAACTAGAAAAATATCAGTAGACACAGTGCTATAAATAACTCGAAAAAATAAGCAAAAAACAGGATACTTAATGCTATATATTATAGATCCGTGTTTGCTCAGTGTCCTTACTTCGATTAGCTCAGTGTGAATTGGCAGAAACACTCACATACTTTACTTCTTAGGTAACAGAAAGTTGAAACCTGAGACAACTTTAAAAAAAAAAAAAGCTCAAAAGAACCAGTAAGATGTTTAGTCTAAGATGTAGTCCAGGTGACCTCAGTCAGCCAATGACCTCAAACAATTCTCTCTCACTGAAATGCCTAATGGCTTTGGTTAAAGCAAGATGTCCCTGAACATGTGCTCAGAGACACAGCCTCCACAAATACTATACCCAAACGCAAGCCTGAATATGGACAATGCTACAAATATCCACACTACTTAGGAACAATCTGCAGAAATGTTTCTTACAGCAGAAAAGCAACAGTGAGCCTTTAAATGAAAGTTTTAAATAGCTAAAGGAGCCTCTAGAGAAAGCTTTTAACTGCAAGCAAGTTATCAGAATCAAACAACCCAACAGATGCTTAATAAAAGTTGCCAACTTCCAGTTAATACCTCACACACAGTGAAACTAGCTACAATATACAGGGATCTGGGGACCCAAGTTGACAGTAGCCTTTCGTTTGACACTCATGTTGCTAAAGTAGTTAGGAAAACCTTCTATATCGCCCACCTGATCATGAAGGGATTCACATCTAGATCAAGGGAGGTCATCGTCCCCCTGTACTCATCACTCATTAGACCTATGATTGAGTACAATGCCCCGTTCGGAATGTATCTGACCAGACACCTGCTGCAGCTTGAAAGGCCCCAAAAGTTCCTCACCAAAAGGATAAAGGGTCTCAAAAATATGTCTTATGCTGCCCGACTGAAAGAACTCCAGCTCTATTCAGTCTCATACCGCTTGCTCAGAGGTGACCTGTGCCTGACATATAAGGCCATGTCAGACCCAGATTTGATGAATATGCTTCACCTCAAAAATCTAGATCCCTCAGAACCACAAGGGCGGGAGACTTAAACCTTGACACGGTTATAAATAGAACGTGCTGGAGGGACAGATTCATCACCCAGAGACTCCCTATGCTGTGGAACAAAATCCCGGTACATGTGAGGCAGAGCACCTCGCTGGCCTTGTTCAAGAGGAATCTTGACCAATGGATGGGAGATCGCAGATATACCCCAGGGATTACTTCAGTGTCACTGCCTGACAGAGGCACAGAAAAATGATAGGCATAGTTTTTATTCAAACTAAAGGGGTGGCGAAAGCCACATAACTATGGGCTAGGCTTATAAATGCCCTTGGGCAGATAGCCTAGTATGAACCTATGAACCTATATACAGTAGACAAAGTGCTATATACAATAACTCGAAAAAATAAGCAAAAAAAACAGGGTACTTAATGTTATATATTATAGATCTGAGTTTGTTCAGTGTCCTTCGATTAGCTCAGTGTGAAATCGCAGAAATACTCAAACTTAACTTCTTAGGTAACCGAAAGTTGAAACCTGAGACAACTTTTTTAAAAAAAAGCTCAAAAGAACCAATAAAGTGCTTAGTCTAAGCTGTAGTCCAGGTGACCTCAGTCAGCCAATAACCTTAAACAATTCTCTCTCACTGATATGCCTGATGGCTTTGGCTAAACCAAGAAGTCCCTGAACATGTGCTCAGACACGGCCTCCACAAACACTAGGCCCAAACACAAGCCGGAATATGGACAATGCTACAAATATCCACACTACTTAGAAACAAACTGCAGAAATGTTTCTCACAGCAGAAAAGCAGCAGTGAGCATTTAAATTAAAGCTTTAAACAGCTAAAGGAGCCTCTAGAGAAAGCTTTTAACTGGAAACAAGTTATCAGAATTAAACAACCCAACAGATGCTTAATAAAAGTGGACAATTTCCAGTTAATACCTTGCACGCAGTGAAACTAACTAGAAAAATATCCAGTAGGCAAAGTGCTATAAATAATTCTAAAAAAAAAGGGGGAAATAACAGGATACTTAATGTTATATATTGTCGATCTATATAGATATTGTAGTTTGCTCAGTGACCTTTCTTCGATTAGTTCATTGTGAAATGTTGATAGTACACATCCTGAAATTTTATCACATCAAGATGTACAGGCACTCCAGAAGATATTTCAGCTGCTGGCTGGGAGCAAGTCATTACTACTTAAGAGCCCTGCCCTTTGGCCTCACCACAGCTGCCAGGGTGTTCATCAAATGCATGGCAGTGCTAGCAGCTCAACTGAGATAGCTGAGATTCCAGGTGTTTCCATATCTAGACAAATGGCCCCTGACTGCTCTGACTAGGTATCTGCTTATATTAACAAGGGACTACTTGCTTCAGTTATGTCTCCTCCTGGGAATCATAGTCAGCTAAAACAAGTCACATCTCACACCTACACAGAATTTTGAGTTCATATCTGCTCATCTAGACACTGTCAAGCAGATAATGTCACATCCTCCAAGAGGTGCAGACCCTCAGATCTCATGTCACTGAAGTGATGTTGCATTCTTCTCCTGCAGCATGACTAGTCATGGAGGCCTTAGGGTCCTTGGCAGAAGCAATTACTCTGATTCAATTAGCCAGATTTCATATGTGGACTCTCAGTACAGTGGCCTATTCTTCAGCAGCCCTTCTACGTACCAGTCAGAATCACACAAGTTTGCAAAAACATCTTCTTTGGTGGATTCATTCAGATGAAGTTTCTCAGGGCCATCCATTTGTTCTCCCACTACTGGTAGCCACAGTGACCATGGATGCCTCCCAACTGGGATGGGAGGGGTACATTTCTTGGGAAGGAGTGTCCAAGGTGTGCAGTCCCCAAAAGAGACATATTCACACATCAGTGGCCTGGAAATGAGAGCACCCCACCTAACGTTGCAGCACTTTCAAAATGCCTTCCCATCTGGGATGATTGTGATTCATATGGGCAATATGTCTGTAGTGTGATGCATCAGCAAACTGGGGGGGGGGGGGGCCAGATCTTATCCTCTATATCGAGAGGCAATGAGTGTGACAATGGGTGATTTGTTCCAGCCCCTTTCTCATAGCAACACACTAACGCCATACTTTTGCTTGACTTCAACTACCCCTCCATAAACTGGGAGGCTTATACGATACATAATTCACTTGCTGAGAGGTTTTTGGACTTCGTCAGCATACAACACCCTGGAGCAACTAGTTAGCTCCCCAGCAAGAGGTACAAATATGCTAGACCTAGTACTCACGAACATGGGGGGATCCTGCTCCTTTTTGTGCATTAACTCCTCCCTGGTAAGTTCTGACCACAAAATGATCTCCTTTAGTATTAAAACTAATCTCGAGTCCCCAACAAACTCCAAACCTGTTAAGAACTTTGGTAATGCCATGTACTTTAAACTTAGTGATAGCTTATTAAACTTCCAAGCCCCTCCAAACCCAGATGACACTGAGACCTACTCTGAGCTGAATACAAAAGCACTGTATAACCACATTCATAGCTGCATAGAGGAGGCAGTACCTATCTGACTCAAACCTATAATTACTGGCAAAAATAAACCATTCTGGTGGACTCCTAGTAGGCTATTGCAACAAAAGGAAAACAATCCTCTCCAAAGCCAAGAAGGAACAGACAAAACACCAGTCTAAGCAAACAAATTAGAGAGTTAGTCAAACCTGCCAAATTATGAGGCAAAGATAGTCCTCCAGGTGAAAGATAACTGTAAGACATTTTTTTAATTATGTTCGTAACCTAAGGGGAAGCACTAAGCAGCATGCCAAGTTAATCATGAACAGCAACACTTACACCCAAGCTGAAACTATAACAAACCTGCTGACTGACAAGTTAAATTCAAACTTCTCCCCTCCATCATCTCCTACCACACACAAATCAATACCTGCAACCATTCCCCTACCAGTCATTACAAGGCAACAGGTACTTACTGGATTTTCTAAAGCCATAAACAGTCTCCATGAGTCCTGACAACATTCCAGGACACTTCTTAAATAGCTTAAAATGGAATCTGTGAGGGCCACTAGAAACCCTTTTTAACCACAGCCTCTGGACTGCAACAGTCGTCTCTCTTCATTAACTGACTCAGGGAACTGCAGTACTATAAGCTTGACCAGTCTTCATCTCCAAGGCCATGGAGATAATTATGTTTTCTGCCTTTCCTGTAACTAGTCAAGTCCAGATGCAGATTTGCTACATCCAGGACTGTTTATAAGCTTCTGAGCGGTGCCAAAGTTTGCTTTTCAATTTTTCTCTTAGATCTGCTAGTTCTCTCCTCTCCTGCACTTTTGCTAGCTTATTAGTCTAGCACTTTACCAGACTTCTTGTAGCAGTTATTGTAGCACACAGAAGTGCTACCAGCACTAAACATTCTACAAGGAAACGGCTCCAGTACTACTTAACGCCCACCCTCCAGGCATGTCTAAAGGACAGTTCCCTGTGCTTTCTCCTATTAATCCGGTGAGCTTGGGCATCCTGAGGTAATGTAGCAACTGCCTCATGTGCACCGACAAACATCTCCTCTTACCTCTCAACACTCAGACTTGTGAGAGATGCACATATATATCCCAAATGGAATCCACACACTCTCCAGCCAAGACCGGAATAGCTGGTCAACAGGAGAAGGTCAACACTTACACCACACCACATGGAACACACAGCCCTCCAGAATAAACACCAGCACTGCCTTCACATAAAAACACAAACCACACACCCAACTTCGCGGATATTTTCAATAAACATCTACCCAAACAGCAGAGGCCTCCAAGGCAGAGACGCACTAAACAGTGTGCCACTCAACCAAAGCCCCTGAGGCAAAACAGCATGCCCAACACACTAGTCATAGGTGACTCGATAGTGAGGCACACTGATGTCCCGCTCTCTAGGCTGAATAAGGAGAAAGTAACAGTCACCTGCCTGTCAGGTGCCAGGATCCGCCACATAACGCACACACTCAGGTCCTTCAACAACATGTACAAATATGACTGTGTTATTGTACATGTGGGTGTGAATGACCTGAGTCGTACCTCCCTGGACTACATGAAAAGAGACATGGAGGAGCTCTCAGATTATGTAGCCCAGCCGGGTATGACTCTAGCCCTGAGCAGCATCCTACCATCACCCCAGAATGATACCACAGTACAAGCAGAAAATGATTGATTTCAGCAATTGGCTAAGTTTCTGGTGTCATTCTAAGGGGATCCGGTATCTGCCTGAGATGACATGATTGACTGACCTTGATGCTTTGCCAGAGATGGCCTTCATCCGTCACCCCTGGGCTTCCGGATACTGGCCAAGGCTCTTCCCACCCCTATAATGCCTTTTTAGGCAGTGTTCCAAAGACCAAATTACCACCATAACAGCTACAAACAAATGCAATCTGAGAGTCATTCCGTTCAATGCTAGAAGTCTAAATTTCAAAATGCACGTGCTCAAAATGCTCCTTAAAATGGAGAACATTGACATTTGTGCTGTAACAGAGACCTTGTTCAAGGCAGCAGAAAGCACCCCTGCACTACCAGGCTAGAACTCATTCCACACCTTTCGGCACCAGAACTTGGACTGAAGCTCCAAAGGTGATGGTGTTTCCATATTCATAAAGGATACTCACACTTCCAGACTGGTAGCCCAGCATAACGCATCAGAGATGCTTCAGGTGCAACTAACATTGGGTAAGACAGCAATTCAGATTGTAGCCTGCTATAGGCCCCCAACCATGTCCCAAGACTCGCACTCCATGTTCATAAGCACCCTGGAGAATATTAGGGTCCAACCTAACACTCACTCCCATACTGGGCGACTTCAACTACCTCTCTATTAACTGGGAAATGTACTCGTGTACCAATGCACTTGCTCAGCATTTCCTGGAATTCATTAATTCCAATGCCCTGGAATAGCTCATTCTTACCCTCACTAGAGGTAGCAATGTCCTTGACCTGGTAATTACTAACACGGGTGACCACTCCTCTACACCAATAGTCAACGCCTCCCTAGTTACATCCGACCACAAGCTAATCACCTTGGAAATCCACATCCCTTCCACACGCGCACACACCCACAAAGGTAACCACCATGAAAAACTACTCCAAAGCTAACTTTGGGCTCCTAAAAACAGAGGTGGCTAACTTCACGGCACCCATGTAAATGGAGACTAGTTGCATGACTGCCGAATCATACACTAATGCAGTGTACGAACACGTACACAAATGCATGGATCTCGCTATACCCAATAGAACCAAGACACTCTCCTCCAAAAAAAGAAGCCAATCTGGTGGTCCCCTGCCATAAACAAACTCTACAACTGAGGAAGAAACTGATGCAGAATAAGGAGAAGTCCCAAGACTGGAAAAACTCCCTTAGCCTCAGCAAAAAGTTGGAGATACCTCATCAAATCCTCTAAAGCTAGCTATGAAAACAGAATTGCAGCAGATAGTAAAGACAGCCACAAGGCCTTCTGTACCTATGTAAAGAATCTCCACAGCGATACCCAGACTTGCTCCGAGTTACTGCACAGTGGTACCTCCTATGCCGAGCCAACAGATATTGCCAATTTACTGGTTGACAGATTCATTGCAAACTTTACCCCCCCCCCCCCCCCCATCGACCAATAACAATACCAGTAGATTGCCAGGGACCCAGTATTACTGCTGCACAGGTTAGAACAGCACTATCCAAGGCCAAGAAAACGGATTCTGTGGGACCCAACAATATCCCTGGATGTGTTCTACAAAGTGAACTGGCACCACATCTGTGTGCCCTGTTCGATCACAGCCTCAACTTAGGGTTTGTCCCTATCGAATGGCGCACTGCTACAGTCATCCCCCTCCATAAAGGGGGAGCAACTACAGACCCTGGGGATCATCGCCCCATTAGCCTGACGAGTCTGATATGCAAAGCTGTGGAATGCATCGTCATAGACCTAATTAACAACAAGACTAGACAAACTGTAAGATCCACTCCTCAATGGTTTTTGTGAAAGGTAGATCATGCCTGCTCAACTTGGTCGACTTCTTTGAGTCAGTCACCAGAGCTGTGGAAGAGGGCAAAGCAGTTCATACACCCTACTTGATCTGGCCAAGGCCTTTGATACCAATCTCCACTCAAGAATTATTGATAAACTCACCAAACCAGGCAATAACCCTTATATCACTAGGTGGGATGTAAATTGGCTCACAGATAGAACCATCAATGTGAAAATAGTGGACTCCCAAGTCAGACTGATGACCAGTATGAGTGGGGTCCCAAAGGGATTGGTCTTGGGTCCTGTCCTGTTTGGCGTCTACGTCTCAGAAGTCCAGGCCAACACAGAGGGACTCTTGCTGACCAAGTTCGCAGGCGCCTGCAAGCTGGGAGCCATTATTAACTCGCCAAGTGATGTAGACATCCTACAGAAAGGCCTCACTGAGACAAATGACTGGTGTCGAAACCATGGCCTTAAGCTTAATGCCAAAAAATGGGTCATCGTCCCCTTTAGGAAAAACTCAGTTCCCACTAATTACCACATCAATAGGAGCCCACTGAACACTGAAGTCGTTATAAGAGATTTGGGGACACAGGTTGAGAGCAACCTCTCTTCGACCACCACATTGCCACTCTGGTCAGAAAGTCCTTCTATGTGGTACACCTCATTACCAAGTGTTTTGCATCCAGGAAGAAAGAGGTCATCATCTCTCTCTAGACTTTCCTCATTAGGCCAGTCATAGAGTATAATGCCCCATTTGGCATGTACCTCACTAGAGACATGCAGCAGCTGGAAAGGCCACAAATGTACATCACGAAGAGGATCCTAGGCCTTAAACACATGTCCTACATGGACAAATTAAAAAAAAAACTCCAGCTATTCTTTGTTTCATATCATCTACTAAGAGGCGATCTCTGCTTGACTTACAAAGCCATGTCTGACCCAGCTTTGTTAGAAATGCTACATCTAAAAAAATCCCAATCCCTCCACACCACTCGCTGCAGAGACCTCAACCTCATTCCTACATGTGAAGGCTGCCAGCCTAGCCAGAGAGAATTTCACAGATAATTCTATCATTTGTAAATATCAATGCAAGATACAGGCTTGTTGTCTTAAATGGAAAAAAAACAGCTGTTAAATGTGGAACTGAAAAAAATGTGACAACAGTGCCCTCTACTGACCAAAGTAAAGCATGTAGTAACCCATTAATGTAGACAGTGGTGTCGAAAGGTGTACATGAAGAAATAATTATTTCTATTGTTTTAACCAAGAGTTAAATTTCTAGATTTAAACATGCAAATGTATTTTATTGCTCTGCTTCCTGATCAGCTGCAAGATAACAAAAGGAGATGTTAAGAATGTAAATGTAGTTCTGTTAGCCTGTGAACCCAGGGAAGTGTGAAGAATGATGTAATGTGTAGCCCGGGTACCCCAGGAAAGTGTGAAGAATGATGTAATGTGAATCAGAACTGTAATTTCAATTTAAACAGAGAGAGAACCAGGGATTATTAAGCTTTTTTGTCTTGACCATCCAGCTCATCAGCACTCTGCTTATTTTCTTATGTAAGTTATCAGACTTGTTTTCTTTTAGAAAGAGCTAGAAACTAGAAAGATTAGACTAAGTTTTTTTCTGTGATGTTAGAACTGTACTACTGAATTATTTTAAGTATTTCTCTGTGATTTCTGAACTCTTGACTAGCACTGTGTAGTAAGAAGTATTGTCTTGTGTTTTTAGTATTTATCATTAAATATTTTTAAACCTTTCAACTGTGGCTGTGTTGTGTAGGGATAAGTTAAGCTCTAGAGTACATTGCATATTATAAGTGATTACTGTACAAGTCAGTCCAAACAAGCCTCGACTGTTTAGTGACACTTACCAAGTGGATAATAATATTGCACAGTAATAATTGGACACACTTTTAAGGGCCTTTGAGTCGCTGATTGTGAGTGGTGGCAGGGTACTATTGTATAGTCTGGGAAAAGAGGGCACAGCTGGAGAACCTGTGCCAGCCTTCCTCAGGAGTGTCTGTGTGGTTGTATAAACTCTTCTCAAAGTGCGTGAGTGTATGTGTGTCAGCTACATGGGCAGGGACACGAAGCACTGGTTGGACAGAGAAGGGTGCTAAAGGTTTTAGCTTGCCCACTAGGCCGAGATCTGGACCCTATAGATGTGCCAGTGGGGAGTCTTATTGGGGAGCTGGAGAGTGACCAGCCCCGGACTGACTGTGATCTCTGTGTGCTCTTAAGGGAAATTGCACTTTACTGTGTGTATTTGTTATCCTTTCTTCATATACGAGATGCCCTCTCTGGTGTTAGTGGTGAGGATTGAGGCTTCTTGATTGCTGGAAGATGGCACGGGCATCCCATATTAATTGGTGGCAGTGGTAGGATATCCACACCACATCTTAATTGGTTGGCAAATACTAATTGGCTTTTAGTGGTGTGGGTAGAGTGAATTCCTGTAGCTTATGTACGGTGAGCTTTGAAGGTGTTTTGTACTCTAAATCAGCCATGCACTGAATACTCAGAGTTCAGATCACAGTAGTTTTATTTCTTTTGTTAGCTTAGTTAGTCAGGGTGAGCAGGCAGCATGTCAGCAGAAGAGTATGGAAAGCTGAAACGGAGCCAACTGGCGAAAATGTGCCAGACTAGGGGACTGGTGCATGGAAACCTGACTAAAGCAGACCTGATTGCAGCCTTGGTTACAGCTGCATCAGAAAACAGCAACCGGGAGGACAATCAGACTGGCAGTGGAGATATAATACCCTCGGAGAATGGACAGCTCAACCTTTCTGCAGAGGACTTAAAATTCCATCTGACTAAAGAGACTTGAGTTGGAGGCCAGGCATTTGGAGATAGATGCCAAGGGAAAGGAGAGGCAGAGACAGCATGAGACAGGAATGCTGACTCTTCGCCAGAGTCATGGAGTTAATGAGGAAGGGAGTAACTGGTCCCCAGAAGCACAACAGTTCAGTAAATTTCTTCTGCAGTTTAAAGAGGGGGATAATGTTGATAGTTTCATTCATATGTTTGATACAGTATGCAAACAGTATAGTGTTGACCATAGGCTCTGGGTACAGTTCCTGACCCCCTTACTCCATGGTAAAGCTGTAACTGTATTGTCTAAAATGTCTGACGTTGCATGTTTTGATTATACTGCTGTAAAAATTGTCTATTAGATATTTTTAAGCTAATACCTGAAACATATAGGAAAATGTTTCATGAGCTTAGACTCAAGGCAGATGAAAGTGTGTTTGAGTATGTTGCTGAACCTAGCACTTATTTCCATAGGTGGGTGGGCAGGTCACCACTTTTTGAAGGGCTGGCAGACCTTTTGGTGAGGGAACAAGCCCTTAGCACTTTGCCTGAGGACATGAGGATCTGGTTAGCTGATAAAAAATGTGCTACTTCAGATAAGTTGGGGAAGAAAGGAGACCCATACATGGCAAGCAGGGCAGCCCTGCCCAGGAAGGGGACCCCAGTACTGCTCATGGGTCTAAAGCAACCCATGGTGGGCAGCACAGACTGCCCCAACAAAATCTGCCAGTAGCAGGGGAAGCCACTAGTCCAGGTACATGTCCAGGAGCTAGGGTTAAATGTTTTGAATGCAAACAGTGGGGCCATGTGGCAAACAGATGTCCACAGTGGCAAGGTGGAGAACAAAAGGAGAGGGAGCCAGTAAGTGGGAAAGACAAAATGCCAATGATAGGTTGTCTTGAGACAACAGAGGTACTAAACTACCATCCTGCAAATGTCCTGAGAGGGAAAGATTTGGATGAGGCAGTACCATGTGCTTATGCAGTTACACACAGGCTAGGAGACAAGCATGTGGGTCTGGCAGGCTGGGGGACATCCAGACAAAATGCATACTTGCAGCCAGGACTGGTGAGGTGGTTACTTCAGGGAGGGAACTACACTGTAGCAGTGAGACTGAAGGTGAGCCACAGCTGCTTGTGGGTACTGATGGTCCCTTGGACACAGTGACTGCAAAGGTAGAGGTGAGTAGTACTACCCAGGGTGACAGTGAGGCACCACTGTCAGGGGATGCCAGATTTCCTGTGGAAGGGGAGCTGGGAAGGGTTACAAGGAGAGAGTTGAGACAGGCTCAGCTCTCAGACCCTACATTGCAAGGCCTGAGGCAGGTAGCTAGAGAGGCACCTGATTCTCAAGGAAAGGGGGGAATCTGTATACTGGGACAAAGGGTTACTATACAGAGAATGGACCCCTGAGGGAAGGCTAGAAGGTGAGAGAGTACAGCTGTTGGTAGTGCTTAGAGCCTACCATTTTGGCGCTTCTAGCCATAGCCCATGATATTCCCTTTTCAGGTCATATGGGCATAAAACGTACAAAGAGGCGTATTATGCAGAGCTTCTATTGGCCTGGAATTTCCAGATATGTAACAGGGTACTGCAGGACCTGTGAGCAGTGCCCAAAGGTAGGCAAGGCAGGAGACAAGGTGAGAGCTCCTTTGATGCCTTTGCCTGTGATTGGGGAGCCATTTCAGAGGGTAGCCATGGATATTGTGGATCCTGCGAGTACCCAAGTTCCACAGGGAAAACGTATATCCTAGTGGTAGTGGATTATGCTACACGATACCTTGAGACAGTGGCTTTGTCCTCCATTGAGGAAGAGAAGGTGGCAAATGCTTTATTAGAGATTTTCAGCAGGATAGGTTTCCCAAAAGAAATACTGACCGACAGAGGTGCCAATTTCATGTCAGATCTGCTGGCTTGTCTGTGGAAGTCATGTGGGGTGAAGCACATGAAGACCACCCCCTACCATCCTCAGACTAATGGTATTGTTGAGAGGTTAAACTCTACAATCATGTCCATACTGCGGGCATTTGCAGATCAGTTTAAAAGGGAGTGGGACAAATATTTGCCCCATCTGTTGTTTGCTTACAGAGAAGTTCCCCAGGAATCCACAGGTTTTTTCCCCTTTGAGTTGCTGTATGGTCATAGGGTGTGGGGACCTCTAGATTTAATTCAAGATGAGTGGGAGGGTGAGTGCAAGTCTCATAAGGAGTCTGTTGTGGCATACGTCCTAAACCTCAGGACAAGGCTCAGGGAACTAACTCATGGACTTGGCCCAGGAGAACCTGGCAGAAGCCCAAAACAGAAAAAGGTGTGGTATGACAGGAATGCTCGAGCTAGAGAGTATGCTGTGCGGCAGCAGGTAATGGATGTTCTTTGTGTTTCACTTTTGCAGTCATTACATTTGGGTTACCTGCTTGCAGGTAGCCCTCAAGTTGGCCTGATTGTCAAAGTCTTGGGTCCTGCATCAGTTGCTGTCTCATCTTCCATGCCGTCAGGTAGTCAGGGGTATAAAGCATGCAGCTGATGCCATTTTGTTAGTCTTTCTTGCTGTGCAGTGCCCGAAGCAGAAGCAGTTTTCAAGTGCCGGTCGGCCAACTCCTGAAATTTTCATTTTCGAGTTTCAGATCCAAAGTCTTCAACTAAGCTAAGTACCCCGTTGGGGAACCTTTTTATTGCTCTAAACCAATGTCAGTAAAAGTTAACAATTGCATATCTTGTGGAAAGCAAATACCTCATAAAGATTTTCATTCGTACTGCATTCCATGCCTAGGCCCAGACCACGATGTACCTCACTGTCAGTTTTGTGCCTTTTTCAAACCTTGTACTATGTGTCGTCAGTTCATTTTCACATCTAAATATTTTGGTACTTGGTTCAGTTATCTAGAAATGGCTTTAGTAAGCCACCTGACTACCGACATTCCGAAAAACATGCAAAGATAAAGACAGAGACAGACCACATAGGTCCAAAGCTGCCGATGGCACTTCTCCTAAGCTAGTTGCCAATTCACCGGTACTCAGTGAGGCACTTTTGCAGCCCCTGATGCCTGCTGCTTCAGATTCGCAGGCCTCTACTGAGACCCATTCGGAGTCCGGTATGCCGGGAGATGCTTCTTCAACTGTGGAACTTGCGGATGTCTCTACCTTGGATGGGTCCAGAGCCGCTGTGCAGGCACTGGCTTCTGAGGGTGTATTCAGGCCTACTGACTTGCATATTAAACCCAACACCATCTTCTTCTTCAAGGCCTAAAACTCGATCCATGCCTAGAAAACTGATGCCCAGACGTCATGGTCAGGCCCCTATGCCTAAAAAACAAATGATAAGAATGGCTGAAGACATTATTACTCTAATCAGGGGAAGCCACCTTTCTCCTTCTTAGAGACCTGGAACTGATTTTCCTTCTGATTCTTCTGATCAGGATTCTGAAATTTCTGTTTTCTCTGATGACCAGGAGTTGCCCTTATCTACCTTTGAGGATTCTGATGCAGAGGACTCCATTCCCTTTGCTTCCCCTCCAGAGGATTTCTCTTTTGGTTAAACCTTGCATACTCTTAGGGAGCATTTCCGCTGGGAAGGCCAGGATTACTCTGACTCCAAAAAGAGGCTTAGGGAATTCTTACTCCTACCTCAACACAGGCCTTTAGCTATCCCTCCTGTACTGAACATTGTAGTTGATGCCTTCTCGGAATCTAGCCTGGCTCCTGACTCTTTACCTCCAGCTCCCAGAAAACCTGACGGGTATTACAGGGTACCTGACTCTTACAATTTCCACTTTAAGAATTTTAGTGCGGATTCTGAGACCATTTCACAGGGACCCAAAGGCATTAAGGCTACTACTGCCAAAAACCCTGCCTCCTCTGATAGAGATTCCAGGGCACTGGACAAATGGGGTAAGAAGGTATACACTTCTGCAACTTTGGCCATTAGGGCCCTAAACTGCCAGTTTCATATGTCAAAGTATCAGCAACATATTATTGGATTGCTTAAACAGAAAATGATTTTGATTCCTGACTGTGCTGAAAATAAAGAATTACAGGATTTATTGCATTCTGCTGAACAAGTTGGAAAACATACTTTGCAATGTGGTTTTGATTCATTAGAGGCATCTTGCAGGGCTGCTGTCACTGGGTCTGTACTTAGAAGGCATGCTTGGCTTAAGGAGCAATCTTTGCCAGATCATGTTAAAGCTAAATTACTGGATGCTCCCTTAAACCAAGACCACCTGTTTGGCAACAAAGCAGAAGTAGTACTTAAAAAGATGGAGGAAAAAGCTAAATCTATGCAAACTGTTAAAGATTTCCTGCAAGTACAGCCTTCAAGATTTAGTAGGCACTGGCCTTCTAAGAATTGGTCCTTTCCTGCCTCTTCCAGGCCTTCTCAGTCCAAACCCAGAACCAGCAGAACACCCAGGCTTCAGTCCCAAGGTACTCACAGTTCTAAGCAGTGGGGAGCTCCCACTTCCAAAGATGGGAATAGTAAGACACCCACCTATGGTAAACTGTCACAATGACTTAACTTTAAACCTTGCAAGCCCTGCCCAACTGACTGTTCCTTTAGGGGGAAAGATCAGCCTGCATGCAAAAAACTGGGAACTCATTATCCAAGACAAATGGGTTTTAAATATAGTTTCCCCAGGATACAGATTTCACTTCCACTCCTTACCATCCCCAAACGGTTAACCAGACCTACCCCCACATCAGTGGGCAGAGGCATGTTCTCTTTCTTCTAAACATCAGGGCCATTCAACCTGTCCCAGAAAAAGAATGGGGGCAAAGTTTCTACTCAAGACTTTTCCTGGTACCCAGAAAAAACAATTCCTGGCGTCCTATCATGGACCTGTCTATCCTAAACACTTTTTTGGTAATCCCAAAATTCAAAATGCTAACTCTTCATCAGCTGCTTCCCATGCTAGGCAAAAATGCCTGGTTGGCAACACTGGATTTCAAGGAAGCCTACCTTCACATCCCAATAAGGGAATCTTGCAGATGGTACCTACGCTTCAGAGCAGGCTACATGCACAAACAGTTCTCTGCACTGCTTTGTGGCTTATCTACAGTGCCCAGGGTATTCACAAAGTGCCTAGCTCCAGTCATTGCATTTTGCAGGCAAAGAAATATTCAAATGTACTCATACCTGGTTGATTGTCTAATTCAGGCAGAAAGCCAGGACATATACTACTAAACCGTCTGGCATTTGTAAAGAAATTTCTAACTTCTCTGAGGTACACCATAAACGAAAAGAAATCATATCTAGTACCCTGCCAACAAATTGTATTCCTGGGAGCAAGCTTGAATACAACTTCCCAGATGGCATACATCACGCCAGAGAAACAAGTTCACTTGACAGCCTACTTAAAAAAAAAAAAAAAACTGGCCACAAAGACCCATCTATTTGCGAGGAAAATACTGCAAGCCCTGAGGTTCATGGCCTCTTGCATTCTACTAATTCTATATGCAAGACTGGATATGAGGAAACTGCAGTGGTATCTAAAAAGCCTATGTTGCCAATATTCCCAGGACCTAGAATCAGTGATTCCTATCATACCTTGTCTAAAGATAAAGTTCCTTTGGTGGGCAGAGGCCTGCCACCTAAACAAGGGACTGCCATTGATTCTGCACCCTGCCACCCAAACCCTAACAACAGACTCATCAGACTATGCATGAGGGGCTCACATGGCAGGGCAGTACATTCAGGGCAAATGGATCCCAAGTCAAATGCACCTGCCTATCAATCAAAAAGAAATGTTAGCTGTACAGAATGCCCTGACAGCCTTCAAGGACCACATTCTTCCAGGACAATTATTGGTAAAGACGGACAACACCACTGTTATGTGGTACATGAACAAGCAGGGGGGGAACCCACTCATACCCTCTCTGCAGACTAGCCATGTCTCTGTAGAACACAGCCTTGAGCTACCAAGTGCACCTACAAGCTCAATTCCTGCCAGGCAAGCTAAAGTACACTGGCAGATGACCTAAGCAGAAATCCCATGGACCCACACGAGTGGAAACTGGATCCAAAGATAGTCAACATTTTGAGAAACAAATGGGGGAGCCCAGAGATGGACCTGTTTGCCTCCCCTCAGAACTACCAATTGGACAAATTCTGCACAAGGACTCCTCACAGACAAGCTTGGAAAGTGGATGCCCTGTCCTTCACATGGAAAAACCTATCAATTTAGGCCTTTCCCCCTCTGCCTCTCCTTTACAGAGTGCTACTAAAGATCCACCAGGACAAACCAAGGACAATTCTTATTGCACCAGACTGGCCACGCTAACACTGGTGTACCCCATCTTACACAGTGTGTCACTTCTGGAACCATGGCACCTGCCTCAGACCCCTGCCCTGCTGTCCCAGCAGGATGGCCAGATTCTGCACCCACAGCTTTAAACCCTGAACCTTGCAGCCTGGCTAATTTCATGATCTCTCCATTACCTTCCCTCAGTAAGTGATGGATGTCATTCTGGAGGCAAGGAGGCCTAGTACTAGAAAATCTTATGCTGAAAAATGGAAAAGCATCTTTTCTTGGAACCAAACACAAGGGATGGACACAACTGTGCCCAATTTACCGTACATTCTTCAATACTTAACTGAGATGCTTCACAAGGGCCTTTCCTTTTCTTCCATCAAAATTCATGCTTCGGTTATTTCAGCTCATTATAATACAGAGCCACCCCACTTCTCTCATCCACTGCTGAAGCAATTCCTCAGAGGGGCCAAAAACTTAAGGCCACCCAGGAGACCCATACTCCAGCTCCAGCCTGGGACCTTAACTTTGTATTGGAAAAACTCACTCTACCTCCCTTTGAGCCAGCTGCAAATGCAGAGTTGAAATTTCTTTCTTGGAAAACAGCCTTCCTATTAGCAATCACTTCAGCAAGAAGGGTGTCTGAATTACAGGCCCTCATGGCAGTGGAGCCTTTCATCATCTTTCATGCGATCAGGGTGTCCCTCAGGACCAGTCCCTCTTTTATGCCCAAGGTGGTATCCAGTGTGTCCCTTAATCAGTCCATTCATTTGCCAACCTTCTTTCCTAATCCACAGAACAAAAGGGAACAAATACTGCACTCCTTGGACGTGCACAGACAACTTAGATTTTACTTGGACAGAACTAAGCCTCTCGAGAAATCTGAACAGCTGCTGGTTGCATTTGCTGCAGGGGCAGAGGGGAAGGCCATTTCAAAGCAAACCATTTCTAAGTAGATAAGCCATTGCATTCATTTCTGCTATAAGCACCATGGAAAACCTACCCCACAGGGGATAAGACCACATTCAACCATGGCTGCATCTACCTCTACAGCCTTTCTCAGAGGTGTCCCTACCAGGGACATCCTAGAAGCTGCTACCTGGAGTTCTGTACATACCTTCAAGAAGGATTACCACTTGCCAGTTTTTTTCTAAATCCAGAGCTGGTTTTGCCACTGCAGTCTTGCAGGCCCTTATAGCTGGTCCTAATGCTATCTAATTACCTTCTCCCTTCCTTAGCTTTGGGAATCTACCCAAATGTAATGACTGCAACAATGAAACACGAAGAACGTAGTACCAGTTGTGTACACTTACCATAAATGTAGATGTTCAAGTGTATTCACTGTTGCAGTCCTGGTTACCCTCCCACCAGCCCCCCGACTTCTGTTGTCTATACCTCTATTCTTGTTTACTATGCTTAAAGCTTTCTGGTGTATTTGCTTTTTGTTGGAGGTGTAACCTTGCATACAATTGCTTCCCATTATGGGGGCACCTGACATCTGGGACAAGAAAAACTGATGTAATGGCATCGACTGCATGCTTTTTACCCCTGACTACCTGACGTCGTGGAAGATGAGACCGCAAACAACGCAGGACCCAAGACTTTGATAATCAGGCTGACTGAGGGCTACCTGCAAGCAGATAACCCAAATGTAATGACTGCAACAGTGAATACACTCAAACATCTACATTTATGGTAAGTGGTACACAACTGTACTTTCTCATTCCTGTCAGACACAACAAGCTGCAAGCAGCTTGAGAGGGACCCTACAAGGTGGTAAGAAAGGAAAGTGATAATTACATGGTGGAACTGCTAGGCAGAAGGCTGTGGCACAAAGTGTACCATGTTAACATGATGAAACCTTAGCATGATAGGGAGGCCATTGTGCTGAGCATTTGCAGTGGATTGCAGGAGGAGTCTGTGGGAGAACTGGTGACTGATCTCCTCAGTGAGGGTCGGGCTGACACCTCAGTGGAAGGGGTAGCAATGTCCCAGCATGGTGACTGATCATCTCAGTGAGGGTCGGGCTGACACCTCAGTGGAAGGGGTGGCAATGTCCCAGCAGCTATCTCCTACCCAGGTTCGAGAAATCCGAGCAGTGTTGCAGGAATTTGTGGACATGTTCACTGGGAAACCAGGGTGCACCCACCTGGGCAGCACCAGGTGGATACAGGACCCCAAAGGCCTATTAGGCAGGCCCCTTATAGAGTGCCAGAGAAAGTCAAATAGACTCTGAGGGAGGAGGTACAGGAGATGTTGCAACTAGGGGTGATTTAATAGTCCAACAGTCCCTGGGCCTCCCTAGTGGTGCTGGTGCCAAATAAGGATGGCAGCACCCGGTTCTGTGTGGAATACAGGAAATTAAATAGTCACCCAGAGTTGGATGCTTACCCCATGCCTAGGACAGATGAGGCCCTAGAGTGGTTGGGTGGGGCTAGTATCTTACGACCACTGATCTTAGCAAAGGTTACTGGCAGGTGCCCTTGACTCCCAGTGCTAGAGGGAAGTCATCCTTTTGACTTCTTTTGGCTTGTATGAGTTCACAAAGATGCCTTTTGGTATGAAGAATGCCCCAGAGGCTGATAGATCGTATCCTAGCAAGAGCAAGAGGGTTTGCTCTTGCTTACCTAGATGATATTGCCATCTACAGCCTTTCCTGGCCAGAGCACCTTCAGCATGTCAGTGAGGTGCTGGGCAGACTACAGAGGGCATGGTTGACCATTAAGCCGAGCAAATGTCAGGTGGGTATGGCAGAGGTCTCCTACCTAGGACGTAGAGTGTGGAGTGGTAAGATAAGGCCAGAACCTGCCAAAGTGAAAGACATTCAGGCATGGCCTGCACTTGTTACTAAAAAGCAGGTGAGGGCATTTTTAGGGCCAGCAGGGTACTACAGAAAGTTTGACCCCAGTTATAGTACAATAGCTGCTCCCCTCACAGACCTGACAGGGAAGAACAGGCCAGGTAAGTTAGTGTGGACCCCAGCATGGGAGCAGGCATTCCAGAGGCTTAAAGAAGCTTTGCGAGGACCCCCATGTGTTAGCCAGTCCAAATTACAGCAAGGAATTTGTTGTGCAGGTGGATGCTTGGAACCATGGGGTGGGGGCTGTACTTAGCCAGATTTCTTCAGAGGGAGAAGAGCACCCAGTGGTTTATCTCAGTCGTAGGCTCCAGCCCAGGGAAGAATGCTATGCAGCTGTAGAAAAGAGCCATAGTGTGGGCACTGCAGAAACTTCAGCCTTCTCTGTATGGAGGAAAATTCAGTGTAATGACCAATTACAATCCCCTAGTATGGTTAAACAGAGCCAGCCAGCAAAATGCCAAGTTGCTAAGATGGAGTCTGGGGCTGCAAGCATATATGTCAGTGCAGCACTGCAATGGGAGTAGTAATGCCAATGCAGATGGGCTCTCAAGAGAGGGAATTGGGTAGTTATACTCAGCTAGACCTTACCATCTCAAGCAGTGTTTCTCAAGGGTCACTTGAAAAACTAGCTTGAGTTCTCTGGGGATGGGGGTGTGAAGGCTGCCAGCCTAGCCAGAGAGAATTTTATAGATAATTCTATCATTTATAAATATCAATGTAAGACAAAGGCTTGTTGTCTTAAATGGAAAAAAATGCTGTTAGATGTGGAACTTAAAAAAATGTGACAACAGTGCACTCTACTAACCAAAGTAAAGCATGTGGTGACCCTTTGATGTAGACAGTGGTGCCGAAGGGTCTAGATGAAGAAATTGTTTCTATTGTTTTAACCAAGAGTTAAATTGCTAAATTTAAACATGCAACTTTATTTTTATATGCTCTGATTCCTGACCAGCTGCAAGATAAAAGGAGATGTTAAGAATGTAAATGTAGTTCTGTTAGCCTGTGAACCCAGGGAAGTGTGAAGAATGATGTAATGTGTAGCCTGGGAACCCCAGGAAAGTGTGAAGAATGATGTAATGTGAATCAGAACTGTAATTTCAATTTAAACAGAGAGAACCAGAGATTATTAAGCATTTTTGTCTTGACCATCCAACTCATCAGCACTTTGCCTGTTTTCTTATGTAAGTTATCTTAGACTTGTATTTTCTCTCAGAAATATATAGAAACTAGAAAGATTAGACTAAGTGTTTTTCTGTGATGTCAGAACTGTACTACTGAATTATTTTAAGTATTTCTCTGTGATCTCTGAACTCTTGACTAGCACTCTGTAGTAAGAAGTATTGTCTTGTGTTTTTAGTATTTATTATTAAAGATTTTTAAACATTTCAACTGTGGCTGTTTTATGTAGAGATAAGTTAAGCTCTAGAGTACATTGCATATTTATAGTGATTACTGTACAAGTCACTCCAAATAAGCCGTGACTGTTTAGTCACACTTGGCAGTTGGATAATAATATTGCACAGTAATAATTAGACACAATTTTAAGGGCCTTTGAGTAGCTGATAAATATTAGTGGGTGGTGGCAGGGTACTACCGGCTAGTCTGGGAAAAGGGAGCACAGCTGGAGAACCTGTGCCAGCCTTCCCCAGGAGTGTCTGTGTGGTTGTATAAACTCTTAAAGTGTGTGAGTCAGCTACTTGGGCAGGGACACGAAGCACTGGTTGGACAGAGAGGCTGACATCTCGACCCTGTAGCTGTTCCAGCGGGGAGTCTTACTGGGGACCTGGAGAGCAAGGGAGCAACCAGCTCCGGACTGACTGTGATCACTGTGTGCTCTTAAGGGAAATTGCACTTTACTGTGTGGATTTGTTATCCTTTCTTCATATATAAGATGCCCTCTCTGGTGTTAGTGGTAAGGATTGAGGCTTCTTGATTGCTGGGCCCGGGCATGGGTGTCACACTGCAATCAACAGAACATGCTGGTGGGACACGTTCATAACCCAGAGACGGCCCATGCTCTTGAATGGACTTCCCATACATGTCAAGCAGAGCACTAAACTGGCCCTCTTCAGTAGAAATCTTGGAGTGGATGTGAAATAGAAAGTTCACTCTGGGATCACTCCAGTGGCTCTTTTTGATAGAGGTACTGGGAGCTAATGTCCGGTGGCATGATGCCAGGGTACTTCTTTGGGCTCTACTTGTCAAGGCTCCAGGGCCATTAGCCTAGTACGCACCTATGACCCTTACAGCTGGCTGATCTCTTTACTCCATTGTTATAGCCAAGGTGTGGAATTCCTTACCCACCACAATCAGAACCACTTATAATTACATTATTTTCAAAAAGTTTCTGCAAGAATACCTCTCTAAACTATGGATCTGTACATGCTCAAATAATTCTTCCAGCATTACATGAAACTAGAAACCTCTTCTAACAACTTTAACACTTTGAAATATCTATCTTCTTTTAACTTAACCTTTCTCCTTCTCAATTTTATGCATCCTCGGCTACAAGACAAAATTTAAAGAAAAGAAAGCCCAATGTTAACTGCATATCAACATGTATACATTGTACCTGGATGTAAATCATTGTTATTTTTGTATTTTCTATAATGTTGCTTACTAGTAACTTGAATCTGTTAACAGTCATTATGTAACTTTATCTCATCAACATATATGTAATATAGGGAGCTTTTCTCCCAGGGCCTCCACTGAAAATGGTCACTCTTAGGCCCAGTGGAGTATCCTGGAAAACAAATGCAAATAAATAAATAGTATTTGTCCTACTGGCAGATTTACTTCATTAGCTGCTTCTATGAGTCAGCTGGATCCCTGTGTTTATCAACAGGTTAAATTTGACTGTCAGAGTAGAAAATTCAGAAATGTGACGGCTATCACTGCTCTGCTATGGAAATAGCTAGAGATTATGCAAGCAGATGAAGAGTAACAGCTGATTTTATTTTTGCACACAGTGATGTTTCTAAAACTAGATTTCTCGAGTAGTAGTGATTTCTCTCCTACTCTGGAGATGCCCCTTGGAAGACAGACCAAGTGGATATGACAATACTATAAAGCCCCACACTGGTCAGCAGGTAGATTTATATCTAGATGACGGGCAGGTCAGTCAGACTGTGAACAGCTAACAGGAATGCTGTCTGCTTTTTGTGCATACACACCAAAGAACTACTCAGGAGTAGTGAGCTTTCTTGGAGACTGCATGCAGTGCTTGACACGGTACCACTCACTTCTCTGCAGCTGCTGTGTATGACCTCAACGCATACATGGGCATGGTAGTAAATAAAAGTTATGTAATCACCATAATGATGCATCTCTGTTTTCCATTTTCATTCTTCTTCAACTGATGGGTCTTGGATCTGACCTCAACACCAAGGATATTCACACCTCCAGGCTAGTTGCCCAACACAATGCATCTGAAATTCTCCAGGTGCAACTAACACTAGGTAAGACTGCAGTCCAAATTGTAGCTTGCTACAGATCCCCCACCATATCCCAAGATTCTCACTACACCTTCCTAAACATACTGGAAAATATTAAGATACAACCAAACATCCTAATACTAGGTGATTTCAACTACCCTGCCATTAATTGGGAAAACTACTCTGGTACCAACTCCTTTTCCCAACAGTTCTTGGAATTTGTAAATTCCAACGCCCTGGATCAACTTATCCATTGTCCCACCAGGGGCTCCAATATCCTAGACCTGGTCATTACCAACATGGGAGATGGATGCTCCACACCAGTGGTCACCCCCTCGTTGGTCAGGTCTGACCATAAGCAAATCACCCTTGGCATCCACATCTCACCCCCACCCTCCAGTAAGGAAACCTCCTTAAAAAACTTCTCCAAAGCCAACTTCATGCTACTGAAGTCAGAAGTGACAAACTTCACAACACCCACGCAGACGGGATCTGGAAGTTCGACTGCAGAATCCTACACTAAGGCACTGTACGAGCGCATCCACTCGTGCATGAATCGTGCCATCCCAAATAGAACCAAGATGCTCTTCTCCAAAAAAAGGAAGCCAATCTGGTGGTCCCCTGCTATAAACAAAACTATACAACAGAAGGAAGAAACTCTTGCAGAAAAGAGGAAAATCCCAGTATGCAAAAAACTCCCTCTCCAGCCTCAGTAAGAAGCTGAGATCCCTCATAAAATCCTCAAAAGCTAGCTACGAAAATAAAATTGCCAAAGATTCCAAAGACAACCACAAGGCATTCTATAGTTATGTCAAGAATCAAAATGGCAATGCTCAGATATGCTCTGAGCTACAACAGAATGGCATTAAATATACTGATCCCAAGGATATTGCCAATATCCTGGCAGATCGATTTAGTGCCAACTTCACTCCCCTCTCACCCCCTAAAGGGCCCATCTCAGTACCAAAAGATTGCCAAATTCTGATAATCACAGCCACACAGGTAGAAACAGCACTCTTCAAAGCTAAGAATACAGCATCCATGGGACCAGATGACATCCCAGGCTGTGTACTACATGAACTACAAAATGAACTAGCACCCCACCTAAGTGTCTTGTTTAATCATAGCCTCACCTCAGGCTTCATGCCCACTGAGTGGCGCACAGCTACAGTTATCCTGATCCACAAGGGAGGATCCACCTTGGATCCCGGGAACTACCGTCCCATCAGTCTGACAAGCCTGATCTGCAAGGGCATGGAACGCACTATCATGGAACTTATAAACAAAGACATTGGCAACCTCCAGACACTGGACCTCACCCAGTTTGGGTTTGTGAAGGGCCGATCTTGTCTCCTGAATCTGATTGACTTCTTTGAATCGGTCTCCAGAGCTGTGGACGAGGGTAAGGAGGTCCACACAGCCTATCTGGACCTCGCCAAGGCCTTCGACACCATCCCCCATTCTGGAATCATAGATAAACTTACTAAGCTGGGCATAAATACCTATGTCACTCAGTGGGTTGCCAGCTGGCTTACTGACAGAACCCAGACTGTAAAAGTAGCCAACTCCAAATCCAGCTCCAGACAAGTGACAGATGCCTGGTGCCAGAGCCATGGGCTCAAGCTTAATGTCAAGAAATGTATAGTCATTCCCTTTGGAAAAAAACATGTTCCCATGAACTACCACATAGGTGGCAGGACACTAAACATCGAAAGTGTGATGAGAGACTTAGGGACACAAGTGGACAGTGGTCTCACTTTCCATAACCACATCGCCACAACAGTCAGGAAATCCTTCTACGTGGCACACCTCATCACTAAGGGCTTTTCATCCAGAAAAAAGGAGGTCATTGTCCCACTGTACTCATCCCTCATTAGACCCATTATAAAGTATAATGCCCCATTTGGTATGTACCTCACAAAACATCTGCAACAGCTGGAAAGGCCACAGAAATACCTCACTAAAAGAATCACAGGCCTAAAGCAGATGCCATATTCTGACCGTCTGAAAAAAACTCCAGCTAAACTCTGTGGCATATCGTCTACTCAGAGGCGATCTCTGCTAAACATACAAGGCCATGTCAAACCCTGAGCTGTTGGACATGCTCCACTTAAAGAAATCCCAATCCCTCAAAGCCACACGCTCCAGGGATCTAAACCTTATCACAATGAACAAAACATGCTGGAGGGATAGGTTCCTGACCCAGAGACTCCCCATACTCTGGAATAGACTGCCCATACATGGGAAGCAGAGCACTTCATTGGCCCTCTTCAAAAGGAACCTTGATTGGATGGGAGATTCACCCCGGGGATCATGTCAGTTGCCCTGCTAGACAGGGGTCCAGAGAAGTAAATATTGTGGGAAAAAATTTCCAGGGAATTATTATGGCTAGGCTTGCATAGGCCTTAGGGCCGATAGCCTAGTACCAACCTATGAACTCTTGAGCTCCTCCCTTTACCCACAATGCCCCACCAACTTAGCATACCTCAGATCGAGTTTGCTGCGCCCAGAAATACATGGCTAACACCATAAAGAGAACCTTTAAGGCAGAAGCAATACAGATAAAACTGGAGCTCTCACAAGGAACAATTAGTACCAAGTGCTCCTTAGATTTCTCCAGGAAGAAAGGGAAGACAATTAAGAGGGTGGAAAGTTAAGGAAGAATGAAAATGCATCATTATGGTGAGTACATAACTTGTGTATTTCATGTTCTCATTTTCATACATTCCTCAATTAATGGGACAGAGCCCCAACTAGATGAATCTTGGGAGTTGGTCTTGCTAGGATATTTCGGAGTACTGCATTGCCAAAAGCAGCTCTGTTCCTCGAAATCAAATCTAACTTGTAAGGAATAGTAAAATATATTAGCGTTAGACCAAGTGGCAGTGGCACAAATGTCATCTATTGATGTTCTTGACCAAAAAGCTGATGAAGTGGTCATAGACATTGTGGAATGTACTTTAGAGGGCTTAAGCAAAGATAACCTTCTGTCTATGGACAGAGGATGTGCAAGTCGGTCAGACATCTGGCTAAAGTCACTTTGGAAACTGCCATTTCCAATCTGTTTGCTGAGAATGATACAAACAATTGGTCAATTTTCCTGAAATCTTTGGTCCATTGAAGATAAAAATCAAACCTGCCTGTGCGCATCCAGAAGATGGAACATGTATTCACCTTTATTGGAAAATATTGGTGAGAAAACCAGAAGGTTAATGACTTGATTAATATTTGACTCGGATGCTACCTTAGGTAAAAGGATGTATTAGTCTGTAAGGGGATTCTATCCTTATGAAAAAATAGGTAGGGAGACTTGAAAAAAGGACCCTGGAGTTCATATACTCGTCAAGGTGACTTAATAGCAACTAGAAAAATCATTTCTAGGACAAAAATTTAAGATCTGTCTTCACTGAAGATTAAAAGTGGTTTTGGATCAGAACTTGAAGAAAGATAGTTAAATCCCATGGAGGAATAAAGTCCTTGACTGGGAGGCCAACTGTGAACTACAGATGTTATGTTGTCCTATCTCACCTTCATTCTCACAATGATGGGTTCGTAGCCGATCCTTGGCTCTGACTCGGCTGAATACACAGCTGAAGACTCAAACTTTGCTCGTGGCAAGTAGGTATCCCATGATGCTGTGGTGTAACTTCCCAGATCTTGTTTACCGCTTTATGAGGTTGGATGTGCTCTTCTTGGCCATGGCCAAGTTGTGATTTTTTTCTACTTATTTCATTCATTAGACCCTTTTTCTCTTTATATATTATAGTGGGTGTTATCTTCTAGCATTACAGTTGCATAGTTAGCCTGTGAGTTAGTATAACTAGATATTAATAGGTATTATTCCTATTTGTTGCTGCTTTGGCCGTCATTTTCGTAGGCCGTGCTGTATCCCTTGTGGTTTTGTTGTTGTGTTGTTTCGTATAGCTTGATAGTAGCAAGTTTAAATTAGAGAGCTCTTTGCCCGTTTTTAGAGGGCTTGTAGTTTGTGTGTTGTTTTTCTGAGATTTAGGGTCGTTTTATTTAGAGGACCTATTATCTTCCCTTGTCTAATTGTCTGCTCATTATTTCCTGTTTGTTATATATCAGTAGTTTTTCAGTATTTAGAATTTCTGTTGCTAGTTTGTGGTCTTTTGTCATATATCATGTCCAAAGACCCAAAGGAGAGGGAACATAAGCCTTCGGGCTTCAAGAAATGTCAGAAATGTTCCCAAAAGATGTCTATTATTGATGGTCATGTCATCTGTGTTTATTGCCTTGGAGCTATTCATTTGCAAGAGGATTGTACATTCTGTCATTCCTGTGGGTTTTACAAGAAAGGAGGAACAAATTAATCCTTAAGGGGCTCTTAAAGCCAACTTTTGAGGAAGCTATCCACAGTTCTTCCTCTTCATCTCCTTCTTAAGAAAAGGACAAACCTCAAAAGAAACAATCGCCTGCTCATTCGGAGCCTCCAGTTAAGTTACCTAAAATATCTAAGGCTACTACATCCTCGGTTCCACAGTCTTCTAAACCAATGGAGGTTATTTTGATTGACAAGCCTGGTTCTTTGGCTCCAAAGTCTTCGGAGCTGCAAGATGCCTCTTCTCGCAGCCGGTCTATGGAGATTTCACTGATCTCCCCTACACTGAGATCTCCCATTTTGCACAGTTGTCATTCTCCGTCCCTATCCTCCAGATCCACCAGGAGCTTATCTGATGACGATGTTGAATGGGTGGTGTGCAGACTCTTGAAGTCGGTGGCGCTATCCAAATTATTTTCGATTCCGGCCCATCTGGTCCCGGAGCCTACAATAGCCATTGCACCCACTGTTGTTCGTCCTCCGAGCTAATCTGGACCTTCGAAGCTGGAGTGCTTGGTGCCATTTACTGTGGATCCATCAATTCCTAGACCTCCTTCGGCGATCACGGGGCCGGCTTCTGCTCTGACACTCTTGGCGCCATCTGGAGAGTCTGGGAGCCAGCGTTCCCCGGTCAGCCCCAAGGGGGATTATCGGCACCGATCTTCGGTGCCGAGCCTACCCCTTGGAGCGTCTGCCCGGGTGAGCTCGGCTCCTACATTGGCCTTGAGGCTGGTTTTGCTGGGTCTGGTGGATCCTCTGTCTCCTCAGTGCAGAGGGAGTCTTCAGAGCTGGTGGGATCTGCCTTTGAGCTGATGAGGAGTGTGCTGTCTTCCCCTACAGCTTCACAGAAGGATACTAGCACTTGTCCCCTAAGGCACCGACTAATGTCTCGGCACCACCCATTCCACAGGACAGCAGAGATCCAGAGTCTCAGGATCCTCCATTGGGCGAACCCCTGTCTTCCGAGGCCTCCCCAGAATACACTTCTGAGGAGCCCCCTCGGAAGAGCACTTGCAAGAGGAAGCACGTAGGCTCTACAGATGAGTCTGTCACTTCAGACACTGAGCTCGAGGAGTCAAATGGGTCCCCACGGTCGTCCTGTGATGTCTTATTTGCAGATATTCTAGAGATCCTGAAGCAGAGAGGTGGCTGGCAGGCCTCCATCCCTTCTGATGAGGAGTCAGTGTACCTGAATGCTTTTGGATCTCAACCTTCAGCCTCCTGGGTGTCTCTGCCTTTCGACGAGCTAATGGAATTGGTCAAGCGAAAGGTGTGGGAGTCACCTGACTCAATGGAACCAGAACCAGTCCCTCTGAGGCCAAACAAATTCTTATCAGCTCCTTCTGGAAAAGATTTCCTCACTAAGGGGGTACCTGTAGATGCTATGGTGGTGGCAGCAGCCACCAAGAAGGAACTTTCAGAGACATCCTCATCAATCCATCCTCCGAACAAAGACTCTCGAACGATGGACAGATACGGGAAATGTATCTTTTCGTCAGCGACCTTTACACTTCGATTGCTGAACTACCTCACTCACTTTACAAGGCTACAGAGAGATCTCCTGAAAGAGCTACGAGATACTGTACAAGGTACATTGGCTGTGGGGGTTAATGACAAGTTCTCCTCCCAGCTATCCATCTTAAATTCCATCAACTCCTCCATGAGGCTGATCTCTTACACAGCTGATGGAGCGAGCAGGGCAGCGGGTTCCGGAGTTTCCCTTAGGAGACACTCCTGGATGCGCTTGTGCAATTTTGCAGAGCCCTTTAAATCTACCTTTACTAATGCCCCTTTTGACAGTTCCTCACTCTTTGGACCCAAAGTACAAGACACTCTCACCCGATGCGAGCAGGAAGGAAAAACTCTCTCTGCCGTTGGAGTATGTTTTTCCGTACCTTCAAGACCTTATCCTAAAGGTCAGAATAGTGGGAAAATGTGGTTCAAAAGATCCCAGAGAGTTTTACAGGACGCATGGGATGAATCCTTCCTCAGAGGCACAGGGGGAGGTGGTAACAGTAGATGCTGCCCTAGAGGCAGAGGGGGTCTGCAAAACCAGGGCGGCCATGATTTCTTTGGTGGACGCCCCTATCAGCTCTCCTGAAAAGGAGGCCCGACTGCTCTGCTCTGGGGGCATTCGGGGGACGTTTATCTATGTACCCATAAGCCTGGCAAACTATCACAAGAGACAAGTGGGTACTAAGAATAATATCCAGAGGATATTCCATTCTCTTTTCCTACCCTGTCCCACAGACCTGAACAGTCCCAGATGTTCTACCCAATCTAAGGGAGCAAGCAACTATAGAAATTCAAAAGTTACAGCACAAAACAGTCGTCCAAGAAGTCCCTGCAGACCAAATAGGATTCGGAACTTTCTCAAGATTCTTTTTGGTGCCAAAAAGAATAGGGGACTGGAGACCCATATTGGACCTAAGCAATTTAAACGAATCTGCCAAGAAGTCATAGTTCTGAATGGTGACACTGCAGTCCATACTTCCCTTTTTAGGGAAAGACAGTTGGATGTGCTCGATAGACCTTCAAGATGCTTACTACCACATAAAAATGGATATGGCATCGAGACGTTATTTATGCGTCCGGCTGGGAGCCAGTCATCAGTTCTGAGCTCTTCCCGTTGGTCTCACTACAGCTCTCAGAATGTTCACCAAATGCATGGCAGTAGTCACGGCTCACCTGAGGCATCTAGGATTCCAAGTGTTTCCCTATCTAGATGACTGGCTGGCTCCTATCTGCCACCACAAAGCATCTACTCCAACAAGCCAGGGATGTGACCTTGGAAATTTGCACTTAATTAGGTATTACAGTCAACTTTCAAAAATCTGCCGTGTTGCCCTGTCAACATATTACATTTATAGGTGCAGATCTAAACACTGCTTTCTTGATAGCACATCTTCCAACAGACAGCGTTTCAGCACTCAGGCAACACATACTTCATCTTCTTCCCAAGACCAAGGTGAAAGCAAAGATAGTTCTAAAATTAATAGGGACAATGGCTTTCACCGTAGCACTGGTTCCCCCTGCCAGAATCTACAATGAGGATCCTTCAATGGTTTTTGTTCTCCCAGTGGGCACTTCAAGAGCTTCCTATGTCTCGCCTTGTCAGGATAACGGAATCATGCAAAAAGGACTTAAAATGGTGGATACACTCCAGCCATGTGACCATAGGAGACCCTTTGTTCGACAACAGCCTTTAGCTACAGTGACCACGGACGCTTCCCAGATAGAGTGGGGGGGGGCATTATCTGGGGAGAGCAGTCCAAGGTATATGGCAAGAACACGAGGCTCACTTGCATATAAATGTCCTAGAGATGAGAGCAGTGCTTCTTGCATTGCATTCACTTAGTTTGGTACATAAACAAGCGGGGGAACCAGATCTTACCCCCTTTGTCACGAGGCCCTAAGAGTTTGGCAATGGGCAGTTTCTTCCCATCACTTTCTAGTAGCAACGCACATTCTGGGGAAGTCCGATGTGATAGCAGACAAGCTGAGCAGAGCAATTCTAATGCCTCAGGAGTGGTCTCATAATCAGAACTTAGCGAAAGGATTTTCCGAACATGGGGTCTTCCTTGCTGTGATCTTTTCGCCACTCCCATGAATGCCAAGTGCAGCAACTACTTTACCCTAATTCCCCTGCCGGGAGAGAGACAGAGAGATGCACTTTCTCACGATTGGCCCTCAGGACTTCTGTATGCCTTTCCTCAGTTTCCTGTCATACCCAGAGTCATTCAGAATGCACAGTCCTTGAGAAGCAGGATGATTTTCATTGCTCCTTACTGATCTCATCAAGTTTGGTTCCCCTTCCTTTGGCCTCATCCTCAGGAGAAGCCTTGGACTCTGGACCCAGTTCCAGACCTGCTGACACATATGTTAGGTGCACTTCATCCTTCTCTCCACACCCTCAACTTGACAGCTTGGCTGCTCCACTTCCCAGTTTAGTCAGGCTTCAGAATTTCACTCCAACAATTAAACATATCTTGATGTCCTCTCATAAAGCTTCCACCGGAAGACTGTATTCTAGCAAATGGAAAAGATTTTCTCTCTGGGCTCAAAACAGAAACATTGACCCCTTTTCTGCATCTATTTACCTTATATCTTGGAATTCTTGGCAGAACTCTTCCAACAGGGTTCAGCTACAACAACCATCAAAGGACAACTCGCTGCAATTTCAAATTTCCATATTGGTGATCCTACTCTGAACTTAATGTCACACAGATTGTGCAGAGCCTTCTTGAAGGGTGCCTCCATATTAAGACCTCCCTTTAAGGAACCCCTTCCTCCTTGGGACTAAAATTTTGTTCTGTCTCATATAACGCTACTACCTTTTGAACCTTGTTCATCTTCAGACCTCAAGTTCCTTTCCTGGAAGACCATTTGTCTGGTTGCTATAACATCTCTAGAAGGGTGTCAGAGTTGCAAGCCCTATCTATCAAACCGCCATATCTGATATTTCATAAGGATAGGATATCCTTGTGAACTAATACATCCTTTTTACCTAAAGTTTCTTCTTCATCTGACATAAATCAATCTATTGAGCTTCCTGTGTTTTTCTCTAATCACAGCAACAAGGCAGAATACAAATTACATCAACTGGACATGCACAGACAACTCAGATTCTGTTTGCATAGGACAAAAGATTTTAGAAAATCTGACCTGTTGTTCATATCTTTTTCAGACGCAAAAAAGGATAGGCCAGTTTCTAAAACTACCCTTTCCAACTGGCTCTCAAACTGCATTACTTTCTTCTCTACCTCAAACAACAAAGATTTACCATTCAAGGTTAAGGCTCATTCCACTAAACCACTAGCTACATTTTCTGCCTTTCAGGCCAGAATTCCTATGGATAATATTTGTGCTACAGCTACCTGGGCTACTCCTCATACACTTATCACGCATTATAAAGTGAATTTGGCCTCCAGGGACTTGGCCTCCTTTGGTTCCACTGTGCTTAAAGGTGTACTGCCGTGAGCCACCGAGGAAAAAGGTGCTAGGGACGCTGTCCCATCATTTGAAGAATGAAGGCGCTATAAGGAGCACAACATAAAGAAGTTGTATACTCACCATAATGTTCCATGTTTGTTGTCCATCTCGCCATTCATTCTTACAAACCCTCCCTCCTTCCCCCATCCAAGAACTCGTTGTGGACCTGGTGGATGTCTTGCTCCTTTCAGGAGTTCCTTGCTTCAGTTTGTTTCTCCTATTCAATTGGGGATAGCAATATTTTTGTGTGTGTATATTTATGTATGTGTGTGTGTGTGTATATATATATATATATATATATATATATATATATATATATATATATATATATATATATACATATATATATATATATATATATATACATATATGTAGTCCATTACATTTTTTTTTAGTAGTAGCAGCAAACAATATCTGGGGAGTTGCACCACTGCATCATGGGATACCTACTTGCCACGAGCTAAGTCTGAGTCTTTCAGCTGTGAATTCGGCCGAGTCAGAGCCGAGGATCGGCTCTGAACCCATCACTGTAAGAATGAACGGTGAGATGGACAACAAACATGGAAAGTTATGGTGAGTACATAACTTCTTTATGTTAAGTTGTCTATCTCGCCTTCATTCTTGCTGGATGGGTTCGGAGCCGATCCTCGGCTCCGACTCGGCCACTCTAAAAGCTCGAAAGCTAGTTCCACCGGCTCAAGGCTCCCCTATATCCCACAATGCTAGGCGGTAACTCCTCAGATCTCGTTTGCCGCTATAGCGATCGAGGTGCTTTTCAACCGGCTCGTCAGGTTAGTTTTAAAAACTAGTTGTTAACTTAGATAGACCCCCCCCTTTTAGTTAGTTTTCTTCATAATTTTATAAATTAGGTAATTTCCTTCCATTCCTAGTTTAATTTTCCCCCTTTTTTTCCTAAACTCATTAGAGTTCTTCCCTTGGGCTTTAGGCCCAGTCCCTCCCTTCCTAGTAGTTGGAGTGACTGTATTTTGTAGGGATTTAATTTTTCTAAATTACTTATAATTTAATTTAAAATTTTAATAAGTGTAATCGGTGTGTGTGTGTGTGTGTGGTTACACTTTTTTCCTTCTTAGACATGTCTAAGGAATCAAAGGTCTCAGGCTTTAAGAAGTGTGACTCGTGCTGACAGAAGATGTCTCTGACAGACGGTCACACTTCTTGTGTATACTGCCTGGGACCTTTGCACCTGCAGGACTCTTGTGCCGTTTGCCATGGCTTCAGCCCTAGAGTCCTGCAGGAGCATAACAATAAGCTCATTCTAAGGGGCTTATTGAAGCCTGAGGGTCCCCCGACTCAATCTTCGGGGAAACCCTCGAAGCCTCCCAGATCTTCGGCTCCGGTCTCTGAGTCGTCTTCTGGGGCTCCGAAGGCTGTTCGAACATCGGCTCCGGCCGGAGCCGATGACTCTCGAACTCATGTCCCTACTATTTCCTCGGCTCCGGCCGGAGCCGAGGAAGACATTGCTGAGTCGGCTCCGATCAAATTGTCGGAACCGACCTCCAGAAAAAGGTCCCGATCACCATCTATTGGCTCCGTTCATTCGGCTCCAGCATCACCATTGCTGTCTGAACGGAGCCATAGATCTCACTCCTCTAGGTCGTCGAGACTATCCGATCATGACCTTCAGAGGGTAGTGAGTCGACTTCTTAAGTCCGAGGCACTGGCCCAGATGCTTCAAAGTCCGACTCAACAGTCGAGGACTATTCCCATTACTCAGAATTTCCTCCTCTGACTCCTTTGAGTTGGGAGCCGGGGCGGCTTGGACCCGAGACTGTGGTGGCGTCGGAACCGATACCGTTGTCTTCGGTACTGTCGTCTGCTCCGATGTCTTCCTTGGAAGAATCTCGGCGCTGGACTTCCCTCGTCGGCTCCCTTTGACCCCCTCATGCAAGTGGTGGCAAAGAAGGCCTGGACGGCTCCTGACTCAGTGGAACCCACCCCCAGGAGACCATCAAAATTTATCACTGCCCCCAAGGACAAAGAATTTTTAACCAAAGGCGTCTCTGTTGATGCTATGGTGGTGGCTGCAGCCACCAAGAAGGAGTTAGCTGATCCTTCGGTGCCTGTTCATCCTCCTAACAAGGAGTCTAGGTCTATGGACAGGTACGGGAAGCGGATGTTCTCGTCAGCGACCTTTACTATGCGCTCGCTGAATTACCTGTGTCATTTCACTCATCTTCAGAGGGATTTGCTCAAGGAAGCGAGCGAAATGTTAAAGGACCCAACAGCTGCGGGGTTTCAGGATAGGATGAACTCTCAGCTAGCGACCCTTAATTCTATAACTAACTCCTCCATGCGCCTCCTTTCATATGCGGCGGATGGAGTGAGTAGAGCGGCAGGTACAGGTGTGGCCTTGCATCGGCACGCCTGGATGCGGCTATGTAATTTTGCGGACCCTTTCAAGGCGTCCTTCACTAACTCCCCTTTTGATGGATCATCCCTCTTTGGTCCTCAAGTGAAGGAAACCTTGACTAGGTGTGAGACTGATGGCAAAACTGTCTCTGCCGTCGGAGTCCGTTTTTCTACTCCTTCTAGGCCTTACCCCAAAGGCCAGAAGGGGGGGGGGGAGATGTGGTTCCGCAAACAATCTCAGGGAGATTTGCCTGACGCACCGAGTTGATTCCCCTCTAGAGGCAGAGGGGGGAACAATAATGGTAGACGCCGTCCTAGAGGCAGAGGGGGCCCGCAGAATCAGGGCAGTCAGGAAACCTATTCCAACAAGCCTTTTCAGCATCCCTGAGGTGTTGCCCGACTGTCCACCTTCGGAGGCAGTCGGGGGAAGATTATCTCTGTACCCAGAAGCCTGGCTATCCCTAACTCAAGACAAGTGGGTACAGTCTATCATTTCCGAAGGTTACAGAATCCCATTCTTTTTCTTTCCAAAGCAATCCAAAAAATCCCTTCCAGACGTTCCACCCAGTCAAAGGGAGCAAGCAGCACTAGAAATTTCAAAGCTGCTTGCAAAAAGAGCCATTCAACCAGTTCCAGCAGATCAACAAGGATCCGGAATCTACTCCAAATTCTTTTTGGTTCAAAAAAAAACAGGGGACTGGAGACCCATTTTGGATCTCAGCAACTTGAACAAGTTTGTCAAGAAAACAAAGTTCCAGATGGTCACGCTGCAGTCCATTCTACCCCTTTTGGGGCGGGACAACTGGATGTGCTCAATATCACATCAGAATGAGTCGACGCTCCCGGAGATTCCTTCGCTTCAGGCTTGGGAACCAGTCATTTCCAATTCAGGGCCCTGCCCTTTGGACTCATTACAGCCCCCCGAGTGTTTACCAAATGCATGGCAGTGGTCGCCTCTCATCTGAGACGACAAGGATTCCAGGTGTTTCCGTATTTAGACGACTGGCTCCTTACAGCCCCCACCAAGCATCTTTTGCTTCTTGCCAGA
This sequence comes from Protopterus annectens, assembly GCF_019279795.1. Lineage (NCBI taxonomy): Eukaryota > Metazoa > Chordata > Ceratodontiformes > Protopteridae > Protopterus > Protopterus annectens. The sequence continues at coordinate 671,201,939 of NC_056726.1, read as the reverse complement.
GACTACACTTTTCAAACATGTCAAACACTAAGCATTTCAATAAATTACGAAAAGTCTGTCTTGTCGCCTTGTCGTGTTATTACCTTCATAGGCGCAAATCTAGACACAGTCAATATGTCAGCCAGACTCACAGAGCAGAGAATAGCAGACATACACAGACAGGTCTCTCTTGTCTTGCAGAGCAACAAAGTCAAAGCCAGATTGATCCTGAAGGTCTTAGGGATTATGGTGGCGGCCATCCCTCTTCTACCATTAGCTCGCTTCCATATGAGAATCTTACAGTGGATGCTCTTCACACAATGGTCTTTCCAACAACTTCCAATGTCCCATCCTATTCGGATAACACAATCGTGCAAGAATCATCTCTCTTGGTGGATCACATCTCCCCTGCTCCACCTAGGGAGACCTTTCGTCCCTTCCCCTCCGGTTGCTACAGGGACAACGGACGCCTCCCTGATCGGGTGGGGGGGGGGGCATTACCAGGGCAGGACGGTCCAAGGCATGTGGCAACCTTTCGAGTACCACTTGCACATAAATGTCCTAGAGATGAGAGCAGTGCTTCTAGCGTTGCAAGCCTTACAAGACTCTCTTCCCAAGGGAACTATAGCAATTCAGACAGACAATATGTCTGTATTGTGGTACATCAACAAACAAGGCGGAACCAGATCTTACCCCCTATGTCGAGAGGCACTCAGATTGTGGCAATGGGCGATTTCTTCTTAGCGGTTTCTGTTAGCAATGCACATTCCCGGGAAGTCCAATGTGATTGCGGACAAATTGAGCAGAGCTATTCTCATGCCTCACGAGTGGTCTCTGAAGAATTCAGTGTTGGAGAAAGTTTTTCGAAAGTGGGGCCGGCCTTGCTGCGACCTTTTCGCTACTCCCCAAAACAGCAAGTGCGACGATTTTTTCACCCTCTTTCCCCAACCAGGCCACCCCAGCAGAGACGCTCTAGTACACGATTGGCCCCGGGGACTTCTATATGCTTTTCCTCCCTTCCCACTGATATCTCAGCTAATACAGAAAGCCATCGCTCAGAAAGCTTCCATGATCCTCATTGCCCCTTACTGGCCTCGACAGATTTGGTTCCCATTTCTCCACCGTTATCTGTTGGAGCAACCTTGGCATCTGGACCCAGTTCCAGACCTCTTGACCCATCAGTCAGGTCAGTTGCACCACTCCCTCCCTTCTCTGAACCTCACAGCGTGGTTCCTCCAATTCCAACTCTAGCCAGGCTTCCTCTAATATCTCACTCAGTTCGAGATATTTTGATAGTCTCTCATAAATCTATCACAGTAAGTGGAAACGTTTTTCCTGTTGGGCGCAGTCAAAGAATATAGATCCTTTCACTGCTTCCATTCAATCAGTTTTAGACTTTCTAGCCGAACTTTTCCACTCAGGTTCCTCTCCGTCTACCATCAAAGTTCAATTGGCAGCAATATCGAACTTTCATGTTGGAGTCTCGGAGTCCTCCATTATGTCTCACAAACTCTGCAAAGCCTTTTTAAAGGGAGTTTTTCTCCTCAAACCACCTATCAGGGATCCTCCTCCTCAATGGGATCTCAACTTGGCTCTAGCGTCCTTAATTCTTCCCCCCTTTGAACCTGCGGCTTCATGTTCAGTGAAGTTACTATCTTGGAAAACACTCTTTTTAGTAGCTATCACTTCAGCTAGAAGAGCTTCTGAACTCCATGCTCTGTGTAGTCGACCCCCTTATCTTTTGTTTCATAAGGATAGGGTGTCCTTATGTACTAACCCATCCTTTTTGCCTAAGGTAGCTTCACTGGCAAATTTGAATCAAACCATTGATCTTCCTGTGTTCTTCCCTAATTATTCAAACAGGTCAGAACAAACTTACATTGCTTAGACGTTCATCGCCAACTTAGGTACTATTTAGACAGGACCAAACAATTCAGGAAGTCTGATCAACTGTTTGTTTCTTATGCAGAAGGTAGAATGGGCCTTCCAGTTTCTAAAGTATCTCTCTCTAGATGGCTTACTTCGTTGATTACCCTTGTCTGTGAGATCAGACATCAACAGTTGCCATCCAAACCCAGGGCTCATTCAACTAGAGCTTTAGCCACATCTATAGCTTTCCAAGATAGGCTGCCTATTGATTCGATTTGTTCTGCAGCTATTTGGGCTTCTCCCCATACCTTCATTTCTCATTATAAGTTGGACTTGGCCTCTAGGGACCGAGCCAACTTTGATTCCACTGTACTCAAGAGTCTGTTCCGATAGGCCACCCGGGACAAGGTGCTAGGGACGCGGTCCCATCCAGCAAGAATGAAGGCGAGATAGACAACTTAACATTTAGAAGTTATGTACCTACCATAACGTTCCATGTTAGTTGTCTTCTTCTCGCCTTCTTTCTTGCGTCCCACCTTCCTTCCCCCTAGCCTGGACAGACCTAGAGGAGTTTGTTTTGTTCCTTTTATGGAATTTCCTTGCTGGGCTTAGCTTTCAAACGAGATATGAGGAGTTACCGCCTAGCATTGTGGGATATAGGGGAGCCTCGAGCCGGTGGAACTAGCTCTCGAGCTTTTAGAGTGGCCGAGTCGGAGCCGAGGATCGGCTCCGAACCCATCCAGCAAGAAAGAAGGCGAGAAGAAGACAACTAACATGGAACGTTATGGTAGGTACATAACTTCTAATTCTCTTGGTGACTGTCCCAAAAAGGGGGTACCAGGGTGAAGAACCTGATGCACTTGTTGATGGGATAAGTGAAAAGACTGCAGCATGGCTGGCCTCATCAATGGAAAATTCTCTTAGCCACTATGACATTAAGAGACAGTGAGGCAACAGAATTGGACCTGCTTAGTTTGTCTGCAAGCATATCGGCTTTCCCCATTATGTTTATTGGTTCATAGGTGACTACTAGGCTAATGGCACAAGAGCTTTTACAAGCCTAGCTAATATTACCCAGGATATGACAATGCTATATTTTAATTCCCCAGATATGGGATGGGGTAGTAGCAGGGTAGTGGGTCTTTGGAGTTGGAGCCCTGAGTCATTTTACAGATTATTTATGTCCTTAGGGGGGCATGGGCAGCATCTGGGAGTAAATTTATGGTTCCCCATTCCATTTATCCAAATTTGTTTTGAAGACAGTGAGTGACAAGCTTTATTTTGTGAGGAAAGTAAGTTTATTCCAAGATGAGGTTGCCTTTGGGATACAAATCTGTCTCTCCAACAAGTTCTTTTAGAGTCACAAATAAGTTTCAGGTCCATGGAACGGGTAACCCTTGTATAAATTTTCTTGAAAGTATATAACATTTTCATCAGGGCATCAGGGATGGATCAGAGAATGCCTTGCAGGTCAGGCATAAGTCCCCTCTCAATAAGTGATATGAGATAGAGTAAAGGGATAGGGACTTAAGTTGGTCTGCATAACACGTGTCTTTGTATTTTTTTTTTTTTTTTTTTTTAGTGAGCAATCTCTGGAGCCACTCAAATTGGTATAAGTGCCTTATTAGGTAAATGCAGAAGGGAACACTGTAGTTAATTATGGGCCTAATGAGGGCTGAGTACAATGGTAATATGATTTCCTTTGATCTTGGTGCCTTGCCTTTACTTATAAATTGAGCCTCACAGAAGGATTTCCTCACTACTGTAGCTACCTGGTAGTCAAAGCTTAGGTTACCGTTCATCTGTGTTCCTAGGTCCCTCCCCACTGGGTCTACTTTTAGGGGTGTGCTGTCAATATTGTAACTTGCAAGGTATGAGTAACCATTTTTTAGCATTTAGTCTCAGACTGTGGTTTTGGCACCAGTGGTTTGCCATTTTTAGGCCTGTTTGTAAGATGGCAACATCATTTGAGGATTCAGTGATTATTCCAGCTTACAGTCATCAGCGAACTTGGTCAACCAGAAACCTCAAACACTGACCTTCACTTCAGAGAAGTATATACCAAACAGCAGGGATCCCAACAGTGAGCCTTGTGGGACACTGCTAGTAACAGGTTTCTTATCAGAAGTGGATTCATCTATCTGGACATGTGTCCTGTCAGTGAATCAATTGGTTATCTATCTCATGATGCAGGGATTTATACTTAACTCAGTAATTTTATTTATGATCCCAGATGGGATTGTGTTGAAAGCTTTGGTCAGGTCTAGATAATCGTTGTCTATCGTTTTACCCTCATCCACAGCCCTGGTGACTTTCTCGAGGAAGTTCTCAAAGAAGATTGAGTAGGTAAGACCTCCTTTTGATATAGCCAAATTGGGTCTGTTCCAGTGTTTGGAGAGTTCCTTTGTCATTACTGATCAGGCCCATAGGTGTGTACTAGGCTAATGGTCCTGGAGCCTTTACAAGCCTAGCCCGTAGGATTACCCTGGCATCTTGCCTCCCGACCTTAATTCCCAGTTCCTCTGTCGCGTAGAGCCACTGGAGTGATCCCCGGCGTGAATTTTCTATTTCCCATCCACTCATCAAGATTTCTCTTGAAGAGGGTCAGTGAGCTGCTCTAATTAACATGTATGGGAAGTCTATTCCATAGCATGAGCAGTCTCTGGGTTATGAACCTGTCCCTCCAGCACATTCTGTTGATTGTGGTAATGAGGTTGAGGTCTCTGAAGCGTGTGTTGCAGAGAAATTTGGATTTCTTTAGATGTAGCATTTCTAACAGAGCTGGGTCAGACATGGCTTTGTAAGTCAAGCAGATATCGCCTCTAAGCAGGCAGTATGAGTTAATGAATCGTTGGAGTTTTTTGAGTCTGTCCATATAGGACAAGTGTTTAAAGCCTAGGATCCTCTTTGTGAGGTACTTCTATGGCCTCTCCAGTTGTTGCAGGTGTCTAGTGAGGTACTTGTCAAATGGGACATTATACACAATGACTGGCCTAATGAAGGAAGAGTAGAGGGGAGACAGTGACCATATTCTTCTTGGATACAAAACCCTTAGTAATGAGATGTGCCACATAGAAGGACTTTCTGACCACAGTGGCAATGTGGTGGTCAAAAGAGAGGTTGCTGTCAACCTGTGTTCCCAGATCTCTTATAACGCCTTCTGTGTTCAGTGGACTACCATCGATGTGGTAATTCATGGGAACCGGGTTTTTCCCAAAGGGGATTACGACACATTTTTTGGCCTTGAGCTTAAGGCCATGGTTCTGATACCAGTCGTTGGTCTCAGTGAGGCCTTTCTGTAGGATGTCAACATTACTTGGGGAGTTAATAAAAGCTCCCAACTTGCAATTGTCTGCAAACTTTGTCAGCTAGAGTCACAGATTAATAACTCCAAGGAGTTTAGTGTGGGGCACTACTTTGATGACAGTGCTGTTCTGAGACTGAATAGTAAATTTTGACCTGTTTATGGGGGTAGATCTTTTAGGGGTGAATAGGAGTTTGGTTTTGTTAACATTTAGGGCTAGGTGATGGTTGTTCATCCATGTTTCTGTGGATGAGAAGGCAATTTGAGATAGTTTTTGGAGTTCACTGGTGGAGCAGGCAGAGCAGATGATGGAGGAATCATCTGCGTATTGAATAAGTGAGGTTTGGGTCAGGGAAGATTCTAAGTCATTAACAAATATGCTAAAAAGGAGGGGCCCAAGTATAGAGCCTTTGGGAACTCCTGCTGATATCGGGAGATAAAGTGAAAAGCACTGGTCCCATTTTGTTGCTTGTTGTCTATTTGTAAGGCAGTTAGAGAACAAATCTAAAGTAGGGGGTGAGATTCCTAGGTTAGGTAGTATAGTGGGTAGTATGGGATGTGAGATGGTATCAAATGCCTTTGATAGGTTGAGGAATAAAGAGGACACAATTTTCCCTGTGTCTCTCGCACAGGTTACAGTGTCCAAGAATGATATAAGGGCAGTGGTGGTAATGTGTCCAGGTCTGAAACCGTTTTGGGTGGGGGACAGGATTTTATTGTCTAGGAGGAGCTTCAGGAGTTGATTGTGGACACATTTTTCTAGAATTTTGGATAGAGGGGAAAGGATTGCTATGGGTTGGAAATTGGTGAAATCTGTGTTTTGACTGCCTTTATGTAATGGGAGAATATAAGCTTTTTTTCCCATATAGTGGGTACTTGCTGTTCTTGGAAAGATCTAGTGAAAATTATCCTAACTGGATAAGCTGTAGACTTTGCTGGCATCTGTAGGTATGTTGGGGGTAGGTTATCAGGTGCATTAATACATGGTTTGGGTTTAAGGAGTAGTTTCAAGATAGCTGAGGGTAGGGATAGGGGAGAAGATGAAGTCTGACAGAGTTTATATTTGGTGAGTGTGTTATATTTATTTGAGGAGCGTTTCCTGTAAATTTAGCAATGGAGTCTATAAAATATGAGTTGAATATTGTGGCAATTTCTGTGGGGGATTTGTCTGGGTAAGGACAGGGGTCGTTATTGGATCCTGTGTTAAGTAGGGTTAAGATTGTATTCCAGAATTTCTTAGGGTTTTGTTTGTGGCGTTTTTGGTTACAGAGATGGAATTTTTTTGTCTTTTACTACTGCACATTTTGCTTCATTATGAAGTTTGAATTGTAGATACCAGTAAAAGTAAAAACTGTGCTTGACTTTTTTGAAAGGTAAAAATTTAAGCTGGATATTTAGTGAACACTCTAAAAGTAGTAGAAAAGTCACGTGGTCAAGGAATGAAACAGAAAATCTAATCCCCTACTTGTGATCACAGGACATCTTTGTGGGAGTTTGTTATGGGAGCAGTGGAGTGTCCCCAAGAATAAGTCTTTCGAAGGTCTTTGAGGTAAGAATTGTGGTAGGTACTACAAAATGGGTGAATCTCACTGGTCTACAAGCTTTAGCTTCTCTGTTCGCTCAGAAACAGGTAAACTAGTGAGATCATTTTTTAAACTTTTTTTGTACAAGTATATGGTAATAAATCTAAAATGAATGTTGAAACAAGTACGATATTTTATAATAAAAAAATGCCATATTTCCTAATCTATTGGTATAAAGTTATGTTCTAAAATACCTGAGAATTAACCACTTTCCACCCAAATCTTGATACTTAAATTTGGATTTCTTAATGTTTCCTTCTTGATTTTTCTTGCTTGATTCTTTAAAAAAGCCTAGTTGATGTTTTGCTGAAATGTACAATGAAAATCAGATAAACTTAGCATCAGCCTGTTCAGAATTTGGGGGTTACTCAAACCCTGCAACAGAAGCAATACAACTTAACGTCAGTTTTGATACCTGCTTCTAAACACAAACTGGACATTTTTCTTTATGATAGTGTAACCCTAAGTATATTTATTTCTCCTTGAATTGTATAAATTGGTTTCATGAATCCTATCTTGTCTTAGTTGAAAACAAAATAGATTGCGTATTTATAAAGTTTTGCTGTTAGGCCAAATCTCACTGTGTTTGCCGTGTGATTTTAAAGTATAAAGTTTTCATTGTGTTCAAAAATACTTTCCCAATGTTTTGTAATTATTAGTAGAAAATAAAATAAAACAGGCTGACCACGGCTGAACAAACTTCCAGATTCCAGGTTCCACAAGAATAAATCTTTAATAGGACAACAAGAGTAAGCACTTTTGTGGTTCAACAACTGATCGCTTCTTCAGACTCATTAAAACATACATCAGAGCAGTGAATTTAAAACCAAATACATCCAGTCAGAGAACTAATACTCTGTGATATGACATCATACAACACAATTAAAACAAAAAACAATGCATAATATAATATAATAACAATGTATATAAATACAATATGTTATAAATAGTTTTAGTTAAAAGTGTCATTACATTTTAAAACTGATAGAGTAAAACTGTTTCTGTGTTTCAAAGGTCTGGATTTCAGAAATGGTTTTAAAGAGGCCGCACTATTTAACCCGGGGGGGTGGGGGGGGTTCTGCTTGGAGTTGCAAAATCCATTTCTGTTCTGCCTCTTCCACATTATTCTTAATGTCCCCTCCTCTATTATTTTTACTAATTATTTCTGCCACCATATGTGGTGTGAGTTTTCTGCCTGTACGTGTTTAGCCAAAGCACTAGTGTCTTTCTTATTTGTTATGTCTCTCAAATGCTCAAGCACACGTTCTTTAAGGCATCTATCAGTTTTGGCTATATAAAATACAGAGCGTTTGGTGCAGAAACTAAAATAAACTAGGTGGTGTGTTTTGCAGTCAGCATAAAAGTTTACCTCAGTGGTAAAGGCTAGAGTAGGATGTTTATAGACAGATTTATTGTATAAATAATTACAAGCCATACAATTTCTACAAGGAAAGGTCCCTATTATTTGTAATAATACTGGTTGTTTTGAAGAATTTGATTTATAGCAGAGCTGTCGTTTTAGGGATTTCTTATTTATGAATGAAAACTTGGGTTTGTCTTCTAAGACATTATGTAACTCTGGTACTGAATGCAAAATATTCCAATTCTTTTCAATAATGCCACAAAATCTCCTGATATCACTTGAACAAGTTACTGGGAATCTAACTTTCATGTTATTGCCATCTTGTATATTATTTTCTTCAACTATTTCTGAGAAGGGTTTACATCTATTAATTTGTTTTTCATTCATCTTCTTAATACTATTGATGTCTCTGTTACTGTAACCTGTCTTTGAACTCTTCCTTTAGAACTGTAACTGTATCATTTAAGCCTTCATTAGTGTTATGTAATCGACTAGCTCTCATGAACTGTCCATGTTAAGTTGTCAATCTCGCCTTCATTCTTGCTGGATGGGTTCGGAGCCGATCCTCGGCTCCGATTCGGCACTTGCTAAGCTCGAGAGTCACTTTTACCAGCTCGAGGCAGCCCCATATCCCATGATGCAATGCGGTAAATACCCAGATCTCGTTTGCCGCTTCGCTGATGAGGTACTCCTTTTGCCAGCTCGTGGTAAGTAAATTGTTTTACAATTGTTAGACACCCCATTCCTAGTTTTTTCTCTTATATATTAGTATAATTGTCATTCTTAGGTAGTTGTAGGGTCGCTAGTCAAGTTTTACTGTTTCCCTACTTGTTTTTATTTAGTCGGGCCTTCATTCCCTTCCTGTCAGGGTGTGTGTGTGGGTTTTATATTTTCCCCTTTTAATTTAAAATTTCTGAGTCTGGGACTGTGTGAGTTGGGTGTGTGTGTGTACTCACTATGTCCAAGGAACAGAGAGGGTCTCAGGCTTCAAGAAGTGTGACTCGTGCTGTCAGAAGATGTCTCTGACAGACGGTCACACTTCTTGTATCTACTGCCTGGGACCTCCCCACCTGCAGGACTCCTGTGCTATCTGTCACTCTTTCAGCCAGAGAGTCCTGCAGGAAAGGAGAAACAAATTAATCTTGAGAGGACTTCTTAAACCGGAGGGCTCCCCGGCCAAGTCTGTTTCGGGCAAGCCCTCTAAGTCCTCCAAGGCCCAGGCTTCTGCTTCTAAGCCTCCGGCCTTGGCTCCGACTCCTTTGGAGTCGAGATCGGCTCCGGCTGGAGCCAATATTATTTTGACTAAATCTTCGGCACCGATGGCTATCGGTGCCGATACTTTAACTGCCACATTGGTGTCGGCTCCGACCAGCTCTGATCACCACGTGACTAAGGCCTCGGTATCGGCGCCGACCGGCTCCGATACCATTATTTCCTTGCCTGTATCGGCTCTGGCCGGAGCCGATACATCCTTGACCAGACTCGGAGCTGAGAAGTTGTCGGCTCCGTCTGGAACCGAGGGTTCTTTGTCTCCGATGGTTCCGTCGAGGAAGCGGTCCAGGTCTCCCTCTTTGGAGCCGATACTGTCGGCTCCGGCCTCTCCTCTTCTTTCGGAGCGGAGCCATCGGAGCCGATCATCTAGGTCTTCCAGGCTCTCAGACCATGATTTAGAGAGAGTGGTAAGCAGATTGTTAAAATCACAGGCACTAGCCCAAATGCTTCATAGTCCGTCTCAACAGACGACTATTAGTCCACACCCTCTTCAAGTTCCTCCTTCGACTCTCCTCCAGAGCTCGGAGCCGGAGTCTATGGGAATAGTTACTGCTATGGCTGCGGGGCAGATACCTCCCCTTTCTGCTCCTTCAGCTTCTACTCTTATCTCCTCCTCGAGACCTTCCTTGGAGGGATCAGGTGGTCGGGCTTCCCTGGTCTGCTCCGAGGGGGTGAGTGGCATCGGACCCTTGTCCGACCCTGCTCTTCCCCTCGGGGCTTCGGCCTTGGTGAGCTCGGCCCCGACATCTGCCTCGGAGCCTTCCCTTTCAGTGGACCCGGGAGTCCCTGTTTCTTCGGAGCGGGGTCTCTCGGATCTCCCTGGGAGGGGAGCCTTCGAGGTGATGAGGAGTGTGCTGGCCCCTGGGCTCAGTCAGCAGTCTATCCCCTTAGCTCCTCCCTCTACGGTGCCTGTAGATGTCTCTTCCCACTCTCTTGCTCCCGGACCGAGAGATCCACCGCCTCGGGTTTCCCCACTGGGAAGAACCCCCTCTTCCGAGGATTCTCCTGATCCTTCAGGAGATCCTCCCTGTAAGAGGACCTGTAAGAGGACCTGTAAGAGGAAGCACCTAGACTCCCCTGAGTCTACTACTTCAGATACCGACTTAGATGAGTCAGAGGGGTCCCCAAGATCCCCCTCTGAGGATGTCTCTTTTTCAGACATCCTAGAACTCCTAAAACAGAGGGGAAACTGGCCCTCCATTAATCCCTCCGAGGATGAGTCGGTATACCTAGAGGCATTCGGATCTCGACCCTCCACCTCCTGGGTGTCTCTGCCTTTCAACCCCCTCATGGAGGTGATAGCTCGGAAGGCATGGGCATCTCCTGATTCCGTAGAACCAGTTCCCAGGAGGCCTTCTAAATTTATTACAGCCCCTTCCGAGAAACAATTTCTTACAAAAGGTGTCCCTGTTAATGCTATGGTGGTGGCGGCCGCCACCAAGAAGGAACTTGCAGATCCTTCCGTACCAGTCCATCCTCCTAACAAGGATTCTAGGACCATGGAGAGGTATGGTAAGCAGATGTTTTCCTCAGTGACCTTTGCCATGCGTTCGCTGAATTATTTATGTCACTTCACCAGACTTCAAAGGGACATCCTTAAAGAATTAGGTGAAGTAGTACAGGATCCTACAGCTGCAGGGGCTCAGGACAAGATTGCTTCTCAGCTAGGAATCCTTAACTCCATAGCCAACTCCTCCATGCGACTGATTTCGTATGCAGCAGATGGAGCGAGTAGAGCTGCAGGGACAGGAGTGGCTCTTAGACGTCAGTCCTGGATGCGGCTCTGTAATTTTGCAGATCCCTTTAAGGCGTCCTTCACAAACTCTCCCTTCGATGGATCAACATTGTTTGGTCCTCAGGTGAAGGATACGTTGACCAGGTGTGAGCAAGACGGCAAGACTCTTTCTGTCGTAGGAGTCCATTTTTCCACCCCTTCTAGGCCTTACCCTAAAGGACAGAAGGGCGGAAAGATGTGGTTCCGTAAATCTCAGGGAGTCACGCCGGACACACGTGGTCAGTTTACCCCTAGGGGCAGAGGGGGTAATAATAACAGACGCCGCCCTAGGGGCAGAGGGGGTCCGCAAAACCAGGGAAGCAGAGAGCCTCTCTGACAAGCCCTTCCAGCATCCCTGAGGTGTTGCCCGACTGTCCATCCTTGGAGGCAGTCGGGGGAAGATTATCGCTGTACCCAGAAGCCTGGCTTTCCCTTTCACAAGACAAATGGGTACAGTCGATCATATCCGAGGGTTACAAGATTCCTTTCGAGGAAAGTCCCTTCACTCACAAAAATTCCCTTCCAGATGTTCCACCCGGTCTAAGGGAAATCGCAAAATTAGAAGTATCAAAGCTTCTACACAAAAGGGCCATTCAGCCAGTTCCAACAGACCATTCAGAGCCTGGAATCTACTCAAGGTTCTTTTTGGTTCCCAAAAAGACGGGAGATTGGAGACCAATATTGGACCTCAGCAGACTCAACAAGTCTGTGAAAAAGACAAGATTTAGGATGGTCACACTTCAATCGATTTTGCCCTTCTTGGGCAAAGACAACTGGATGTGCTCAATAGATCTTCAGGATGCGTACTATCACATAAAATCCACAGACGCTCCAGAAGGTTTCTCCGCTTTCGGCTGGGGTCCAGTCATTTTCAATTCAGAGCCCTGCCCTTTGGTCTCACTACAGCCCCCAGAGTGTTCACCAAATGCATGGCGGTGGTCACGGCTCACCTGAGACGTCAAGGATTCCAGGTGTTTCCGTATCTCGACGACTGGCTCCTCTCAGCCACCACCAGGCATCAACTTCTCCAAGCCAGGGATTACACCCTAAATCTCTGCACTCATTTAGGAATTTCGATCAACTACGAAAAATCCACCTTATTGCCCTGCCAGTCTATTACTTTTATAGGCGCAAATCTAGACACTGTTCGGATGTCAGCAAACCTCACAAGCCAGAGAATCCTAGATATCCAAAACCATGTGCGGATCATCCTTGCCAGCAAAAAAGTGCAAGCCAGACTGGTCCTAAAAGTATTGGGCCTCATGGCAGCTGCCATTACTCTTCTTCCTTTGGCCCGCTTTTACATGCGTCTCCTTCAATGGATGTTGTTCACCCAATGGTCCTACCAACAACTTCCCATGCATCATCAAATTCTGGTGACACAAACTTGCAAAAACCACCTATCCTGGTGGATTTCTTCTCCCCAGGTTCATCAGGGCAGACCCTTTGTTTCCCCGGCCCCGGTAGCCACAGTCACTACGGACGCCTCCCTGATCGGGTGGGGGGGTCATTATCAGGGCAGGATGGTTCATGGGACGTGGCAACCGTTCGAATACCACCTGCACATAAATGTCCTAGAGATGAGAGCAGTGCTTTTAACGTTGCAAGCCCTCAACGACTTTCTTCCCTTGGGAACAATTGCAGTTCACACGGACAACATGTCCGTAGTGTGGTACATCAGCAAGCAGGGCGGAACCAAGTCCTACCCCTTGTGTCGAGAGGCTCTCAGACTTTGGCAATGGGCGATCTCCTCTCATCGGTTTCTGGTAGCAACATATATCCCTGGGAAAACCAACATTTTAGCGGACAGATTGAGCAGAGCTATACTCATGCCTCACGAGTGGTCTCTCAAACAATCTATAGTGGAGGAGATTTTTCAGAAGTGGGGCCGCCCATGTTGTGATCTTTTTGCTACTCCCCAAAACAGCAAATGCCCAGCCTTCTTCTCTCTCTTCCCACTTCCGGGCCATCCCCCCAGAGACGCTCTTACCCAAGACTGGCCCCAGTGACTTCTTTATGCCTTTCCTCCCTTTCCATTAATACCACAGGTACTCCAGAAAGCTACCGTTTTGAGAGCCAAAATGATTCTCATTGCCCCGTATTGGCCTCGACAAATTTGGTTTCCGTTCCTCCATCGTCACCTTTTAGTGCAGCCGTGGCATCTGGACCCAGTGCCAGATCTTCTGATCCACCAATCAACCTCACAGCTTGGTTGCTCCACTTCCTTCCTTAGCCAGGCTTCCTATGATCTCTAACCCTGTTAGGGATATCATAGTGCCTTCCCTTAAATCCTCTACTAGAAGGATTTACACTAGCAAGTGGAAACGCTTCTCCCTTTGGGTGAAATCAAGGAGCATAGATCCCTTTACTGCCCCTGTTCATGCAGTTTTGGATTTTCTAGCGGAAATCTTTCACTCGGGTTCTTCATCTTCCACGGTCAAAGTTCAGTTGGCTGCGATCTCGAACTTTCATGTCGGGTTTGCAGATCACAACATTATGTCCCACAAGCTTTGTAGAGCTTTTCTGAAAGGAGTTTTTCTCCTCAAACCTCCTGTCAGGAGTCCTCCTCCTCAATGGGACCTAAATCTAGTGCTGACATCCTTAATTCTTCCTCCCTTTGAGCCAGCTGCTTCATGCTCACTAAAGTTTCTTTTGTGGAAGACGCTCTTCCTTGTCGCTATTACCTCTGCTAGGAGAGTGTCAGAACTTCATGCCCTCTCTGTTCGTCCCCCATATTTGGTCTTCCACAAGGACAGAGTATCCTTGAGAACTAATCCATCCTTTTTGCCCAAGGTTGCTTCAAAAACAAATTTAAACCAATCTATTGATCTCCCTGTATTTTTTCCTAATTACTCCAACAGATCGGAACAAAAATTACATTATCTTGATGTTCACCGCCAACTAAGATATTATTTGGACAGAACAAAACAATTCAGAAAGTCTGATCAGCTCTTTCTTTCTTATGCTGAAAATAAGAAAGGTCTCCCTGTTTCCAAAGTGACCTTGTCTAGATGGCTATCTTCCACTATTTCCGAAATTTATCAACTTAGGGGCAAACAGCTGTGCTCAAAACCAAAGGCACATTCCACTAGAGGCTTAGCCACTTCTACAGCCTTTCAGGCTAGGCTACCCTTAGATACTATTTGTGCAGCAGCCACTTGGGCCACTCCTCATACCTTTGTTTCTCATTATAAATTGGATTTGGCCTTCAGGGATAGAGCCAGTTTTGGTTCCACGGTTCTCAAGAGTCTGTTCCATTGAGCCACCCAGGATAGAGGTGCTAGGGACGCGGTCCCATTCAGCAAGAATGAAGGCGAGATTGACAACTTAACATTTAGAAGTTATGTACCTACCATAACATTCCATGTTAGTTGTCTTCTCTCGCCTTCTTTCTTGCGACCCTCCCTCCAGCCCCCTTGCCTGGACAGACCTTGATCTCCCTTGGCTCTGGAAGATTTTGTTTCTTTGGGCACCAGTTAGTTCTAGTTTTAGTTATCTGGTTTCCCCTTACAGCCTTTTTAGGCTTATTGCTCTTCTTTCCTTAGTGGAAAGTTTTTGTGCTAGGTAGTTTTCCCTCTAGGTACCAAATGAGATCTGGGTATTTACCGCCTTGCATCATGGGATATGGGGCTGCCTCGAGCTGGTAAAAGTGACTCTCGAGCTTAGCAAGTGCCGAGTCGGAGCCGAGGATCGGCTCCGAACCCATCCAGCAAGAAAGAAGGCAAGAGAAGACAACTAACATGGAACGTTATGGTAGGTACATAACTTCTAATTTCATGACATTCTTATATACATGTGCAGGATGCATACTCGCCTTGTGTAAAATGCTATTTTTGCGTGTAGGTTTCCTGTACATTTCTGTGACTATCTCATTGAAATGTGTCTTCCTAACAGAGATATCCAAGAATTCAATTATTTCATGTGAGTACTTATATGTGAATCTAAGGAATTTTGTGGTACTATGTAAATGGTCTATCAAGCATTCCAATTCTTCAGTGGTGCCCCCCCACAGCAAAAAAACATAGTCTACAAACTGTGTATACCATAAAATTTTTTCTGCATACATATTACTATTTAATACAAATTCATTCTCCCATGCTACTAAGTTGGCGTAGCTGTTTGTGCACTCCGTGCTTATTGCTATGCAAACATTCTGTAGATAGGATTCCTCATTGAATGTAAAGACATTGTTATCCAATATAATGTCAAGTAATTCACAGATCAAATTAATTTTGGTACTGTTATAAATCTGTTTTTCATTCAGTATATCACGTGTTCTTTCGATGCCCCAGTGGTTTGGTATTACTGTAAATAAAGAAGTGATATCCATAGTCCCAAAAATATATTCTACATCCAAGGTTGATACTCTACTGTATAATAGTCTCAAAATTGCTTTAGTGTCCCTGAGTACAGTATCACATAGGGCTAATATCAGATGTAGGCATTTTTCAACATAAATGGATGCAGCTTCTGTGACCCATCCTTTACTTTGGGTGGATGACTTGTATGCTTATGTACCTTCGGTAGTCCATAGGTAACAGGTACGGTGGGGTACTCTAATTGAAAGTAATCAAAAAGTTCTTCAGAGATTTGTTTGGTAACTAGAAGGTCAAAAATAAAGACAGACACTCTATCAATGATACCTTTTACTCGTCTTTCATTGATAGACAAATAGGTCTCTGCATCATTCAAAAGCTCCATCATTTTTTGAATGTAAAACACGTGATCCATTACCACTATACTGCCCCCTTTGTCCGCTGGTCTTATTTCAATGCTTTGGGACACCTTTAATTGTATTAGTGCTTCAGTTTCTAGTTTAGTTAAATTATAAAATGCAGGTAAACTATCTTGGGCAAACCTAGCTCTAATCTCATTTTCACAGACATTAGTAAAGGTTTCTATAACTGGATGTGATTTAGGTACATATGCACTAGGCTGTTTGAACATATTTAATTGAACAGATCCAGTGTCCTTAAATATTGTCTTAGGAGTTAAAGTACGAGAAAACATTTTCGATTCTTTCAATATGTCTGTCAGTAGTGTTTTCTGCGCTGGAATAAAACTTAAACCCTTATTCAAAAGGGATACCTGTGCTGCAGTTAATTGAAAACTTGATTAATTAACAAGTCTTGGGATTCTTGCTCCGTGTGGTCATCGTGTTGGAATGTGTTCCTCGTTCCTTCTGTTGTCGTACCCTGCCTTTCCAATTCGTGCTGCTTGATCTCTCCCTTATCGGTAGCGCTTTTTTCAACACAAAGGGAAGAATGGAAGTTTATGTTGTCTTTTGATTCTAAAAAAGTCTGTGAAGTAGAAACTGCTTCATTATTCCTACTGCCATCACCTACAGTCATATTTGTTTGAACCGATGATAAAACTTCATTCATATTGGCGCCATTTTCAGAAGAAGGAGGTTCTACATATTCTTGCCTGACACTCGTGTCAGTAGTATTTCCAAAGTCTCTAGTTAAAGAGACAGCATCACTTTGATCAGAAGTATTAGAGGCATTAGATGAAATAGTATTTTTCTCTAAGTTCTCAGTGTTAGGAAATATTCTCCTGGGCCATGAGAAGACTTCTTTACGTTGAAAGTCATTGAGATCACATTGTAACTTCTTAATTTTTGCATTCTGTAGTCTTTTATCATAGCCCTGTATATTATCAGTTAGGCCATCCAGTCCATTTCCCAAAATCTCAATAGAGAAGTTATTGACCAGTTGACCCTGTAGTCTTTCTATTTCATCTGCCAAATCTTTCTCATGTGGTTTAAAATATTCAATCAATAAATGCATATAATCATAGCTCAGCTGTAGGTTCAGATTCTGCCATTTTTGTAATAGATCTGGATATGTTTCTCCATACTTAGGCATATTTAGTACCCTTAAGCCCCTAGGTACTATTTTATACTTAAGCGATGCCTCCAAATGAAATCTCTGCCATTGTAGTCTCTTGAAGCTATACATTTTGTTCTCCAAGTCCCTATATAGCTCTCTAAATTTTTTGTGAGTGTCATAGTCAATTTGTTCTTTGTCATTCATTGGAAAAACTGGATTTTGCATCAAAGGATTAGACTCCATACATAGAAGTCCACTAAGTCATTCATATTGATTCCTTTTATGTTCCGTGGTATAACTACCCTCAGCCATGTTCCAGTCAAAAACCACTTAAGAAAAATGAAGAGAAAAAGGTCCAAAGACTGGATAAATGCCCGGTTTACACCTCAGAGCAACAGTAGAAAATAAAATAAAACAGGCTGACCACGGCTGAACAAACTTCCGGATTCCAGGTTCCACAAGAATAAATCTTTAATAGGACAACAAGAGTAAGTGCTTTCGCGATTCAACAACTGATCGCTTCTTCAGACTCATTAAAATATACATCAGAGCAATGAATTTAAAGCCAAATACATCCAGTCAGAGAACTAATGCTCTGTGACATCATACAACACAATTAAAATAAAAAAACAATGCATATATAATGTGAGGACACTGGATCTGTTCAATTGAATATGTTCAAACAGCCTAGTGTATATGTACCTAAATCACATCCAGTTATAGAAACCTGTACTAATGTCTGTAAAAATGAGATTAGAGCTATGTATGCCCATGATAGTTTACCTGCATTTTATAATTTAACTAAACTAGAAACTGAAGCACTAATACAATTAAAGGTGTCCCAAAGCATTGAAATAAGACCAGCGGACAAACGGGGCAGTATAGTGGTAATGGATAAAGTGTTTTATATTCAAAAAATGATGGAGCTTTTGAATGATGCAGAGACCTATTTGTCTATCAATGAAAGACAAGTAAAAGGTATCATTGATAGTGTCTGTCTTTGACCTTCTAGTTACAAAACAAATCCCTGAAGAACTTTCTAATTACTTTCAATTAGAGTACCCCACCGTACCTGTTATCTGTGGACTACCGAAGGTACATAAGCATATGTCATCCACCCATGAGACCTATAGTCTCAAGTAAAGGATGGGTCACAGAAGCTGCATCCATTTTATGTTGAAAAATGCCTACATCCGATATTAGCCCTATGTGATACTGTACTCAGGAACACTAAAGCATTTTTGAGACTATTATATAGTAGAGTATCAACGTAGGATGTAGAATATATTTTTGTGACTATGGATATCACTTCTTTATTTACAGTAATACCAAACCACTGAGGCATCGAAAGAATACGTGATATACTGAATGAAAGACAGATTTTATAACAGTACCAAAATTAATTTGATTTGTGAATTACTTGACATTATATTGGATAATAATGTCTTTACATCCAATGAGAAATTCTATCTACAGAAAGTTGGCGTAGCAATGGTCACGGCGTGCACAAACAGCTACGCCAACTTAGTATTAGTAGCATGGGAGAATGAATTTGTATTACATAGTAATATGTCTGCAGAAAAAAATGATGGTACACACGGTTTGTAGACAATGTTTTTTTGCTGTGGGGGGCACCATTGAAGAATTGGAATGCTTGATAGACCATTTACATAGTACCACAAAATTCCTTGGATTCACATACAAGTACTCACATGAAGTAATTGAATTCTTGGATGTCTCTGTTAGGAAGACACGTTTCAATCAGATAGTCACAGAAATGTACAGGAAACCTACATGCAAAAATAGCATTTTACACAAGGCGACATGTATATAAGAATGTCATAAAAGGACAGTTCATGAGAGCTAGTCGATTACATAACACTAATGAAGGCTTAAATGGTACAGTTACAGTTCTAAAGAAAGAGTTCAAAGACAGGTTACAGTAACAGAGACATCAATAGTATTAAGAATATGAATGAAAAACGAATTAATAGATGTAAACCCTTCTTCTCAGAAATAGTTGAAGAAGAAAATAATATACAAGATTGGCAATAACATGAGTTAGATTCCCAGTAACTTATTCAAGTGACATCAGGAGATTTTGTGGCATTATTGAAAGGAAATGGAATATTTTGCATTCAGTACCAGAGTTACATAATGTCTTAGACCAACCCAAGTTTTCATTCATAAATAAGAAGTCCCTAAAAAGACAGCTCTACTATAAATCAAGTTCTTCAAAACAACCAGTATTATCACAAAGAATAGGGACCTTTCTTTGTAGAAATTGTATGGCTTGTAATTATTTATACAATAAATCTGTCTATAAACATCCTACTCTAGCCTTTACCATTGAGGTCAACTTTTATGCTGTTTGCAAAACACATCAACTAGTTTATTTTAGTTTCTGCACCAAATGCTCTGTATTTTATATAGGCAAAACTGTTGGATGCCTTAAAGAATGTGTGCTTGAGCATTTGAGAGACATAACAAATGAGAAAGACACTAGTGCTTTGGCTAAACACGTACAGGCAGAAAACTCACAACACAATTTTAATTTCATGGTGGTAGAAATAATTAGTAAAAATAATAAAGGAGGGGGCATTGAGTAAAGTGGAAGAGGCAAAACAGAAATGGATTTTGCGACTCCAAGCAGATAAACCCCCTGGGTTAAATAGTGCGGTCTCTTTAAAACCATTTCTGAAATCCAGACCTTTGAAACACTGAAACAGTTTTACTCTATCAGTTTTAAAATGTAATGACACTTTTAACTAAAACTATTTATAACATATTTTATTTATATACATTGTTATTATATTATATATGCATTGGTTTTTTTTTGCTTTAATTGTGTTGTATGATGTCACAGAGCATTAGTTGTCTGATTGGATGTATTTGGTTTTAAATTCATTGCTCTGATGTATGTTTTAATGAGTCTGAAGAAGCGATCAGTTGTTGAATCGCGAAAGCGCTTACTCTTGTTGTCCTATTAAAGATTTATTCTTGTGGAACCTGGAAGTTTGTTCAGCCGTGGTCAGCCTGTTTTATTTTATTTTCTACTGTTGCTCTGAGGTGTAAACCGGGCGTTTATCCAGTCTTTGGACCTTTTTCTCTTCGTTTTGTAATTATTGTTGGTATTTTACATACTTCAGAAGATTGCCAGTAGTTATTTAAGTAATTTTCTTATAATACGTGTAATCCACTAAACCAGTTCATTGTCATGGGGAGCGAAAGACTATCTTTGCAGTCAGTGACTACAGAGCAGTGGAAGCTAATTCTAGACAGGGCACCAGCCTGTCTCAGGATGCAACTAAACACACACACACTGCACCAGTAACATAGATCTCAAATTCAATCTTTTGCTTGTTTTTCCGAAACTCTTCTTGTCAAGCATAGTACCTCTCTAGTCCTCTTTAAGAGGAACCTGGACGACTAGATGGGAAACAGAAAATTCACCCCTGGGATCCCACCTGTGTCCCTGCTGAACAGGGAAAACAGGTGCTGACTTTGTGGGAACGTGGGCAAAATTCTTGGCCAGGCTTATAAGGGCCTACGGGCCAATAGCCTAGTGTCATCCTATAAGCCTATGAACAGTATGGTTCTCTGGGTTAGGTTCCCAGCTGGGGTGCCATCTGCTTAACTTTTAAGAATCATCTTTTGTGTATGCATGAGTTTTCATTGCATGATGGTATGGGCTTTCATTGGGGGCTACAGTTTTCTTCCCCATCCAGAAAGCATCCAGTAGTAGTTCATCCTCCAGATTTCCACAGTTGTATTTGTATCCCATGATGTTCTGGTTTCCCATCCAAAACTGGTTCTTTGCCTTATTCCTACTGTTTGCCTTATTCCTACTGTTTGTTTAGTAGAGGCTCCAGCCCTTCTGTGACTCTGTAAGGGAGAAGCTGAGTACTTGAAATTAAACGAAAGAGGGAATCTTTCACAATTTAATAGTCTGAGAAAGACTATTCATTTATTTTAATGTTTGAGGTAATTTCTTTGGACAATACAGAAACTGAAATAAAGACAGAAGCTCAGCACAGTTGAAAGATAGTGAAAACAAATTATGTATTACCACAAACAGCATAAAATTGTTTTTTGAGAAAGCATAAACTGCCAAGCAATTTTCAGAACATGTATAAATAAAGGCAGTTAAAGTCAAACTACAGAACTTGTGAATAGTAAAGCAAATCAGATGCTCTGGAAAAAGAACAGTAAAGTTGGTGCACTGAAAATGTATTGGTAATAAAGTAGTACTGAGGCATCTGACTTGAGAGTAAAGGCAACAAATGCAGTGTCAACTGAAATGTAAATACAAACATTAGCCAGTTTGTGCCAAACAGCGATTGTCAAGGAAAAGATATAGAAGCATGTAAGTAAATCTCCTGCAAGAGACATTTATGAAGAGGACAGATGGTAGTTTTTGAGGTATTTATGAAGAAGACAGAACAGTAAAGCGAGATTAAAAATGTAGCTTAGATACCAGAATGTGGAGTAAAAAAAGAGACTTATCTTCAGACTGTAGAGTTAGAGGTCAAGGCTCAGGGTAGAAGAAACATGATCTGAAGGTGGTACTGCTTATGGTGGAGAGGCACATGGCACAATGGGGGCTGCAAGGTTATAGTGGAGGGAGACATGGTGCAAAGGGGCTGGAAGCTTAGGGCTGAGAGGCACTTGTTGTTAATGGGATGCAAGCTTGGTGTGGAGAGGCACTTAACTTAAGGGTCATATATTTAGGTGGTAGGACAGAAGCACTTTTAAGAGATCATTTATACACCTGGTCAAAAATATTTACAAAAAGGACATTTGAGTTGAAAATTCAGTTAAAAAAAATGTTGAGGAAATGTTTACAAAGTTTTCTGTAGGGGTAGAGTCAGATGCACTCAATGTGAAGTGAGGAGCTGTAACCCTTGTTCCCTTTCTACTTGTATTATCAACTCCATGGTAACTGGATGTTAAGTACAGTGAAATACTACCTTGTTGCAAGGTCTTCAATAGTTCTGCCCATTCAAGTTTTAGTGATTCAAACTGATGATGGTTGTATAGGCTACTTCCCAGTAAGTGTTGAATTGATTATTCTTGCTGCAGTATGAAGATGGCTTTTATAAAAAGGAATCACAATTTTGCATATAGACTGCTTGAGGTCAGTTACAACCGCATGAAAATGTAAACTGCATAGTCTTTAGCAGGGCAAAATGGTGTTGACACTTTGTACAAGAAAAGAAAAGCAGAACAAGCATTTACCCACATATTTTCCATTACATGCAAAACTCCCTGGGAGTAGCCTAACCAGTCTGGCTACTTGATCCTGAGCTCTATTCCAATCCTGCTGGGTTCTGTTTAAATTTATAAAGCAAATCCCTGATGAAGATGGAAAGGCTTCTGTTGATGTTAGCCTTCTAGAGCAAGTTGTGGAAGACCGTAATTACCTCTCTCTCAAAACAGAAAATGGGAAATTAAACAGAGAGTTTTAAAAGCAGAAGAGCTACTGTGCAGTACTCAGAAGGAGTGAACCTGATGGAGTGTCTAAGATTAATGAAGATTCAGAATCCTAGAAGAAGAAGAGGTCAAGGATTAGTTTGATAATTGAAGGGCTTGGAGACAATGATCTTACAGATTTCTTCAAAAAGTCATTGTCCAAATTCTAAATCCACCAAGTAGCAATTGGGCTGCTCATTGGATTAGATCCAGAGACTGAAGAAGGTCCAAATATGCAACAAGGCCCCAGGACACATATTGAACAGGCTGTACACCTACACAATAAAACAGTACTCATTGGATAAACTGCAAAGAAAGATTCACTGGACCTGGTGGCAGAGAATTAAAACTGATCCTGTAACAAAACATGACCCACAGCTAAGAAGATATGTATTAGGACGAGCATAGCACTGACATACCAAAGAAATACTGCATAGTAAAATAGAGGTGCCGCATTATGGGGAAGAGTGCTATTAGGCATATATCGTGGACAAGCAGTGCTACATAAGAGCCTGTAACTGAAGTACCTGATGTCATCACCAAGGTAGGCTAGCATGGCAGAGTTCATGCATGCTGATTTGTACAATAAGTGCGGTATTGCTGTCAATGTGTACAATAAAATGTGGTATTGCTGTCATTCGTAGTCATCCGTATAGCTCAATGAGAGCCAATACAGCAAAATACCAATCCAATTCATATAAATAGGAAGAAATGGGGGAGGTAGGAAAGAGGAGTATAGCAAGCAGAGGAAAAATACAAGGGTAACCATAAGGTACAACAAGGAGGTGGAGGTGATGAGGGGCAGTTTTTTCACTATGCGGGAGTGAGACACATTTTTGTTATTTAAAGGAGGAGGATGGGTGGGGAAGGTAGAAAGAAATGGTTCAGATGTGATAGAAGCAGAAGTGAGGGTAACAGAAGCAGACAACCAAACATAATCATCTGCATTCAAACTGGAACCTTAGTTTGAGAGACAGCCTTACAGAACTATCTGCAAATATATAGAGCTGAGTATATTTTTCTGTATTATTCTGTATTATAGAGCTAAATTGTTTGCTTAGATATCTGTTGTGTATATATATATATATATATATATATATATATATAGAGAGAGAGAGAGAGAACAGTATATATTTTGTGGCTTTATAATTTGCACATTCCTCACATCTATGTTGAAACTGTTTTTCCCCACCCCACCCCTCA
Source organism: Protopterus annectens (assembly GCF_019279795.1). NCBI lineage: Eukaryota > Metazoa > Chordata > Ceratodontiformes > Protopteridae > Protopterus > Protopterus annectens. The sequence goes on along the minus strand of NC_056726.1, from coordinate 671,178,289 downwards.
TTTCCTGCCTTGTCTTCAGCTATATAATTGAGCTAGTGTTGTGTGTCCTGTTAAATAACAATCTGCATTCAAACTGGAGCCTTAGTTTGAGAGACAGCCTTACAGAACTATCTGCAAATATATGGAGCTGAGTATATTTTTCTGTATTCTAGAGCTAAATTGTTTGCTTAGATATCTGTTGTATTATATATATATATATATATATATATATATATATATATATATATATATATATATATATATATATATATATATATATATATATATATATATATATATATATATACATATACATAGAGATATTTTTTGGCTTTATAATTTGCACATTCCTCACATCTGTGTTGAAACTGTTTTTCCCCACCCGCCTCATTTCCTGCCTTGTCTTCAACTATATAATTGCGCTAGTGTTGTGTGTCCTGTAATTAACAATCTGCATTCAAACTGGAACCTTAGTTTGAGAGACAGCCTTATAGAACTATCTGCAAATATATAGAGCTGAGTATATTTTTCTGTATTACTTTGTATTATAGAGCTAAATTGTTTGCTTAGATATCTGTTGTGTATGTATATATATATATATATATATATATATATATATATATATATATATATATAATCCCAGTCCAGGTTAGGCAGAGTCCCTCATTTCCTCTCTTCAAGAGGAATGTTGATGAGTGGATGGGAGATCGTAGGTTTACCCCGGGTATCACTTCTGTGTCACTGTTAGACAGAGGCACAGTATACGAACCTTGAAAAAGGGCATAGCAAAATTAATTTAAAATGGGTGGCGAAAGCCATACACACTCTGGCTAGGCTTATAAATGCCCTAGGGCAGATAGCCTAGTATGAACCTATGAGAGAGAGAGAACAGTATTTATTTTTTGGCTTTATAATTTGCACATTCCTCACATCTGTGTTGAAACTGTCCCCCCACCCATTTCCTGCCTTAGTGTTGTGTCCTGTTAATTAACAATCTGCATTCAAACTGGAACCTTAGTTTGAGAGACAGCCTTACAGAACTATCTGCAAATATATAGAGCTGAGTATACTTTTCTGTATTATAGAGCTAAATTGTTTGCTTAGATATCTGTTGTGTGTGTGTATGTATATATATATATATATATATATATATATATATATATATATATATATATGTATATATATATATAGAGAGAGAACGAACAGTATATATTTTTTGGCTTTATAATTTGCACATTCCTCACATCTGTGCTGAAACTGTCCCCCCCCCCCTCCCAGTTCTTGGTTGTAGTTTAAATTTGGTGGCTTTTGCAGTGCCCGCCCCACTGTAGATTTGATCTAAGACACTCCCCCAGGCCCATCTCTTTACCGCATTCTACCTAATTAACCCTTTCTGCACTTGCTTTTAGTCCTTTTTAATTTAATTACATTTTTTCAAACTGTGTGTGGACTAATATTGCTACATATTCAAGTGTGCCAGCTTTCACTGCATGATAATTGTATTTACTACTGCTTTTGCTACTTTTCTGAAAAAAAAAATTCATCTGCTTTTACTGTACTTGTGTTTCTTCCTACTTTATTTTGCTTTTGCGTCATCTTAAAAGTACTCAGTTGTATTTATTACTGCTTGGTGTAACTCATTCTAAGCCTTTTAGTTTCAACACTTGGGCTTCAGACCAGTTGTTTTACATTGAGAGGGTTTGTAGTGGCAGAACAGGTAGCTTACATCCTACTAAGTTGGGAACTGCTGATTGAGGGCTCAGTGTCTGTTATTCTAAAAGTGTATTAATTCTGGTTTAAGCACTTGGGCTTTCAGGTCAGTTATTTTACATTGAGGGTTTGTGGTCTGCACTCTTGTGGGAGGAGAGGCTGGACTCTGCCCTTCTGAGCTGGGAAGTTCTGGTTGAAGGCTTTTATAGTGCATGCATAGCTGAACTGCTTCTTACTGAAATTGGTACACCTTGTTTGCTGTAGCATAGACTAGATCCAGGCCTGCTGAAACTAGCTTTGTTTGTATAACTTGAGCACTAATCCAGGCTTTCTTTTAAGTACTCAATTGTATTTATTACTGCTTGGTAGTAACTTGATTAAAGTGTAGCTATCATTCTAAGTCTTTTGGATTAAGCACTTGGGCTTCAGACCAGTTGTTTTACATTAGGAAGGTTTGTGGCATGCACTGTGGTGGCAGGACAGGTAGCTTTCATCCTTCTAAGTTGGGAACTGCTGATTGAGAGCTCAGTGTCTGTTATTCCTAAAGTGTATTAGTTCTGGTTTATGCACTTGGGCTTCAGGCCAGTTATTTTACATTAAGAAGGTTTGTGGTCTGCACTCTTGTGGGAGGAGAGGCTGGACTCTGCCCTTCTGAGCTGGGAATTTCTGGTTAAAGGTTTATAGTGCCTGCATATTTGAACTGTTTCTTACTGAAATTGGTACACCTTGTTTGCTGTAGCATAGACTAGATCCAGGCCTGCTGAATCTAGCTTTGTTTGTATGCTTGTTATTTCCCTGAAACGCTAATTCCACCTAAAACGCGGCTTCTCAGCACTTCTGTGGATCCCTAGTGATAGCTGCATTGCTTACTGTACTTATTTCCTTGTTTCACTTGAAAGAAAGTTACTGTTTGTCGTTTTTGCATTTAAGTTACCTGTAACACATTGCACTTAAGTTGCCTGGCACTTGCTCACTAAAGCAATTATATAAGTCAGCACTAAAAATTAAAAGCACTACACCCTCACTCCCCATTGGCCCTTGTTTTCAATTATAAAGGAATTCCCAATATTATTCTAGCATGTCCAAAGGTCAGTTGTCAATCTCCTCTCCGGTCCAGTTGGTGAATCTGGGAATCTTGAGGCAATGTTACAACTGCCTCATGTACACAGACAACCCTCTCCTCCTCCCAACAAATTCCAACACATGTGAGAGATGCGACCATATAGCCAAATTGGAGGCTAAGCTCTCTCAACTCAGCACTGGCATAACCAGTCAGGAGGAGAAGGAAACCACATACTACAATTCCAGTCTCACATAGACCTACCACGACAGCAAACCAAACACATAATCACACAAAAACATACTTGGAGGCTCTAAATAAAGATCTGCCTAAGCAGCAGAGACCTCCAAAGCAGACACCCAAGCAACCGCTGCCCCAAAACAAAACACGTGCAACACATATCTCACAAAGCCAGTGTGCCGAAGTCACAGCCCTTAAGGCTAAACAAACACACCTGATACACTTATAATAGGTGACTCTATCGTCAGGCACACTGACGTCCCGCTCACCAGGCTGAACAAGAAGGTCACGGTGAGCAGCCTGTTAGGCGCTAGGATCCGCCACATAACACAAGCACTCAGGTCACTCCAAGGCAAGTACAAATATGACTCAGTCATTGTCCATGCTGGTGTGAATGACCTGAGACGTACCTCCCAGGACTACATGAAAAGAGACATAGAGGAGCTCTCTGAGCATGTAGCCCAGGCCGGTATGACCCTGACCTTGAGTAGCATCTTACTCTCACCAAGAATGATGCCACAATATGAAGACAACATGATCAATTTCAACAATTGGCTTAAGTACTGGTGTCATTCAAAGGGGATCCAATGCCTGTCAGCCTGGGATGATATGCTCGACAAGCCACGATGCTTCGCTAGGGACGGCTTGCACCTGTCACCCCTGGGCTTTCGGATATTGGCAAAGGCTCTTGCTACCCCCATAGTGCCTTTTTTAGACAAGGCTCAAAAGACAAACCCACCTCCATAGGTATCACAAGGGATAAGAAACTAAGAGTAATGTTACTCAACGCCAGAAGTCTAAACCTCAAGATGCATGCACTTGAAACTCTCCTTAGCCTGGAGAACATCGATATCTGTGCAGTAACAGAAACCTGGTTCAAGGCTCCCGAGAGCACCCCAGCACTACCAGGTTATACCTCATACTATGCTTTTTGGCCCCAAAACTTGGACCGAACCACAAAAGGAGGGGGAGTATCGATATTCATCAAAGGTACCCACACCTCCAGGTTGGTGGCAAAGCACGAGGCATCAGAGACTATCCATGTGCAACTAACAGTGGGTAAAACTGCCTTTCAGTGTATAGTCTGCTACAGACCACCCTCCCAAACCCAGGAACCCCACTCAGCCTTCCTGAGAACACTGGAAAATATGAAGGTCTCTCCAAACACCATTATATTGGGTGACTTCAACTACCCAAACATAGACTGGGAGCATTACTCTAGCTCCAACACCCTAGCCCAAAGGTTCCTAGAATTCATAAACTCAAATGCTATGGAACAACTTGTTACCACTCCCACAAGAGGGGAAAACATACTGGACCTGATCATCACCAACATGGGGACTCTATGCTCCAGACCAGAAGTGTATCCCTCACTGGTAAGATCAGACCATAAACTGATCTCACTGGATATTCACATCCCGACCCCACCCCCTGCCCAGAAAACCACAGTGAAAAACTTCTCTAAAGCAAATTTCATACTCCTCAAAACCGAGGTGCAATCCTTCAAAGCCCCCAGGCCTGTGGAAAATATGGCCCAGACCGCAGAATCCTTTATAAATGCATTCTATGAACACCTTCAGGAATGCGTGGATCATGCAATCCCAAATAAAACCAAGACCCAATCCTCCAAAGGCAGACGTCCTGTCTGGTGGACCCCAGCCATAAACAAACTGTACAATAGAAGGAGGAAGCTACTACATGATAGAGCAAAATCCCAAAAAGGGAAGGCAACTCTGATCAGTATTAGTAAAAAACTAAGGGCACTCATAAAATCGTCTAAGGCCAGCTTCGAGAGAAAAATTGCACAGGACACTAAGGATAATCGCAAGGCTTTCTTTAGTTATGTTAGGAACCTGGGTGGGAATTCCCAGATATGCTCAGAATTAGTCCAAAATGACAAAAAATACACCAAACCCACAGACATTGCCAACATCCTAGCTGACAGGTTCAGCGCAAACGTCTCTCCCCCCCCCCCCCCACCAAAATGGCAAGTATTTATCCCAGCAGAGTGCTGCCCCCCTGACATCTCAAATGCTCAGGTAAGAGCCGCCCTCTCCAAAGGAAAAAACACAGCATCAATGGGACCAGACGGTGTCCCGGACTGCGTCCTATATGAACTCCAAGAAGAGCTAAACCCAAACATAAAACTACTGTTCAGTCTCAGCCTTACTACAGGATATGTACCCAAAGAGTGGCGTACAGCAACAGTGGTCCCTCTCCACAAAGGTGGTGCCTCAATGGACCCTGGTAACTATCGCCCCATAAGCCTGGCTAGCTTGGTCTGCAAAGCTATGGAAAGGATCATCATGGACCTCATAAATAAAGATATTGGGGACCTACAGGCACTGGATCCTACCCAGTTCAGCTTTAAGGGCAGATCCTGCCTCTTAAACCTGGTCGACTTCTTTGAAACAGTCACCAAGGCCATTGACGAAGGGAAGGTGGTCCACACAGCCTACCTGGACCTCGGAAAAGCCTTCGATACAATACCCCACTCGGGCATTATAGATAAGCTCACCAGCGTAAATATAAACCCCTGTGTCACTAGATGGGTTGCAAACTGGCTCAAGGACAGAACCCACATGGTTAGAATTGCTGGAGCCATGTCAGACTCCAAACCAGTTACAAGTGGCGTCCCACAAGGCTCGGAAGGACTGTGGCTGACCAAGTTCGCAGATGACTGCAAACTGGGCGCCATAATCGACTCTCCAGCCGACGCAAGCATCCTCCAAAAGGGCCTCATAGAAACAGACAACTGGTGCCAGAGCCATGGCCTCAAGCTAAATGCCAAAAAGTGTATAGTCATCCCCTTTGGCAAAAACAAAGTGCCCACAAATTACCACATAGGTGGTAATCCATTAAGTACAGAAGAAGTAATTAGGGACCTGGGGACCCAAGTTGATAGCAATCTCTCATTTGACAACCACGTGGCCAAAGTGGTTAGAAAAACATTTTATATAGCCCACCTAATCATGAAGGGATTCACATCTAGATTAGAGGAGGTCATCGTGCCTCTTTACTCATCCCTCATCAGGCCCATAATTGAGTACAATGCCCCTTTTGGGATGTACCTTACCAAACACCTGCAGCAACTGGAAAGACCCCAAAGGTACCTCACCAAGAGGATCAAAGGGCTCAAACAGATGCCATATGCTGCCCGGTTAAAGAAACTCCAGCTCTAATCAGTGGCATACCGCCTGCTCAGAGGCGACCTGTGCCTGACGTATAAAGCCATGTCCAACCCGGAATTAAGGGACATGCTGCACCTCAGAAAATCCAAATCCCATTGAGCTACACGCTTGAGAGACTTGAACCTCAGCACTAAAATAAATAGGACATGCTGGAGGGACAGATTCATAACCCAGAGGCTCCCTTCACTCTGGAATAAAATCCCAGTCCAGGTTAGGCAGAGTCCCTCATTGACTCTCTTCAAGAGGAATCTTGATGAGTGGATGGGAGATCGTAGGTTTACCCCGGGTATCACTTCTGTGTCACTGTTAGACAGAGGCACAGTATACTAACCTCGAAAAAGGGCATAGCAAAATGAATTTAAAATGGGTGGCGAAAGCCAAACATTCTCTGGCTAGGCTTATAAATGCCCTAGGGCAGATAGCCTAGTATGAACCTATAAAATGCACGTATGGACAGACAGTGAAAATTAAGGCTGATGGGCACAAGCAAAGGGTGGACAGCTGTTGAATGAGAGGACTGGACAACTAGCAAAATGTGTATTGAAACATTAGTGACCTGTATGGAAATTGGGCAAGGGCTATGGACAGACAGCAGGCCAGCCTAGAGTGCAGCACCCAGTCATTAGCCACTTCCATGGCTGAAGTCATTCTCTTATACTATGCCACTGTGTTCCAGTAGCTGAGGTCTGGCAGTCGAGTGAGAATACAAGCCATGGCCAAAAGCACTCCGCAGTGTTGAGGTAAGCATTCATTTGTTGGTGCACCATGGTAGGCACCACTCATCACAACAATACCCCCCCAGAAGTAGGGACAGATGCTAGCAACAATTCCTCCAGGACACTGTCAGTGGGATGCCCCCCAGTCCCCTGCTGAGAGGCTGACCTAGGGACTTACTGGTGACTCAGTGCCAGAGACATCAATTGGTGCAAGTCAATGACCTCAGCCACTCCACCACCTCTACCACCGCTGGATCTACAGAAGGAAGAAAAAGAGAGAACTGCTTGGTACTCACATACTGTAAAGTGGAATTGTATAGTGGAATGGTATACTTAGCATATACACTTCATTGCCAGGAGAGTCTCTCCTTCCTTCTGCGGCATCCTGTTGTGTTGAAGTCTCACTCTTCAGCCCTTGTAAAACAAAGTATGCACACTTCAGTACACAGGTACACCAAATAAGGGAATACGTAGAGGAAAGTTTTTAAAAAGTGCTTAAAGTACATATCTCTCTCCTCTCTGTTGCACCCACCCTTTGGTTCCTGTTGTTGAAGCAGGTCACTGTGCCAGTGCTGGCACTGTTGACCTGAATGGGTGATGTCATTTTTAGCACTCACCATCTTGGCAAGCTAAGCCAGGCATCAGTTTTGCACAAGGGGCAGTCATACTTCTCAGGAGCTGCTCAGCAAAGTCCTTGTACAGAAAAAACAAAAATATGTTGTCCTTGAGATACCATACAAGAGCCTTGAGGACACCAGGTCCAGTTATTCTGGTACATTCAAGGAGGAAAATGGTAGAACTTTATGTACTAATGCAAGCTCAAACATCTTATGATGAGCAGTGTTATTCTGCAGTGGAATACAGACAAACATTATAGCACAGTGCATTGGTACTGTGGTTCTACAGAGACTGTGTGCGTCAGCATAATACTCGTATGCTTCCCTAGCACCATGCTGAATACGGCTAGTGGTGGTTAACACATTACATTGCAGCTGCAGTTCAGAGACAGTTGTGTTAAATTGCCTCATTAACATAACCACCTTGCGAAGAATTCCTTATTAGTGTGATGTAAAGCATGTGGCATGCCGGATTTTATGTAGTAATTCTGTTGACTTTAAGATGCAAATAGTGAAGGAATAAAACCTTTCTCTGAATATGCCCGACACTGTAATCAATGCCTGTGCTCTGTCAGTGAGATAGATGCCATGTGGCACGATTGACTGTGACTAGAGCACAGTGATATGGCACTGGCATGTTCAGCTGTTGTGACTGATGACTATTGCGTACATTGTGTACATGGCGGGATGTGCAAAACACTATAGGGACCTTTTTTATTTAGCTGCAAAAGCTACTGGAGTGTGACTGCACTGGGTTTTTCTCACTCACCCCTCCCCCCAGACCCTATTGTGCTTTTAAACTCAGTGTTTTTTGAGCTGCCTGCCCCTTTGACACTGGAAACCCTTCTCAGTCTCATCTTCTGTACTAATCCAACAGGGCAATGAAAGCGTAAACTGAGAAGACCCTCCCCTTAGACCCTTAAAGCTTGAGTTAGGCTCCGTTTCACATCATCCCACTCACGTAGTGCATACTTCAATATTCAAAGTATTAGACCCTTTTTCATCTTAATTTTAAAATCTGTAACATCTGGTACTAGGCTACCAATCACTAGTGAGCCTAAGAACTGCTTCTGTGAGATCATCTTGGGATTAATGCTTCTGTTTTGCTCCTGCTGAGAGATGGTGCAGAGGTGCATTGGTTCCTGCTGGTGTTTGATTGGGTAAAGTGTGTGGGACTTCACTGATTCGTTTGGTTGCATTTTTGATGAGAACCTCTTCAGGGCTTTTGTGCAGTATGGCTTTCTTTTTGCATTATACTTCTGTAGATTCTACCCAGGGTATTGACCAAGACTATAGCAGGTGTACTGAATTAGGCAACATGTGGGTTAGTACTACTACTGAGGAAGCAGCTTAAAATTAGTCCAGATATTTTTCTTCTGGTGAGAGGAGCAAACGATCATTGATTCCTTGCTGCATGCAGCTGCTGTGATACTAGCACCACCTCCATTAACAGACAGCACTTCCAGCAGTCAGCTGCAAACATCATAGACAATTTTCCTCTTTCAACTTGCGTTAATAAGAACCTGGAACTATGGATTTATACTTTCCAGCCATCTCTGTAGCCAGCATAATTAAAATGGTCATCCTGAAATATATCCATTATCTGAAGTATAATGTTAAACATATCAGTCATCTCATGTTTACTGACAGCCATCTACTACTTAAACAATCTCATGACTCCATATTGAAATGTCGGCACTCGAAATGCCAAGTGCTGAAAAGCCAAAAAAAAAGACTGAAAACCCAGAGAAGAGAGAATCTCAAAAATCGCTCTTCTCTTTAAAATGTTTTGCAGGGGGTTAAGCCCCCTGCACCCCCCCATACCCCTGAACATAAACATATATATGTGTGTGTGCGTGTGTGTGTATGTTTAGTATACATACACCAACTCTGAGATTGCTATACTTTGGGGGAAAGATGAATATTCTGAGAAATGACATATCTCAGACTTGGTATATGTAAGTTCATTCTTTTGGCCATTCATTCTCTGTGTTTTGAGACGTAAATTAGTGGATCCCGACATTTCAAATGGTTACCCAGTTTGATACAATGTATGAGAGGTGTAGTTTTATAATATTACTGGAGGCAACACTCTTGTACAAGGCCATAACAAACAGGCTGACTGTCAATGCACACATCACCACAGTAAATCAGTGGCACACATCTCAGACTCAGCACATAGACCTACATATGCTGTGCCTCTTCAAAGTAACCTTCCTAAACCACAAAGGCTTTGTAAATTTAACCAAAGAAACAGTTGCTCTCAACATCCTCAATTACAATTGTAACTTTCCTCCCTGGTCATATCAGATCTCATATCAGTTACAGTCGCATTAAAACTGAAGCCAGAAACATTTTCCAATACCCAGAATTTAGAGATGATGACAACGCTAATGTACTAAAACTGAGTGATGACTAGGCTAAATTCAAAAGCCCCTTTCATCGTGATGATCCCACTGCTAATGCAGAATTCTTTGTCGCCAAGTTGTTTGCAAGTGTGAATATTTAATTCTCAAGATGCCATTAATGCCATTGCTAAACTTAACAAGGAACTGAAGACCCTGATCAAATCAACCAAAGCCATATTTGTAGTAAAGGTAGACACCCAGGTGTAGAATAACCACGTAGCCTTTTTTGATTGTTAGAAATCTCAGAAACCATGCCCATAACTACCCAGATCTAATAGCAAAGGTATCACATGCTTGTCCCCAGAACATATAACCAAATGTACTAGCAGACAAATTTAGTTTACACTTCACTCCGTCCTCTCCTGTCCTGTATTCCTAGATCACATACCTGCCTCTACACTCCCACTCAAATTTAAGTACAAGTCCTGAAGGTGCTAAATATTAGGCTGCCTACTGGTCAGCCTGAAAAATGACTTGTCAGATACCCTTTCAAAGGTTATTCGGTATCAGACTAACTCCATATACCTTCAAACTGGCTGATGACTGGAGAACAACAACAGTCATCCTCTTGCACAAAGATGAGAGGTCGGTGGACACAGGTAATTATAGACACATAAGCCTGACCAGCTGCATCTGTAAGGCTGTGGAAAGAATCACTATGGAATTAATAAAAAGCTGACAGAAATAACTTGCAACTCTAAACCAAAGCCAGTTCAGATTCATCAAGGGTAGATTCTGCCAACTTTAGGAAATCAACTTTTTTGCGAAGGTTACTGAAGCAGTGTATGTGGGCAAATCAGTAAACAACACATATCTAGAGCTCACAAAGGCATTCACCACCATCCCACACTAGAGTATCATAGATAAATTTTCCCATCTGAATATTGTCTACCAATACATATTCTATGGGGAGAGTATATGTATATGTGTACGTACCGCCAGAGGTAATCTGTTAGTGCATTCCCAGCTTCTGCTGGTGGAGAGTCCAGCACACTGGGAAAACACATGCTTAATGTTAGCAGGTTACCTGTGGCTGACGATAATGGCAATGTGCACATGGCACAGTCCAATGTAAATCCCTAATGTAACGCATTGGTTAGCACACTGGCTCATTAGTAGAACCTGGGAAATTAGGGTAGGCAGCTTTACCTCCTCCAAAAGACCTGACACTAGTAGTGTACCCCAGAGTTCAGTCCTTGTGCCCACTCCTCTTTGTCAGTTAGTTCTCCAAGGTCAAAGCAAATGTTAAGGGTTTATGTGTGAGCAGGTTTACAGACAGTTCTACATTTGCCATCATAAACTCCCCATAGGATACCAAAATCCTCCAACAGGATCTTATCCAAACAAATAGCCGGTGCTGAAACTATGGACTAAAACTAAATACCATGAAATGTATAATAATCCTTCAACAAGCCTGACTTCCCTTGTAACTGTCACATTGGCAACAAACCCCTGAATGTCCCATAGTCAGGGATCTGGGAACCTATGTCAATAATGAACTGTCGTCTGATCACCACATATAAACTCTTTTAATTAAGTCTTTTTTCATAGCACAGCTTATATTTAAAGGTGTGGCATCCAGTTCCAGGGATGTAATAAGTCCAATGTACTTGACTGTCATCAGGCCGATCATTGAATATAATGCTGCATTTGGTCTCCAAACACTTGTCACAACTGGAGCATTCATAATGTTTTCTTGCTAAAAAGCTCAAAGGTCTAAATCATAAAATGTATGCAGACCATCTCAAAGCTTTGTCCCTCTTTTTGGCATCATACAGGCTACTAAGAGGCAGCCTCTACCTTGCGTATAGGTCCTCAGCAGACCCTGTTCTGTCAGACCCAGCGCACATTTACAACTCCAGTAGTAGCATGAGCACCCACCCAAGAAGTCTCAATCTCTTATGCAAAATAAATAGAAAATGTTGGGAGGGATAGTTTTGTATCACAGAGAACACGTCTTCTATGGGACCATCTTCCATTCCACATAAAGAGAAGTACTTGTCTTACTCTATTTAAATTTAATTTGGATGAATGAGTAGTAATGCACAAATTCACCTACTGTTTCGCACCCATGTCCCCCACGGATAGGGGTAGCAAGTAAATGTCACAGCATATCATTATTTTTCCTACTTCTGCATTATTTGTATGTAAAATCATCATCATCAACCCCCTTTTCCCCATTTTCTATGAAGTGAGGGTATTGTCAACTGTTACCATCCATCTAGATTCATACCTCTCTTCTACCACCTTTGACAGACTTGCTTGACTGTCACAGGTCTTGTCTCATACAGTCCATTCATCTGTTTGCTGGATGCCCTCTTTTCCCCTTGTCTTCTTTGTTTGTCCTAAATCATCTTCAACAGTTCATGTTATGCTTTTCTGCACATGTGCCTGAACCACCGTAATCTGTTTTCTTTGACCTTCTCTGCAGTTGGAGCTACTTTGGCCTCTGCACTGATGTCTTGTCTTCATATTTCCCACTATGTGCAAACTATCACCTGTCCCAGGCACTTCACCTCCATCACCTCTAACTTTCTCCAATGTGCTGCCTAGCTTCTTTTGCATTCTTCTGTCATACAGTACCCCTAACACTCTGTGAGAGCTGGTTGCAGGTGCTCTGATTCTAGCTTTGACCTCCTCATTCAGACTTCCCTTCTCCTCAACCACCCCTCCTAGACACTTGAAGTTGTTAAGCTGTTCCACTCTTTTTCTTTCTGTCTCAATTCTGTGATTTTTCAGGTATCCTTTTTGCTGCCATTACAGGTGTCTTATCTCTATTCAGTTTCATCCCATGTGCTTTGTTTTGCATTCCATTCCCCTGCCCTTTGCTGAAGTTCTTGCTCAGAGTCTGCCTGTATTGACACATCATCTGTATACAGCAACCTTGATGATCTGTACACCCCAGCCTGTTTGCTGATGTAATCCATCACCAGTATGAGCAGCAGTTTGTATGCAAAACATAAGAGCTAAAACTAGAGCCGGAATATAAGTCTAGGCCCTAAAAGATCCTCACAAATCATTAAACTAGCAAATTAGTGTGTGTCATGGAAGGGTGTAGGGCATGATTGCTGTTGGCGGCCTCAGTAGGCCTATGCAGTAGGTATGTCAAAGGCTACCAGTGCTATACAACATGCAAATGTTGAGGCACATGACATTGCTAAAGGACATGTCCAACTTTGGGTTGGTGTACCAACAGAGAAATGGCTGTCAGAGATGCAGTAATTTATGTTCCCTTTAACGGAGAGCTAGAGTGAATACTGTTACTTATGGCTGGCTTGGATGTTGGAGCTCAGCGGACACTGACCATCCAGGCATCATAAGGTGCTGTACCAAGTTCGGACTATCCACGCCATGACCATACTGGGCAGTGTAGTGCCATACTTGTATAATGGTACTGATTCACCAAGCATCTTCTGCATATCTGTCCTTTTAGATATCCCTGTGTTACAACTGCATTAACCTGAATATCAATTTATTTATTTTACATTTGTTGACCGGGATAGTCCGACTGGATACATGTCCATTTTCAGCAGAGGCCCGGGGAGAAAAGCTCCAGACATACATACAAAAGACTATCTCATATACACATGTTAAAAACAATTAACACGTTCAGAGCAGTATTTCATTCATCATACGGAGATTCAGCCTCAATCAGTCTAACAATATAATACAGTGCTAATAGGTTATAGACATACACTTAGGATGCAGTCAAAGTGGAGCAAGCAGTCCTGTTTTAGCACATGAATATAAGGTAGGAGTTAGGATTGGCGCATGGACATAGCCAACATGGTTTAAAGTACTGTATTAGATTTTTTTTTAATTGTGTTAGAGAGAGCTCTGAAGTAAGTTCAACATGAAGGGAGTTCCAAGTTTTACCCACAGAGTTGGCAAAGGGAGTTCCAGGTTTTTCCCACAGAGTTGACAAACAGATTCCCCAGTTAAGTTGCTAGTTTTGAATGTTTGAACTAAGAGATTGTTGGATTAATAAAGATGGAAAATAGGAGAGGTCCTAATATGGATCCCGGGGGGACTCCAAGGGTGATAGGCAGGAGGGTAGATAGTTTGTCCTGCCATAGGACAGCTTGGTGTCTACCACTCAGATATAATTGGAATCACTTGAGAGTCTGGTTGTCTAGGGAGATGGTTTTAGTGTGAGAAATGAGGAGGTTAACCATGTCGAAGGCCTTGGAAAGATCAAGAAAGAGGGCTGAGGAAATTTTATTACTGTTTTGATTGTGGTTGATGACATTAGCAAAGGAGAGGAGGGCCGAGGTGGTGCTATGGAATTGTCTAAAGCCATGCTGAGTGCTAGTCAGGAGACTGTTCTTGATAAGGATGAGTTGTTTGTGGATACATTTTTCCATAATTTTGCTAGGGGTCACAGGATAGCTATGGGTTTGTAGTTTGACAATTCAGTGGAGCTGCCCTCTTTATGAAGTGGGATTACATGGTATATCTTCCAGATGGAGGGGATGGTAGCCTCAGATATTGTTCTGTTGATCAGGATGGAAACTGGATATGCTATGACATCTGCGGCTTTTTGAAGATACTCAGCTGGGAGGAGATCTGCAGATAGGGTGGTTGGTTTTAATTTCTTGAGTAGTGTACGGATAAGTGAAGTGGAAACTGGTTAAAAGTTAAAGGAGAGTTGGGAGCTAGGTAAGGTGTCAGTTGGATTTGGGCATCCGGGAGATAGTTGGCTAGCTAGCTGCTGGATGGTTTCTGAAAAGAAACTATTAAAGGTATTGGCAACTACTTCTGGAGGTTTTTGTTTAGTAGCCGAGGGGGAAGGAGTGGTGGATTGTCCGGGCTGCAGGTGTTTGCTTATACCTAATCAAAACTTTTGAGGTTGGTTTTGGTGCTTCTATCGTAGATGGCAGTAATAGTCTTTTTGTCTGTCATAATGGATTTTTTGTCTCATTCCTTAGCTGTCTATATCTAAGTTTATCTGTGGGGGCTTTTGTGGCATGCCAGGTTGCCCAGGCTTTGTTTCTAAGTGACATTGTTTGTCTGGTTTCTTTTGAGAGCCATGGGGCGACTTTTGTTTTAGTTCTAATTGATCGTGCTGGTGCATGGGTGCCAAGGATGGCTAGGAACGTTGTATTAAAGTACGTTACAGCTTCTTCCAGTGGTAGATGCTTAAGAACTGACCAATTGCATGCTTTGAATATCAGCTTGCACTCCTTGCCAAGTAAATGCCTTACTGAAACTACAAATTGCCTTATATAAAGGAGTGAGGCTGAATACTAGCCCTATACTTTACTTGAAGATTACACTTGCATAACCTATAGAGAATAAATACTTTGCTTAATCTGCTATAGCGAGGCAGAATCACTAGCCTTTCCCCCCACTTTACCGAAGAATATTTGTTGAATATTTCTGTACTGACAAACACTTTGAACAATTAGTGATGCTGCACTATTAATTACCCAAAACTAATAGCGTCTTGACGATCTTGTTTCATTAGTATTACTGTTGAAATGTGCACTCCTTGCAGTATGTAATGGTCTCATTCTGACTTGTATTGTTTATTTGTACTAATGCTTCAGTTGAAATCCTTTTGAATTTAATAATGCCTTGTTTTTTCTTACCTTTACTTATGCTAATCTTTGCCTGCACTCGAACTACAGTCTCTGTTACTTGCTAATTGTACTTCTCCACTTAGAGTGGCGTTGCTGCATTTATTTGGCATTATTCCGAGTGCTTCATATCTATCTACTGACTATTATACTGGAAATGTCTGTTTTTATTTTTTTTTATTTTTTTTTTGTTTAAATTGTCTTTTGTTATATTGTCTATGTAGAACAGTGATTTATTCCCTAAGATTTGAAAATCAGTGCCTAGTATTTTGCTACTTAATGTTCCTAATCCTCTGTTTACTTTACGTCTTGTTTCTCTCTACTTTTTTACCCAGCTGTCTAACCTGACTGTATTGTCCTCCAGTGGGAGACTGCCCTGTTGCTGCTGACCACTGTCCTTCACCCACCATATCTTCTACTGTCCATTTACCTATACTGAGGAATTGAACCTTAACCTCCCTGTGCATCAGTCCCTCTAAGAATAAATATAAAACTAAAGAAAGTACGTGTTCCTAATACAACTGACTGTTCTAAATCCAGATCTGTTTAGATACTCTAGGTTTTTTTTTCTTCTTTTATGTACACTCCCTAACTAGGTCGACCAGCAGCCAAAGCCTTTTCCTTAACTATTTGCTTGCCCTCTCCTCTTGTGTCCTCTGTTCTTTAAACAAAACCCCTTCCCCTCCTTGTACTTCCCAAGCCCTGCTATCCTCCATAAGAAGCTACTCTTTGATATATAACTCTGTCCACTAGGTGGCGGCTTTCTCCTTGTCTTACCCCACTGACTCAAAACACTTCCCTTAGACTTACAGTTTCTATATAAAATATTTGAACTGCTGCCCCTACATCTTTTTCTTTCCTTCTACCTGTACTCTAATTCTCTTATTTTCCCTGTCTACTATCCCTACTACTTAGGCCTTTACCTTCTACCCATCTCCAAACTTACCTTACCAAGTCAGCTCTCCACTGATAGTTTTTCTTTGGGCTCTCTCCTTCAGTGGCTCTACCTGCTCCGTTCACCCTACGGGCTCACTCTGCTCCCCTACCCCCAAATCTCACCCCGCTCCCCTACCCCCAAATCTCACCCACCCCCAGTGCATCTACCTTTATAGTCCCCTAAATCTCCTCCCCTTTTCTCCCCAACCTATCCCATCTCTTTGCCCCTCCCAGCTGCACTTTCAATTAATTACCCCTCCTCCTCTATATCCCTCACCTGACTACCCTCTCAAATATATTTCTTTTCCTTACACCTCCAATTTCTCCCCATTTTCTCTGCCTCCTCTTCTAAAATCTATCCTACTTCATTCATCCACGTCTCCTCCAGTTCAACTCACCTACTTTACATGTATTCTCTTCCTAATAACTCTCTATAATGCAACCTCCTATTCCTCTTCTAAATTACCCTCCTCATTCTCCCTCCCCCCCACCTCCACTTACTCCCTTCCCCACCCTTTGACATCCCACTTTTATTTAATATCCCCTTCTTTACTTCAACCAAACCCACTTCATTACTTTAAATTAAAACTCCATATAGTTTCTTTAAAACCTCTTACTATCAAATCAAAACTGTATCTCCCTCTAACTTCATGTCACAATCCAAAGTCTGTCCTCCTCTCTCTCCCTTTTCTTTGCTTGCTCTAGCATGTGACATCCACCCCAACCCTGGGCCTACAGCCAGTAACAATCTCTCTCCCACTTCCTCCACTATTAGAAACAGCCATAAATACCTTAAGTTCATTACCATTAATACCCAGAGTATAAATAACAAAATAACAAACTTTCATGCTTGGCTAAATCACACTGTACCTAACATAGTAGCAGTCACAGAAACCTGGCTAAAACCTCACATTACTAACTCTGAAATTATACCGCCTGGCTTCCAATCTCTTTGATTCGACCGCCAAAACAAAAAAGGAGGTGGTGTAGCCTTAATCTATAGCTGCCTGCTAAATCTCTGCCCTTACCAGAATCCCATTCCTCAGTTTAATAATGCTGAACTAATCATAGGAATCCTCAAAATTAAAAACTTTAAAAGTATCTGTATTATAGCTGTCTATATTCCCCCTGGTGACAACACTTCCACCCTAGAGAATGTTCTCTTATGGGCTTCAAACAACATCAAATTTGAGACTTACATTCTAGGAGATGTCAACATCGACTGGAATAAAATTAATAATTCTCCCACTCTTTCTATCAATCTTTATAATTTTACTCAACTAATAAATGACATTACCAGGCCTAACAAAAGTAACCCCCCAGGGTCCATCCTGGACTGGA
Organism: Protopterus annectens; assembly: GCF_019279795.1. Taxonomy (NCBI): domain Eukaryota; kingdom Metazoa; phylum Chordata; order Ceratodontiformes; family Protopteridae; genus Protopterus; species Protopterus annectens. The sequence goes on along the minus strand of NC_056726.1, from coordinate 671,160,512 downwards.
TCTTAGTCAGCCATCCTAATAAGATCTCTGACTCTGGTATACTTCCTCACTCAATAAGTGATCATCTCCCAGCCTTTATTCACCGAGCTGCCCAACACCTCCCACACCATCACCAAAATGCCCACACTCGTAACCTCTCCAATTTTAACTCTTCTATATTTTCTGAAACCTTTAAACTAACAAATTGGGATATCCTAAAAACTATTCCACTAGATAAAGCCTTAGATGTCTTCAATTCTACCTTCCTTAAAATCCTGAACTCCCAAGCCCCACCTAGAACAAAATGAGTAAAATACAACTCTGCCCCTTGGCTAACTAAGGACACTAAAGCTCTCATGCAACAAAGAGATAAAACATGGAAACTCTACAATAAAAATAAACCACCCAGCTACACTCCTTCAATTTAAACAACTCCACAATCTAACCAAAAAACTTATTACAAAAGATAAAAAAATCATACTACTCCAAACTACAGTCTACCCTCTCAAATAATCCCCAAAAAATTCTGGAATTCCATCAACTCCCTTTTACACCCCAGTACTAAATCTAATCCCTGTCCTGACAACAATAAGACCAACACTGAAATTGCAACCCTTTTTTAACTCCTTCTTTACCAGCTCTATAGCTGAACTTACTAAAACCTTCACCAAATCCACCCCCTCTCCTACCTTTAAACCTACTTCCTCCTCCTCTCCCCTCTCCTGCTCCACTCAACCCCCTCCCACTTTTTATCTAAACCCTGTGTCAACCTCCTGTATCAAAAAACTTCTTTCCAAACTCAAGCCATGCTCCAATGCCCCCGACAATATCCCCTCACTCTTTCTCAAGCTTGCTGCTGATGGTATCGCCATACCCATTAGCATTCTCATCAATAGATCCATCCAGGAATCTTATGTTCCCAAACTATGGCAAGCTGCCTACATTCTGCCCCTTCATAAAGGAGGCAAAAATAATATCATTTCTAACTTCCGCCCAATAGCCATTCTTTTCCCAATTTCAAAAGTCCTTGAAAAATGTATCCACCTGCAACTCATGCCCCACCTCCTCAATAACCAACTCCTCACCCCTACTCAACACGGTTTCCATCCTGGCCACAGTACCATTACTGCTCTCCTCTGTTTCTTAGACATTGTCAACCATGCCCATGACTCTGGAGATATTGTCTCCACTGTCCTCCTTGACCTTTCCAAGGCATTTGACACTGTGTCCCACACACTCCTTCTTAACCACCCTTCTAACCTCAATCTCTCCCTAGATTCCCTTTCTTGGTTCAAAAGTTCTCTCAGATAGATCCCAAGCTGTGAAATGGCAAACCGGTACCTCTACTTTCCTTCCTACCCCTACCGGAGTTCCACAGGGTTCTATTCTTGGACCTATGCTCTTCAATCTCTTCATCAATGACTTTCACTCTGCAATTCCACACTCTCAAATTGTGCAATATGCAGACGACTCCACATTAGTCTGCTCAGCCTCTAGCCTTCCCGAGCTCCAGGCCAAGACCCAATTTGTTTTCACAACTACAGAGAATTGGAGGCTTCAAAATCAGCTCTCACTAAATGCCAATAAATCTCATATCATTCTCCCCACCCCCCCTCAAAAGCCCTCTCACTTGATAAGCACTCTTTCAAGATCACCAGCCTCTCTCACTCCTCAATAGAAGTTGTTTCTTGTGCCAAACTACTTGGTGTTACCATTGATGAACACCTGAAATTTAATACTCATATTCAACTAAACATAAAAAAAAACACCAGAAGCTCGGCATGCTTTATAGAAATGCCCCCTTTCTATCATTAGCTACTAGACAAACCCTTGCCTCCACCTTCCTTTTACCTTCTCTAATGTATGGTGCTCCTCTTCTTACCAACCTCACAGCTTCTATCTCCTCAAAACTTGAAAGTTGCTACAACAAAATCGCCAAATTCGCTAACTCTAGGCATTCTACACACTATTGCATCTCCCTCCATAGTCCTAAATGGCTTGAACTCCCTAATCATCTTGACTACCTCCAACTTACTACTGCCCACAAACTAATTTTTAACCCCACTGCTTGCCCTGCACTATCTAATATCTTGCCTTTCTACACTCCTGTCAGGCCCCTAAGATCAGCCCACCAAAATCTTCTTACAGTTTACAAACCTAAACGAACCCCTGGCAACCTACTACTTTCTTATACTATAGCAAAGAAATGGAACTCGCTTCCTCCCCTGCTAAGAATCACTACAAGCCCAGAAAAATTCAAATCTGTTCTCCACTCTCACATCTCCCAAAACTAGAAATGTAACTGTATACTTCCTACCTAGATCCTTTCACTTCCCCTTTTCAGTCATCTCCCGCCTGCCCCTCTTTCTTCCAACTCTCTTTTTTCAGCCCCCACCCTCTGCTCTATATCTTCTTCCCCCTGTATAAACTCTAAGTAAATACTTTTATATCTTCACTTCCCCACTGCTTATATCCCTCTTCTTGCAACTGTATCTTTTGCCATTGTCATAAAATGTATCTTTCACTTCAAACATAAAATGAAACTGTATAGTGTAGTTTTTTCTGTGCTACAAATTTAATCTTTTTTAAAACTTTTATTTTTCTTGTTTGTAAATTAAGTGTGCAATGTGTTTGTAATATGGAGCTTTAAGTGTGCAATGTGTTTGTAAATTCGGAGCTTTTCTCCCCGGGCCTCCACTGAAAATGGGCTTCCGGGTCCAGTGGACATCCCCGGTTATCAAACTGGAAATAAATAAATAAATAAATTGAGTTTGTTTTGGAAACTAGCGGGGATAAATTTCTTATTGTTCCTTATTGTTTTATAAGTGAGTTGGTTAGGGATGTCAGCCTTGTACCTGATTATATAGGTATGAAAATGATCACTTATGTCATCAGGCAGGGTCCCAGCCTTATGCATGTAGGGATCACTGTTAATGAGTATCCATTCTAGGGTGCTTTCTTTATTGTTGGGTTTACTGATCCTAGTGGGGGGAGGATATGACCTGTTTAAATCCATTTAAGTTTACATGGAGAGTAGGGGGATCTGAGGAACAGGAGCTCCAGTCTATGTTAGTCACCAAGAACAGTGGTTTCTTGGGGATAGTTACTTGACAGCTAGTATAGAATATCTTGTAGGGTGTTTGTGTTATTACCTGGGGGAATATATACACATGCAATATTTATGCATTTGTCCTTATTAATATGAAGCTTAGTAATGAGAATTTCAGCATTATCTACTCGGATTGTTTGTGGAGTGACATAGGTCATCTCTAGCATACTTTTATATAGTACAGCTACCCCACCTCCTTACCTAGTTGTACTATCAAGACTTAGTGTGTTGTAACCTGGAGAAATTATTTCATTGTCTACTGTTGATGGTTTTAGCCAGGTTTCAGTAAGACATAGTGTACACACACGTTATGTATTTCTTCATATGTTGTACAAGTATCCTGTTGTCTAGTAGTATGTATTCTGTGGGGAGGGTACAGGTATATGTGTTAGTACTGCCAGAGATAATCTTCTGTTTGTGGTTTCCCAGCTTCTGCTGGTGGAGAGACCAGTACAGGTCTGATGTTGGGTGGTTATCTGATAATGGCAGTGTGCATGTGGTACAGTTCAGTGAACAGAGTGTCACTGTGTGCAGCTCAACTGTTGTAGGGCTCATCCACATCCCTCACTTTAGGTCCCTGCCAAAGTACAGGCTGACTCCAAAAACTCACTGTTACTTGGTGGACATCCTGTAAGAGTGAGCCTAGCCCAGGCTCCCATGAGTCCTCATATTATACAACATCTGATTTGCAACACTGCAATGACTTTAGGCCTTTCCCTGATCTGGTTGCATCATAGGAAAATCAGTGGATATGCTGTTTCTTGATCCAGGCAGAGAAACTTGCTACTAACACCATTTAGGATATGTTAAGTGTGCTTTGTGGCTCACATGACAATGTGCAACACCTGTACAGTGACATGGATTAGAGGGAGAGGACACTACTCATGTCTGTGGTGCTGATGCCTTCATGAGTGCTGCATTGAGATCCATGGTAACTGTCTTCCAGTTTGCCTCTGCAGGCCATGCAGCCTGTGGCTCTGGGAAGGTCTTCATGTGAGGAGGCCAAGCACATGCTAGCCATGCTCAGATTACACACACCATTGCTGTAACAGTTTTACTGTCAGGATGTCAATGCAGCCTTCTATCTTTGCTGTCTGCAGAGTCGCAGTCATGGGTGCAGCCATTCCTTAGGCTAACATCTGAGACTCCCTCATTAGAGTGCTCACAAATGGTATCATAATTCTACCACTTCAGTGTCTCATGTAGGTACATAGAGTGCCATGCCTGCTTATGACCAGTTATCTGAGTCCTGAAAGATGATGCTGTTTAGGTTCCCAGGAGGGGACACCACATCACAGTGCATGTTCATAAGCCAGTAGTTCTACGGCTTTCCTGCCACAGACCACTTAAAACTCAAGATTGCAAGCCACTGCAGTGGCCATTGCCTCTGAAGATTACACTTTAGCTCAGCCCCACCACTGGTCATAATCCTAGACTCTACACAACCTCCTGCCAAAGTAAGTGGTCATTGAATTTACCTTCCATGAACCTATCCCATATTATATTTTTGCTGCCACCTGTCAGTATGTTAACTCCACTTGTGGAAGTAATAATGACTATGTTGTGTCCACCAGTTAAGCTGAATGAGTATGGTTATGTCTGATGCACAGTGTGGCCAATCATTGAGCTGCTTTGTATAGCCTGGATGGATAATTTGTGCGTCATTGTATTCTTGTGGAATGCGTTATGGCCCATAATTGTAAACCAGATGCTGCCTCTTTGCCAGTGCTATCATGTATTATGTCTGTCTCTGCTGTACATATGGTACCACAGCTGCTTATTCAACCCCAGTATTTATACCCTGCTCTTCTGTTGATGGTCCTAGTACTACAGTTGGCTCTACTGGGAAGGTCCATTGCTACACCTGATGTTCCTACATTCCATATTTTACAACATGACACTTACCAAGACAGTTTTGATGCAGGTCCAAGTGTATTTTGCAGTACCCCACCAAATGCATCAAGACAGTAGAAACATCTCTTCATTTCCACACCATTCTCAGTGCGTCTGTATAGGATGTATTGTATGCTATGTCTGCCGTGGTATAGGGGGTTATAGATAGGCATCATCATCCGCTGGTTCAAGGCAAATCCAGCATCACTTGCAACATACAACATTCACACCATCATATGTGGCTTGCTTCCTCTTTGCATGGTATGTGTGTATAATATCTTTTGTACACTTAAGTGACTAGATGACCTGGTGGAAAGTTCCCTGCATGAATCCGTGATTTGTGTTAGAGGTGTGCTATATGTAAAAATCATGAGATTTGCCTAGGTGATGCACTGACACATAATCCCTCCAGCATTATACATCATATGGCAGTTTAGGGAATGGCAGCGCTTGCTGTTGATGTGTCACAGTCCTTGAAACCAGATGATACCTTCTTGGCAGGTAACCTATGTGCAATCTATGTCCAAGGACCTTGAGTAAATGGGCTGTGTTCTAAAATGCATGCATAGTAGTGATTATATCTTCCAAAGTCCTGGGGAACCAGATACACTCATCAACATGCTGCAATATGTTGAGGAGCTGAGCTGGAACAGGATATATGATTCTGGCCCCTATGATATCCTCTGAAGGTCCACTGTAGGTAAGTGTGCAAGGCCCCTGTAGCTGTAGCTGTGATGGTTAATGCTACAGGTTTACTATCATTTTCCCAATCGCACTTCATGCGAACTATCGTTTCTACGAACCATAGAAACGAAAACCACATTCAGAGAACAACACAAATGTCAAATGTGGAAGTGGTGAAAGTTCGAATTCGACACAGTTCGAACATGCACCACATTTCTGCAAACAGAATCCCTCTCTGATACACAGTGAACATCTTGTTTGCAGGGGGGGGCAAGCTCCCCTGCACCCCCCACACCCCCTGCTACTTAGATATACAAACTCCGAGATCACACTGTAGTGAGGGGAAAGGGTACATTTCCCAATCTCCACTATAGTGTGATCTGCATGAAAATGTAGAAAGTCACAACAGCGAATGCTGTATTGCATTCGCTGTTGTACATTTCTACATTTCAGCATTCGTTCTTTCGATTCTACCAAATTGTGCGATTCACATTAGTCCAAAATTGACCAAAGTCCAAATGCACATTTGATACTTAACCATGCTACACACATTTTTTTGGTTTACTATCAAAATCGCAGAACTCACAACCTTTAATGTTAATATCCTCGATGCATCTCATCACCTCGTGAATATTAATGAGGTCCAATGATTGACCCACACCATCGGCAGTCCCTTTTCTATGTTAATGTCTACAGTTTCCGTTTACAGGCATGCTGCATTTCTGTGCCCTGTTGATGATCTTAACTGCCGTTCACGTGACTGTCAGCATACCGACTGTCGCTCCTACCATGTTCGAACAGGAGCCGGATGTTAAACTGATTTTCAATATTTTGATTGTAAACCCATTTTTTTACCCATTAGGATTGACAAGCCAGGAATCCCACTTGATTCAGCTTGTGAGCAGCGCTCTTGGAATGGGTCTCAGATGGCAGGTCCATATCTGCTGTTCTGAGAGATGATGATACTTAAGGTGCTACCTTTACCTTCTGCTGTGGTGTAGATGGTTGCAGTGCTTATCTTTAAGGCCATTTTCTCCAGTAGTGGCCACTAGCACATGCTTCCCTGCAGTATCTGCTGCTACTCCTATTGCCATTTTTAATATGCACCATGGCTCATTGCACTAGTTTTCTGCATTTCTTAATCACTGCATCATGTTGCACATGAATTCTGGTCTGTGTTAGTGGCCACTTGACCAGTAATGCACATTATAGTGAAATGAACAGTGAGAAATCAAACAAATGTCATTGCAGGGGGAATAACCATTTTCTGGAAGTACAGAAACCTTGGAGTTGATTTACTAAATAAGAGAGCACAAGGGTGGGAGGTCTCTTAAAGGAAAAGAAAATGTAGGATGTAATGTGATCCTATCTCGCCTACATTCATTACTGACGGGTTCGGAGCCGAGAATTGGCTCCGACTCGGCCACTATAACTAGCACGAAGTCTCTCATTGGCTGGGCTAACCCTGTATCCCAGGATGCATCACGCCCAAACCCCCAGATGTCGTTTGCCGCTCCTAGAGTATCGACGTGGTCTCGACTTGGCTGTGGCTAAGTACCCTCTCTTTTGTTTTTTGTACTATAGCTTCGAGTTATTATACCAAAAAAAGCTATTCTAATAGCTACGTTGTCTGTTGTATTCATTGTTGTGACTGATTGCGTGTGTTGTTGGTAATCCTTCTGTTTGGTGGGCTAGGCCCTTTTTAGTTAGAGGGCCTTTGCCCTATCTTGTGTTGTTACTTTCGGGCATTTAAGTTAGAGCATTCCCCCCTCCCTACCTTGTGTTGCGAGTGTGCTTGTGATTGTGTAATTTCTAAATATTTTTTGCTGCTTGTAGATTGTGTTCCTTATGTTGGGCAAGGAACCAAAAGAACATAAGCCATCTGGCTTTAAAAAATGTGCCAAATGTGCTTACAAGATGTCGCTGACTGATGGCCACGCCATCTGTGTATATTGTCTCGGAGCCATACACTTGCAGGAGTCCTGCAGTGTGTGTCATGCTTTCTCTGCCAGGGTTTTACAGGAGAGAAAAAATAAACTTATCCTCAAGGGTTTGATTAAACACTCCTTTGAGGAAACGTTGGCATCCTCTCCTCCCCCTGAGAAATCCAGATCCAAGTCAAAAATGAAGTCTCCGGCTCCATCTAGTTCATCGGAGCCTCCGGAAAAAAGATCTAAAACTACTTCTCCTTCCTCTGCTCCATTGGTCTCGGAGCCGCAGGAAGCACAATCCAAGGCTATGTCTCCTTGAAGTTTTGTCTGTTGCGGGGTCGGCTTCCTCGACTCTACAGTCGTCGGCACTGAAGGAGGTTGCGGTGGTTCTCGAGCCTGCTTCGGCTCCGATCCTTTTGGAGCCGATTCGGAGCCGTTCCCCTAGTTTTGTCTCGGTTCTGACAGAGAAGGTTTCTCGACCCCCGTCTGTCTCCTCCAAGTCCTCCAGGCTCTCGGATTCGGATGTCGATAGGGTGGTCCAGAGGCTCCTCCAGTCGCCAGTCTTAACTAAATTATTTTCGGCACCAGCCCAGTCGGCTCTGGAGCCAGCTACTATATCGGTTCCGTTTCTTCCTCCTCCGACAACCTCGGTGTCATCGGAGCCGGAGTCTGCCAAATCGAGTGAAGTCCCTGGGTTGGCTCTGAAACCTCCTGCAAGTCTTTCGGATCCGACATCGGCTCCAACCTTTTCCATTCCTTCTACAGGTTTCGGTACTCGGGTGTCCTCAGTCGAACCTGAGGGGGATACATCGGGGCTTCAGACTGCGGCTCCGAGTCTCCCCCTTGGTGCTTCGGCTAGGGGTACCCCAACTCCGGTCATGGTCTCGGAGGCGGGTTTTTCGTCCGATTAAGGTGGACCTGCCTTCGAGGCTATGAGGAGCGCGCTGGCCAAGTCCATAGTGACTTCACCTGAATCAGCAACTCCTTCCCTAGACGCTGCGACTGGAGCTTCTGGTGCCCCCCTATCTCTGGACAGCGGGGCTCCCAGGCCTGAGGATACCTCCATGTGTGGTCCCCTACTTTCTGAAGGCCCTTCAGAGTCTGTGCCTGAAGAGCCTCCCAGGAAGAAGTTGTGTAAGATGAAGCACGTAGACTCCCCAGATGAGTCTGTCACCTCAGACACTGACCTCGATGATGCAGAAGGGTCCCCGAAGTCATCCTCGGATGATGTCTTGTTCTCTGATATCCTGGAGATCTTGAGACAGCGGGGCGACTGGCCTTCCAAAAACCCTTCTGAGGAGGAGTTGGTCTTCCTCTGGGCCTTCGGAGCCCAGCCTTCCACCTCCTGGGTGTCTCCACCCTTCAATGAATTATTGGATCTTATTTGTCGAAGGGTGTGGGAACACCCTGACTCTGTGGAGCCAGTTCCTAGCCGCCCCAATAAGTTCTTATCTGCGCCTCCTGGAAAAGAATTTTTGACCAAGGGAGTACCTGTGGATGCTATGGTGGTGGCATCTGCCACCCAGCAGGATATGGCAGAGGCTTCTACTTCCATCCATCCTCCTAATAAGGAGTCTAGGAGTATGGATAGGTATGGGAAGCATACACTGTCTTCAGCGACCTTTACTTTGCAGTCGCTGAATTACTTGTGTCATTTTACGCGGCTCCAAAGGGATCTCATATAGGAGTTGGGAAGATACCCTGTCGGGTAACCTGCCTGAGGCGTTGGCCCAGTCTGTTAACGCCCAGCTGTCTACCCTTTCTTCCATCGTTAACTCGTCCATGAGGTTCATATCTTATGCAGCCGAGGGGGCGGGTAGAGCAGCGAGTTCGGGCGTAGCCCTTAGGAGGCAAGCTTGGATGCGCTTGTGTCATTTTGCGGAGGCTTTCAAGTCTTCTTTCACGGACGCCCCATTCGACAGGTCCTCCCTTTTTGGGCCCAAAGTGAAAGACACCCTCACTAGATGTGAGCAGGAGGGTAAGACTTTGTCTGCCGTTGGGGCCCGTTTTTCGCTTCCCACTAGACCTTATCCCAAGTCTCAGAGGGGAGGGAAAATGTGGTTCAGAAAGTCTCAAAAGTCTTCCCCTGCCCATCAAAGTGACCCCCCCCTCCAGGGGCAGAGGAGGGGGGAATTTTAATGGAAGGCATCGCCCTGGAGGCGGTGGAGACCCCCGCAATACAGGAGACCACAAGTCCTTTCATGGTTCCTCCTACCAACGTCCCTGAGGGATTACCCGACTGTGCGTCTCCGGAGCCGGTCGGGGGTAATTTTTCGAAGCATCTTCAGGCCTGGGAAGTCCATCACTCAGGATCGATGGGTGCTTCATATCATCACCGGAGGTTACACCATTCCCCTTTTTCATCCCCCCCACCAAGAAAAATCCCGGATGTTCCACCCAGTCAACAGGATCAGGCAGCAGTAGAGGTTTCAAAGCTGCTAGAAAAAGGAGTCATCCAACCAGTCCCCGCAGACCAGATCGTATTAGGAGCTTACTCAAGGTTATTTTTGGTGCCAAAAAGAACAGGGGACTTGAGACCCATTCTGGATCTCAGCCATCTAAACCGCTTTGTAAAGAAGTCCAAGTTCCGAATGGTCACTTTGCAATCCATTTTCCCATAGCTGGAAAAAGGAGTATGGATGTGCTCCCTCGATCTCAAGGATGCCTATTATCACATCAAGATAAACAAGGCTTCCAGGAATCATTTACGCTTCCAGCTGGGAGCCAGTCATTTTCAATTCCGGGCCCTGCCCTTTGGTCTCATCACAGCCCCTAGGGTGTTCACCAAGTGTCTGGCAGTGGTGACAGCTCACCTGAGACATCTAGGATTCCAGGTGTTTCTTTGTCTAGACGACTGGCTCCTCACCACCCCCACCAGGTATCTACTTGTTCAAGCCATGAGAGCTACTGTCAAATTGGGCCATCTTCTAGGGATTTCATTCAACTGGGCAAAGTCTGTATTGCTGCCATCACAGCATGTTGTCTTTATCGGCGCAGAGCTAGACTCTGTAGAGATGAGAGCTTTTCTACCGACAGAGAGAATAAAAGTGTTACAGGCCCAAGTCCTGGCTTTACTACCCCGGGGAAAAGCCCAAGCCAGGATGGTTCTACAGTTGTTGGGATCTAGTTCCGCTAGCCAGGTTACACATGCAAATACTTCAGTGGCTCCTTTCGGCCCAGTGGTCATATCAGGAACTCCCCTTGTCCCATCCAATTCTCATCATGGAGAGATGCTGGCAGGATCTGTGTTGGTGGCTTCTCTCGTCCAATCTGGATCAAGGGAGACCCTTGAGCCCCCCGTCCCCTATTGCCACAGTAACTACGGATGCCTCCCAGATAGGGTCCGGGGGGGGGCATTATCTGGGCGAGACGGTCCAAGGTACGTGGCAAGACCACGAGGTTCACTTGCATATCAATGTTCTAGAGATGAGAGCGGTGCTTCTAGTGTTGCAGGCACTTCACATCTCTCTTCCCAAGGGAACTATTGCAATTCTTTCCGACAATATGTTGGTTGTCTGGTATCTGAACAAGCAGGGAGGAACCAAGTCCTACCCCCTTTGCAGAGAGGCCATGAGAGTGTGGAATTGGGCGATCGCTTCCCAGCGCTTTCTAGTGGCAACGCACATTCCGGGGAAGTCCAATGTGATAGCAGACAGGCTGAGCAGAGCTATTCTGATGCCTCACGAGTGGTCCCTGAACGACAGAGTGGCTGCGCAGATCTTCTCCAAGTGGGGCCTTCCCTGCTGCGACCTCTTTGCCAGCCCCCTGAATGCAAAGTGCAGCAATTTCTTCACTCTGATCCCCCCACAGGGGGAGTCACCCAGGGATGCTATAGTCCACAATTGGCCCTCCGGTCTGCTCTGCGCCTTCCCGCCCATCCCTCTTCTACCCAGAGTGATTCAGAAGGCTACCTGCTTGGGAAGCAAAATTATTTTGATCGCACCACACTGGCCCCTTCAAGTTTGGTTCCCCTTCCTTCAGAAGTATGCGGTGGATGGTCCTTGGATGCTGGACCCAGCTCCAGACCTACTGACTCATCAGTCAGGACAGCTCCATCCATCCCTATGAACACTCAAGCTCTCTGCCTGGCTCCTCCACTTCCGACCTTAGTCAGACAGCATATTTTTACCCCAGAAGTAGCTCATATTCTGTCTTCCTCCCACAAGTCTTCTACTAGGAAAATATACTCTAGTAAATGGAAGAGATTTGCAATTTGGGCTCAGCAACGTGATCTAGACCCCCTTACAGCCCCGGTGTCGGCACTGTTAGATTTCTTAGCTACACTCTTTAGACAAGGCTCGGCTGCCTCCACTATAAAGGTTCAGTTGGCAGCAATCTCCAGTTATCATGTTGCACATGAGCCTTCTCTTATGGGTCATAAGCTGTGTAAAGCCTTCCTGAAAGGAGCCTGGTTGCTGCGCCCTCCGATTTCGCAACCCGTCTTGCCATAGGATTTAGATGTGGTGCTCAGAGCTTTGATGTCTTCTCCCTTTGAGCCGGCAGCCTCCTGCGAATTGAAATTTCTGTCATGGAAGACTGCCTTCTTGGTAGCCATAACTTCAGCCAGAAGAGTATCGGAGCTTCAAGCCCTTTCTGCTAAACCTCCTTATTTAATTTTTCATAAGGACAGAGTATCTCTGCGACTTAATCCTTCCTTTCTCCCTAAGGTCTCTTCTGCCCTTTGTCTCCACCAGTCTATTGAGCTTCCGGTCTTTTTCCCAAGGTTTTCCAACAAAGCGGAATACAAATTTCACCAGTTGGATGTGCATAGACAACTGAGGTTTTATTTAAATAGGACACGGCAGGAGAGGAAATCAGATCAGTTGTTTGTGTCCTTTTCGGACAATAAAATTGGCAGATCTGTAACTAAGGGCCCCATAGCTAAGTGGATTAGAGACTGCATCTCATTTATTTATGCATTAGTGGGTAGGGATCTTCCCTTTCCAGTTAAGGCGCATTTTACCAGGGCTATGTCAACTTCAGTGGCCTTTCATGCTAGACTATCCATAGATGAGATATGTGCAGCGGCTACTTGGTCTTCTCCACATACCTTTATTTCTCATTACAAACTGGACGTGGCCTCTAGAGGTCGGGCTTCCTTTGGTTCCACAGTGCTCAGGAGTGTTTTCCAGTGATCCTCCCAGGATTTAGGTGCTAGGGACGCTGTCCCGTCAGTAATGAATGTAGGCGAGATAGGATCACATTACATCTTTTAGTTATGTACTTACCATAACGATAGATGTATGTGATCCATCTCGCCTACATTCTTACGTACCCGCCCTCCTTCCCCCTACCTGTTGGACTTGGAGGAAACTTGTATTCTGATTCCTCTGAGGATATTATTTTTTCTCTCCTCTTACATATTTATCCTTGTGGTATGGTGTTTGTGGGGAAATTCATATCGGGGCAAACAAGATCTGGGGGTTTGGGCGTGATGCATCCTGGGATACAGTGTTAGCCCAGCCAATGAGAGACTTCGTGCTAGATATAGTGGCCGAGTCAGAACCGATTCTCGGCTCCGAACCCGTCACTAATGAATGTAGGCGAGATGGATCACATACATCTATCATTATGGTAAGTACATAACTAAAAGTTTCACTTTCTCAGTCTGTTTTTATTTATAACCAGAATTTAATTAAAAGAACATCAGACAGACAACGTGAGTCGTTGATTACATATCCTCATAACTTAGATGCAAGGGCAGTCATCTCCCCACCCCCCCATAAATATTATGTTGGTGGGAGAAGGCAACAGCAGTAGGTTTGATTAGAGTGGAAATTGGTGGCTGTAGATTCCTACTATGCACAACAACATTCCATTCACTTCACTCAATGCTTTTCCACACACACTATTCCTTCGGTTGTCTGTACATAACATTGGCTCTGTTTCTTGATGTAAAGTGTCTATAATTTCCTCACTTTTGAGACATTATATGCCTTTAAGCTTAGAGAAATATTAAGTATACCTCACACATTCTTTAAACATTGAAATATTTCTTGCATTTTGTCACTTGAGTGTGTGTGTGTGTGTGTGTGTGTGTGTGTGTGTGTGTGTGTGTGTGTGTGTGTGTGTGTGTGTGTGTGTGTGTGTTCCACGCGCGCACACACACACACACACAGACAAATGTACATATATCTGTATCTGTCTAACTGGCTAGCTATATAGGCAAATCAGTAGGAATATTAAAAACTAAATAAAGACAGAAAGTTAAAGAAGGGATAATACTTTCTGAATAAAGATAGAAAGTGATTTCTAGTGATTCCAAAAATGTAGGTTAATCTAACTCTGCTTCATATTTTCCACCAGAGCGTGATTTAAAGTCACACTTCCTTCAAAAGTTATGTCAGTGGACTGGAATGATAAGCAGTTTCTATAGCTTGGCAAAATAGCATAAATGAGTTTGCAATGAGTATGTGACAAAATGCTCTGGTACTGAGCTTGAATCCCTCAGTTTCTAAGTTTTGTAACTGAGCAGCTCGCTTAACTAGACTGTTGTTTCCATGTTTCTCTTACAGTAAGCGCATTTGCCTTGAAATCTTACCTGGTTGATAGAGGAATGAACAAAAAAATAAAGCAATAGAAAGTCTATAAATTATTTTATTTTGTTCACTGGGAAAATCTGACTGGGTGATACCACCACTTTTCAGCAAAAGCCTGTAGAGAGAGAACAGCTCCATGTCATGACATAACATATTTATAATTACAGTAGCATGCAAAGAGAAAAAAGATAATTTATATACATAACTTAGTTCAAGTAGATGTCCTTCCATATCACTGTTGCAGTATTCATTACCTTTGAGATCCCCTGCCAAGGATAGCTCAACGTCCACCCAGCATATTGTAGTATACTGCCCATGCAAACAAAGTGCAGAAAGGTTTCGCACAAATGCTCCCAACCCTGAACTTTGTTGCTTAAATGCCATTATCATACATTGGTCTGAACTCCCTTCACTTTGTTGGTTTTATCGAGCCTACATCTTCAAGGTAAGTACCTCATTGGGGTTCCTTTTTCTTTTTATTATATTTTTCAGTGTGTGACATGTCATCCAAGAAAGGGAAATGTCAGTGTGGGAGACAGATACCCCGTAAGGACTGCCAGAATAGGTGCCTGTTTTGTTTAGGTGCATCTGTTGACCACACACAGTGTTTCACCTGTCAGGCTTTTTTACCCAAGACTTTATGTATCCATCTTTTTCCCTTTCTGTTGGTTTTGAGAACCAGCATCTCAAGCTGTTGGTCCAAGGTGCCATTACAAAATATTTTTGCGTTGAGGTACAGGCACCACTCAAGAAGCCCAAGAACTCTAGGCCTGAGCCTGCTGCTGTCCAGCCTCTACTGAACATCTCTCTTGAGGTGAATGAGAACCTGGAGAACAGTCCAGTATTACCATAAGTTTCTTCTGCCACAACCTTCTCTGAGAACAGCACATAATCTGCTTCTTACAAGCCTTGCAAATGTCCACTGTGGACATTGAGGGGGAACCATGAATTATATCCATGGGGCATATCGGGATTCCTCATCCTTGTTAGGGAAGACGTGCCAGGTACCTTGATTGAATCCAGGCAGGGGTCTGAACCATCGCATTTTATCAGGGAGGATGTCCTCTTAAAGAAAAGACAGAAGTCTAAACTTGTGGTGTCAGCTACCAGGGATCATGAGAGAGAAGGGCAGGGCTTCACTCAAGGCTTGTTCAGTGCTTTGATGGCTTTAAAGCCTCCTCATGGGATTTTGGTCCCTACATCCCCTTGGTTCTCTACTACCAAAAAGGCAAGGGATCCCAAGTCCTCTGATGAGGATCTTGACTCTGATGCTGACTTTTTAGCCTGCTACTCTTAATTGCCTTCTTCTTTAAACTATGGGTCAGAGGAGGAGCAGTAGTCTGTCAGTTCTGATTCTCCTTTTGAGGAAATTTCCTTTGGCAACATGGTCCTGTGTATGGTGGAGCACTTCAGATGGGATTGCTGTCAGGTATCACATCCAGAAAAGGTATTATAAGTTGCTACAAATGGACTGTCCTAAACATTTTGCTTTCCCTTCTGTTTTGGCTGCTCTATTGGATACCTTCTTTGCTGCTTCCCTGGCACCAGGCTTACAACCCCCACCTGCCAAAGAAGTCTGACAAGTTCTATAAGGTGCCAGATGTCTGAAAGTTCCAATACAAATACCCTTCGTATGATCCAGTGGTAATTTCTGTGTCTCCTGATACACCTTCTAGGCTGCTGTTCTCTTCTAAGCTCCTTCCTTTGCATAAGGACAGGAGAGCTATGGAGAAGATTGGTAAGAAGGTGTACATTTCTGCTGCTTTAGC
Source organism: Protopterus annectens (assembly GCF_019279795.1). Taxonomy (NCBI): domain Eukaryota; kingdom Metazoa; phylum Chordata; order Ceratodontiformes; family Protopteridae; genus Protopterus; species Protopterus annectens. The sequence continues at coordinate 671,144,608 of NC_056726.1, read as the reverse complement.
CTTTAGGGCTGTCAATTACCAGACCCACATGAAAAGATACATTCTGCCTCCTTTCCCCGCCTGGGAAGATTTTCTGATATGTCTGACTCAGAGGTAAGGCCACAGCTTTCTCCTTACTAGTTCCACTTCTCAAGTTGCCCATCACTCTATAAAATGTAGCTATGATGTAGCTAATGGCTCCTCTAGGACTGCTGCCTCTGGCTCTGAGATGAGGCACTATTCTTGGCTTCGCCTACAAGCCTTGCCAGATGATATTAAGGCAAAACTTCTGGATGCTCCTTTGGATAACCAAATTTAATTGGAACTGCTGTGGCAGAGCTTTTTAAGACAGTGCAGGATCGGGGTACGGTCATGAAAGATTTTAAGCACGTCTTTGTTTCACCCATTCCCAAGTTCCAGATGAACTATCCTAGTAAGGTTACATTTTTGTGTACACTGCCTAGACAGTCTTCCAAGGGTAAGAAGGTTCCTAGGGGTGTTTATTTCTGATAAATCTTCTCATAACACCTAGTCCCCAAAAGCAGTATTTTCTGACAGTCTGCAGACATCTGACTTTCTGCCCTCCCTTCCTCTTGGCTAGGCTCCCTTGTCCCTCAGACTCTTGGGTTCTATCCATTACTCAATGGAGCTACTTTATGGCCTGGAAAAAAAAACTTTCCCTCTTCCTCCATTATCTTTCAGCCTTCTGCAGAACATCATCTTTATTTTACAGGGATATTGCAGTCTGTTAAGCCAGGGTGCTCTTCAGCCAGTTCCACAGACCAAGATGGGTTTGGGGTTTTATTCCAGGAAGTTTCTGTTCCCCAGAAAAGAGTGGTCTTGGGGACCTGTCCAGGATCTTTCCTTTCTGAACACTTTTCTTATAGTGCCATCCTGCTGAATTTATTCACTTCACACACTGTTTCCTCTGTTACTTCCCCGATGCCTTTCTAATTTCCCTCCACCCTCTATTCAGGAAATTTTTGAATTTCTCTGTTTCTTCCTCTCATTTTAGCTCTCTGACTTGCTGTTTGGCCTTTCAAGAACCCAAAGGCTATTCATCAAATGCCTATTTTCAGTAGTTGCCTTTTGCAGGCGTCAGGGCATTCAAATATTCCCTCTATTGATGAACTCTTGCCTCAGGCCCCATCCCAATCCAGTCTGGTGTGGGATCTTCATTTTACCCAGCTTCTATTACACAGCCTGGGGTTCACTGTCACACTTCAGAAGTCAATGTTGACTCCATCTCAGGATCGCATTTTTCTAGGATGCAGGGTCCAGACTGTTCCAATGCTAGGCCTTTCTTTCTGCCTCCAAGGTTTTGTCTGTCACAAATAATTTTTTTTCCCTGCTTTCCTGTCCTGTCTTCCAGCCAGGGACTTTCTCAGGGATTCATGTCTTCCACCATCCTCATGCTTCCCTGTGCCAGGCTTCCCTCTTTTTAATTGCTCCAATTATTTTGGGTTTCTAACACCATGATGGGAGTGGACCCCATTCCTGAGTCAAAGTATGATTCAAGTTCATGAAATTAGTATTGTTTCAGTCTTTGATGTTAGCCAGAAGTGCTGTTCGCAGCACCAGCAATGTGCCTAGTAATGACTCCTGCAATTCATATGGAGTTACATGTATTGGGAACATATCTAAGTGCGCTTGTAAATTCTTTTTTATAAGGCCCCATTGCTCCTACTACTATTGAAACTGCCTGGGTATCCTTCTTTCACAATGCCCTCATTTCTGCCTGCAAATCCTGGTATTTTATGACTGTGTCTCTCTTTGTACATAAGACACTGTAGTCACTAGATGTAGCAATTTCAATGATCAGTGCTGCTTTTGTCTTCTTTTCATGGACTACTATATCTGGTTTTCTCACATCTATTTCTTGAATTGTTGGTAATGGGTGAGATCTCATGTGATATGAACTTCATCATTTTCTATTTTTCAGCTACTTCAATATTATAATGTTTTACACAATCCCCAATGCAACAAACTTAACACAGTATACAGTCCTTCTGCATTAGTGTATCGCAACCAGCAACAAGATGTATGAATGCTTCCAGTTCTGTTTTACAAAACCTAAATTTGTCTGTTTCTCCCACATGTTCAATGGACTTTATAAACCAACATGTATGTTGCCCACTATCTTGAGCTGCCAATATTAACCTTTTGTCTCTTGGTTTAAATTCACCTCTCATAGGTTCATAGGCTGGTACTAGGCTATCAGCACTAGGGCCTGTACAAGCCTAGCCATAACAATTTCCTAGCTATTTCTTCCCACAGTATTTACTTCCCTGGACCCCTGTCTAGCAGGGCGACAGATGTGATCCCTGGGGTAAATTTCCTATCACCCATCTAGTCATCAAGGTTCCTTTTGAAGAGGGCCAAGGAGGCTCTGTGCTTGATATGTATGGGCAGTCTATTCCAGAGTATGGGGAGTCTCTGGGTCAGGAACCTATCCCTCCAGCATGTTTTGTTCATTGTGATGACAAGGTTTAGGTCCCTGGAGTGTGTGACTCTGATGGATTGGGATTTCTTTAAGTGTAGCATGTCCAACAGCTCTAGGTTTGACATGGCCTTGTAGGTTAAGCAGAGATCGCCTCTGAGTAGACGATATGCAACAAAGTATAGCTGGAGTTTTTTTAGTCAGTCAGCATAGGGCATCTTCTTTAGGCCTGTGATTCTTTTAGTGAGGTGTTTCTATGGCCTTTCCAGTTGTTGCAAATGTCTTGTGAGGTACATACCAAATGGGGTGGTGTACTCTGATTGATCTAATGAGTGATGAGTGCAGTGGGACAATGACCTCCTTTTTTCTGGATGAAAAGCCCTTGGTGATGAGGTGTGCCACATAGAAGGATTTCCTGACTGTTGTGCAATGTGGTTATCAAAGGTGAGACCACTGTCCGTCTTTGTTCTTAAGTCTGTTATCACACTTTCGGTGTTTAGTGTACTGCCACCTATGTGGTAATTCATGGGTACATGGTTTTTCCCAAAGGGGATAACTATACACTTCTTGGCATTGAGCTTGAGCCCATGGCTCTGGCACCAAGCATCTGTTTCTGTAAGGTCCTTTTGTAGAATATCCACATAATTTGAGGATTCAATAATAGCTCCCAGTTTGCAGTCATCTGCAAACTTTGTTAGCCAGAGTCCCTTAGTGTTGGCCTGTACTTCAGAGAAGTAGATTCCAAACAAGAGCAGTCCCAGGACTGAACCCTGAGGTACTCCACTTGTCACTTGTCTGGAGCTGGATTTGGAGTCAGCTACTTTTACAGTATGGGGGTCTGTCAGTAAGCCAGTTGGCAACCCATCGAGTGACATAGGGATTTATGCCCAGCTTAGTAAGTTTATCTATGATTCCAGAGTGGGGGATGGTGTTGAATGCCTTGGCGAGGTCCAAATAGGCTGTGTGAGCTGCCGTACCCTCGTCCACGGCTCTGGAGACTGATTCAAAGAAGTCAGTCAGGTTCAGGAGACACGATCGGCCTTTCACTAACACAAACTGGGTGGGGTCCAGTGTTTGAAGGTTGCCAATGTCTTTGTTTGTAAGTTCCATGATAATACATTCCATAGCTTTGCAGATCAGCCTCATCAGACTGATGGGATGGTAGTTCCCATGATCCAAGGTGGATCCCCCCTTGTGGAGTGGGATAACTGTAGCTGTGTGCCACTCAGTGGGCACGAAGCCTGAGGTGAGGCTATGATTAAACATGACACTTAGGTGAGGTGCCAGTTCATTTTGTAGTTCTTGTAATACACAGCCCGGGATGTCGTCGTCCCATGGATGCTGTATTCTTACCTTTGGAGAGTGTGGTTTTTACCTGTGTGGCCGTGATTACTGGAATTTGGCAATCTTTCGGTGTTGGTATTGAGGTGGGCCCTTTAAGGGGTGAGAGGTGGTGAAGTTGGCAGTGAATCGATCTGCCAGGATATTGGCAATGTTCTTGGGATCAGTATATTTAATGCCATTCTGTTGCAGATCTGAGCTTTGCCATTTAGATTATTGACATAACTATAGAATGCCTTGTGGTTGCCTTTGGATCTTTGTTAATTTTATTTTTGTAACTAGCTTTTGAGGACTTTATGGAGGGATCTCAGCTTCTTACTGAGGCTGGTAAGGGAGTTTTTTGCATCCTGAGATTTTCTTCTTTTCTGCAGCAGTTTCTTCCTTCTGTTGTATAGTTTGTTTATGACAGGGAACCAACAGATTGGCTTCCTTTTTTTGGGAGGAGAGCATCTTGGTTCTATTTGGGATGGCACAATTCATGCATGAGTGGATGTACTCATACAGTGTTTTAGTGTAGGATTCACCAGTCCAACTTTCAGTTCCCATCTGCATGGGTGTCATGAAGTTTGTCACTTCTGACTTGAGTAGCATGAAGTTGGCCTTGGAGAAGTTTTTTACAGATGTTTCCTTACTGGGGGGTGGGGGTGGGATTTGGATGTCAAAGGTGATTAGTTTATGGTCAGACCTAACCAACGAGGGGGTGACTACTAGTGTGGAGCATCGATATCCCATGTTGGTAATGACCAGGTCAAGGATATTGGAGCCCCTGGTGGGACTTATGGATTAGTTGATCCAGGGCATTGGAATTTATCAATTCCAAGAACCATTGGGCAAAGGTGTTGGTACACGAGTACTTTTCCCAGTTAATGACAGGGTAGTTGAAATCACCCAGTATTAGGCTGTTTGGTTGTATCTTAATATTTTCCAGTATGTTTAGAAAGATGTAGTGAGAGTCTTGGGGCATGGTGGGGGATCTGTACCAAGCTACAGTTTGGATTGCAGTCTTACCTCGTGTTAGTTGCACCTGGAGAATTTTGGATGCATTGTGTTGGGCAGTTAGCCTGGAGGTGTGAATATCCTTGGTGAATATGGACACTCCTCCACCTTTAGTGTTTCAGTCCTGGTTTGGTGGCTGAAAAGTGTGGTAAGAGTTGTAGCCTGATATTGCAGGGGTGCTGTCTGGAGCCTTGAACCAGGTCTCAGTTACTGCACAGATATCCATGTTCTCCATTTTTAGGAGTGCCTCAAGAGAGTGCATTTTGAGGTATAGACTTCTAGCACTGAGTAGCATTGCCATCTCTCCTTAACCATTCCTGTGTTCCATCCTGATCAACATGAGATTGTTCCAAGAGTTTTCTATACTTGCAACTGTATTTGTGCATTTTCCACATTTCTTGCCTTCTTTTCTGATCCTTCATCTTGTATTCTTTCTTTTGTTTTTTGGCACATTTAGTTGCTGCCCGATTTTTATCTACTTCTAGTTTGATTTCCATTCCTGCTTGACACTGACAGGCTTCTGTTAAAGTAAGCAGGAAAATCATCTTAGACTTATTCTTATGTTTCAAAACATTCACTATGTTTGGGTCTTGTGAGGTCAGCAGAAATGTATGCAGTCCCATGATTGCAGCTCTATACATGCAGTCAATTTCGAGGAGGCCCATACCACCTTTAGAACAGGGAATAAACAGTCTTGGTATTCACTGATTTTTATAAATCATTTGATAAGCATGAAGCATCCTTCTTGTTTTCCTTTCCAAGCGATCCAACACCTTGTGGGGCCAGTTAGTCAGTTACTCCAAAACTTTAAGTTAGGACAGGAAGAACAAATTGGTTTGTAGCTTAGACATTGTTCCTAGATGTCAATGCTATTTTCAGTATTAATTTTAGTCTTCTAAAATATTCCTTACTAAGTTTTATTTGCATTTGTTCATGTTTTATTGTTCATCCTTCATCAATTCTCAAATATTTATAAATTCCCTCTGGCTCAAATTCTGTTATATCACATTCATGTCCCAAACTGATGTTTTCTTGGTGCTGCAGCTTTCCTGCTTTAAAGATTGCTTTGCACTTTTATGAAGACCAAATGACATTATGTCATCTGAAAACGTTTTGACCACTTACAGTTGTGCTTTCTGTTCCTCATGTGATGAACTATACAGTTTTAAATCTTCTACAAAAAGAAGTACTTTTGTTGTTTTCTGGGAGCCAGATTTATACCCATGACCTAATCTGTTAAGTAGACAGCGAAATAGGTTAACGGCAAGACAAAAAAGTAGTGGTGACGGAGAGTCACCCTGGAATGTCCCCCACCCCTTGAATGTTTATGCCTGGTATAATAATTTGTCCATTATCACGGCTTAACTACGGAGTGGTTTGCCACTGGTTTCATGGTCACTGTAATGTAATTGGCCAGTGTAGGGTGTATCTTACACATTTTTAAGCACCCTTTTATCCATGAATATGGGATACTATCAAATGCTTGTTTGTATTCTATTCATGCCATACTTACATTCTTCCCCTTTTTACAGTTCTCCATTATGACTTTTAACAACAAATGATCCTTTGTTCCATATGATTTTCTTTTGTTACCCTTTTGTTCTGTTGTCATGATGGAGTTTTCTTCTAAATGACTGTTAACCAGGCTTTTGTCTGTTCAGAGTGCACATATAAATAGTTCTCACTCAGGAATAAATCTTCATGTAAACATGTTAGTACTTTTAGCCAGAAATTAGGTCCTGCATCTGGGACTAGGATTTTCCAATTAGGGGCTTTTCTTTACTTTGTTTCAGTCTCTCTGGCTGTTACTTCACCCCATTTCATATCCTGTACATTTGAACTTCTTTTTTTTTATTTATTTACTTTTTATATCCATTTAGCATCTTTATGTTCCAGAGGCTCTTCATGGATATTTCTCCAAAAAAGTATTTTTTTCTTCTTTTTTTGGTAGTGTATCAATTTGTTTTGCTTTGTTTCCCAATTCTGTATAAAATTTTTTGGGTCATCAGTAAATTGCTTATTTTGTACTTTTCCTATATGCTTATCTATATATCTTCTTTTATGTATTGTATTTTCTGCCTGTGCTGATATTTTTAGTTTGTTTGCGATAGTGCACAAAAGATCCTGATCTGCTCAAATCCTGCACATTGCTTTTGTCACATCTGTCTTTCCAAGTATTTTTGTTTTTCTGTTCCCTCTTCTGTACTCTTCTAACAGTGACACCTCCTGTCTTAATTGCTTTATAGTTTTCTCTGTTCAATACTTCTATAATGATATTTGATTTCTCCTCTTCCTTTCTGTGACTGCTCTGTGTTTTTGTGGTAAGACTTTATATGTCATTAATTTAGCTGCACAGTAATATATCCTATTTACTTCTGTTATAGCACATGAAAATCTATAAACAGTCCTAATTACTGTGCTAATTTGTCTTATCAAATTTCTGACTTTTTGGGTTTTATTGACTTTCTGTAGTCTGTCTTTCATCAATCGTAATATGTCTGTCCATCTCTATTAAAGCAAGCAACTCTTCTCTTAGATGATTTTCTTCTAAAGTGAGGGCACATTATTTGTTATCCATTTCCTGTGAGCATTCTATAGAAAGTTTCACAGCATCTTCATGTTGTCTTCAATTTCATCCTGTGTCATCTGTTGCTGTTTTATATGGGAACTTACTGGCTTATCACTCCACAACATTGACTGTGTCAGAGTTGCCACAGTTTCCTGTTAATTCCCTTGCTGTGCGACTCTAACTGAACTTTTCTACTGGTTTCCTATAGGAGGCCCCAAAGTATCTTCATGTGGCAACTGATCAGATGTTTTCCGCTCCACTGGTTTCTCCTTAATTTGGGGGTCCATTGCTGTGTCCTTCTGTGATGTTATCAAAGTTACATTTTCTACACTAAATCCTTCACTTCTCAGGTAATCCATAGCCTTACTTTCTTTTTCTTTACTTCTCCATTACTAATCATCTTTTGTACTTTTCCTCTGTTTTCTTACTTTTTGTATTGTAAAATTTTCCATATCTGGATGCCTTTGTCTGTATTTCTCTTCAAATTTCTTTGATCCTGCTCATTTTGTATTGATTAGTTTTGCTTTGTCGTTTGCATAAATATTGCACCATATTAAATCCCTTTCCCATGTCCATATTTTTCTTCACATGTCTACTACTCCTCCTGTTTCTCCTTATTTGGGGGACTTGTTTCGTCATGCTGTGATATAACCTGTTTTAGACTTTCTATACTAAATCCTTTACTTCAACTTCCATTTTTTTCTAACTTCTACTTTACTAATCTTCTGTTCTATGTTCCCTCTTTGTGATCTTATTTTTTGTATTTTGAAATTTTCCATATCTGAATGCCTTTGTCTGTATTTCTGTTTGAATCTCATACCATTTTCATCCGTGATCCTTGCCACAGGCAATCAAAATATTTTCCAAACATATGAACATAAAAGTTTCTTGTAAGGTATTTGTTACATGCTACATGTCACTTTGCATAACCAAAAATGCCATTTTAAACTATTCCACATGTTCTGCACTCTTTATAGAAATAATAATAGACTCTGTACCACAGAGATGAGATGATGCAGGAGATTTTATACAGTAGTTGTATACACTTATGCAGTCCGTTGTCTGTAATTTATTTACATGTTTTGGTCTTTTCAGATTGAACACAAGGGTAAAGCCAAAATAATTAAACAAAGCCAGACTTGGGCAAATCCTTTATTATCCATGCATAGGAGTGGATTATTGCTATCATAGGAAACTAGGCTGCTGGATCTGAGGTCCTTATAAGCCTAGCCAAGAGTTTAGCCCATGTTTAGACAAGTCACCACTCAAAGCCCCTGTCCAGCAGGGACACAGGTGGAATCCCAGAAGTGTATTTTCTGTTTCTCATCCAGTTGTCCAGGTTGCACTTAAAAAGGCATAATGAGGTACTCTGCTTGATGTGGAGAGGGCGTCTATTCCACAAATGGGGGATTCTCTGGGACACAAATCTGTCCTGCCAACAAATCCTATTGATGTCACAAACCAGGTTGAGGTCGTGCATGGGAGTTACTCGAGTGGAGCGTGACTTGCGGATATGCAGCAAGTCCCATCAAGGCGGGGTCTGAGATTGCTTTGTATGCCAGACAGAAGTCACCTCTGAGGAGTCTGTATAAAACTGAATAGATGAACAGGGCTTTTAGCCTATCTTTGTAGGGTAGATGTTTGAGGCCCTGGATTCTCCTGGTGAGGAACCTCTGTGCTTTGCGAGGTACATCCCGAAGGGGGCGTTGTACTCAATAATTGGCTTTATAAGGGAAGAATACAGGGATGTTATGACCTCCTTCTCCCTCGATGAGATACCCTTACTTATGAGGTGGGCCATGTAGAAAGCTTTCCATACAATGGAAGCAACATGGTGGTCAAAAGTCAGGTTACTATCAACCTGGGTGCCCAAATCCCTCACAACTGATTTGCATGCTTAGGACGTTTTTATTAATGTGATAATATGTGGGGATGTCACTCTCCCCAAAGGGGATGATGCATTTTTTGACATTCAGCTGGCGGCCATATTTCTGGCACCAGTCATTTGTTTAGGTGAGACCCTCTTGGAGGACATCCATATCTCTTGAGGAATTGATGACCGTGCCTAGCTTGCAGTCATCTGCAAACTTGGTCAGTCATAGCCCACTGGTTTTGGTCTGCACCTCAGAGAAGTATATCTCGAATAACAGAGGCCCCAAAACCGATTCCTGGGGTACGCCTCTCGTTACGGGTGTACTGCTCGAGGTGGCTTCCCCTATTTTGATTAGGTGGGTTCTATCAATGAGTCAGTTTGCTACCCATCTGGTAACATATGGATTAATGTCTAGTTGAGAGAGTTTATCTATTGTGCCCGAGTGGGGAATAGTGTCGAAGGCTTTGGTCAGGTCATGGTAGACAGTGTGCATCATCTTCCCCTTGTCCATTGCTTTGGTGACTGTCTAAAAGAAGTCAGCCAGATTTAACAGACATAACCTTCCCTTGACAAAGCCAGACTATGTGGGGACAAGTGTTTGGAGGCTGTCAATGTCCCTGTTAATGAAGTCCATGATAATCCATTCCATGGCCTTGCAGATCAGGCTAGGTAGGCTGATGGGTCTGTAATTTCCCGGATCGGTGGACACTCCATCCTTGCGTAAAGGGATGACTGTGGCTGTCCTCTACTCTGCTGGGAAAAAGCCAGTACTATCATACAGTAACATTAATTAGGGAAAAAAATAGCTTTTCTATATAATGTTGTATAAACATTCTTTACTGGCCTTCCACTGAGTCCTTGTAGTTTGGGGCATCTAGGATATGTACTGTGGATGCTGTAAGCCTATACATACATTGAGCATTGTATTATATATATATATATATATATATATATATATATATATATTTTTTTTTTTTTTTTTTAAGTACAGGAGAGTCCCTTGATGCTATCTTCTGTTCAGAGTGCGTTTTCTCTTCTTTCTTTTTTGTTGGATGTTGCAGAATCTGGGAAGGGTGCCCGCTGTGCAGAGTCACATTAAACTGGTTATAGGGGTGCTTACAGGAGCAATTTTTTTCAACAGTTTAGTGGTTTTGGAGTAGCATGGGATTTTTTTTTTTAAACCTTTACAGTCTCTCTTCACTGGCACAGAAGAGCTGACATTTATTCAGCATTTTTCCTTTGGGGGGGATTGCTTGAGTTACAGTGGACATGCTGATTTGTTTGTTAAATCAGTGTGCATGCTTTTAAATAGTACAGTTTTGACTGTATAGTAATAAACATTCATCTTGTTGTTCATTTGCGACAGAACTCTGAGTTTGTTTTTGTGGTGCTGGTGGAGTTCTTCATTTGCTGTGCTAGACTTCATTAAAAAAAAAGAAATACTACTTGCTTTCTTATAACATGAGCAAGATTTTCAAAAAAAAATGCTGAAAAGTAACTGTGTGGCTACTTAAAGAAACTAATGCACTTCACTGGAATTTATTCAGTGTCTGCATTGCTGACATTTATTTAGACTTTGGAATGCTAGGACTCATTTCTGGTTTCACCAATCAGTGTCTGTGGTTTGGAATACTAACTAATTACTATTATGTAATTGTGTGATTACCTATATTAACATATGTACAGTTTGTGTTTGCAATCACATCTGAAATTTGGGGTATGTTATAGCACATGGTCAGAAGATTTAATACTGTATTTGCTTGATGTTTTGAGTATTTTTTATGTATAATTTGTTTAATTTTATAGTATTTTATTTATTTAATAATGTGCCCTTCAACTGTTAAAAGTATTTTAGTATTTATTTACTTAAAAATTGTTTATGACAATAGAACAATGAGTACATATGATGCATTTCAGTCTCATACTGGGAATACAGATAAAGTCAGAGTAACATTTAGTGAGAGATAACGAAGTGTAATGGAGATGCACATTTGTAAAATACCATTATCAACTAACAAAAACAGTTTCTGCAAATATAATATACATTATTTGCAATAAATAAAAAAAAATCTGTAATAGAAAGTGACAAGTCTGTGGGATTTCTGGTGTGTGTTGACTAAGTGGGAATGATAGAAAAGTTAAGTAGAGCAAAGGAAATTGGAGTCTGTGAGTAGTTGGGAGGAGAAGTTATATTAAGAAAAATATTTTGTGAATGACAAGTATATGTTAGTGCAATAGAAGCTGCCATATGAGGGATAGTAATTATGATTGATGCCATCAACCAGAACTGTAAGGATGTTACCAGTAAAAAAACTAAAGAAAGAAAGTTATTTAGCTCCAGTGATATGAATGTTTTAGAGGCAATGACATTTGGCTGATGAGAAGAGGTGGATCTTTCATTGACTCCTACATTTTGGGTAAGATGAGACGTCTTTTATTTATTGATGAATACTTTTCTAGAGTTTTGGCCCTATCATAGCGAACCAGTGGTCTGTACAGTGGAGTTTAGTTTCAGAAGGTTGCTGTGTGGGAGAAGAGTGGTCATGCTTTCTGAGGCTATAAGAGGAAGGTTGTTTAATTATCTTTACTAATAGGGGAGAAAAAGGTTTGGCCGAATAAGAGTTCACATAGTTGGGATCCTTGGAGAAAGTCACTTCTTTAACAGGGAGCTATTTTTGCTTTTTTCAGTGTTTTATAATGGTAGTAACTTGATAGTGTTTTATTTGTGGATGAATAATACCAATAACCATGCTATTTGCACTTTTCATTATTAAATCCTGAAATTAGTTTTATCACTGCCTGTCTGTGTCAGAGGGATAACTGTGACCCAGATGATTTGAATTTGAGTAGTGTCTCAAGCGCTAGAAGAGCTGGATGTGGGAGGATGACAGTGCATTTCTCACACTGGATTCCTCTCCCTTAGGGGGTGAGTAGTAACTGGTGTTTGCAATTCTATGATCACCATGAGGTAATGAAAGGCTTGCAAGGCACCAAAGTGACCAGGATGAGGTACTTCGGCTTGGCAGTGTGACGGTAGTCCTCATTAGTGTGTGTATGTATATATATATATATATATATATATATATATATATATATACATACATACATACATACATACAATGATTGGGCCCATCGATTGCTTGAAGGCTGAGTATTTTAGGTAGTGAAAGTGAAGAACACTTGGAAAAATCCTTTCAGTGAAAGAAATAGTTAATTTGTAAACTCAAGTGATGCACAATGGAAGGAACTATAAACATTTGCCATAAATACAAATACTTATGCACACAAGTACAAAACTTCTGACTTATCCTTCCTTGAACATCATGAATAGGTAACATTGTTACAGTGAATTACTGGCAGTACTACAGTTTTACCTAGTAACACTCAAGTCATTTTACTAGCTGTTATTCTGTTTAACTTGTCAATGTTAGTATTAAATGTTAAGAATGTATCAAATTCCAGAACTAAGTAATAGAGTGTCACCTTACTCTGCATTTACACTGTTATGACCCATAATATTACCAAATTCCTTGTTAAAAGATGTCTTGTTTTTTTGTTGCATTAATCATTGATGAACAGTAACTTGGTCATTCCTAAATTTTGTTAACATCTAAATGGTAGTGCATCAGCAGTCATAGATCTACTACAATTGGTACAAGGAACATTGTAATGCCAGCATAAATGTTTGAAATATCCATTCAGTTCAACGTGTTTGAGTATGCATATTTTTGAACAGCGGTGAGACCAGTGTAGTATACTCCCGTGTTGGACTAGAGGAGAAAACATAAAACCAGTTTGTAACGCTCTTCATATCCCTCAAGTATGATTGCATCCACTTTCCACTTCATGACCACTTTCAAATTGTTTGTGGTTCTAATAATATCATCACTAATTACCGTATCAGAAGCTTTTGATAGCTTAGTAAATAACTCCATGCTAAATTTTGACTTATTGTAAGTTTTATTTATTTTCTTCAGTAATGATTCCACGGACATATGAGCTAAACATTCTTTTCTAAAACAACATTGAAAATGGCATATTAACTTTTTCTTCAGTGAATATTTGCAAAACTGATCTGTCTTTAACTTTTAAAAAATTTTTGACACTGAGGGCAAGAACACTTAGTTAAGCTTCTTACTAGCACAGCTGCTTTCATTAATTATGAAAATAGTCAACTAAAACAGAAGCACTAAATGTATTTGCCAATGGCCAGGCCAGGCCAGACTAGTCTAGGCATAATTAAAAAAAAAAAATTACTTCTAATCCACATACTGAAACAACTGATAGTACATTACTTCTAATAGCCTCACAACTTTGAGCTTCTGTAAGTAAACTACACAACAAGCAACAAATTAACATATTGTTACCCTCTTCTGTTTATTTATTTTTCAAACTCCCTTTTTGAAATATTTAAACATTTCAGTATTTCTTCTACATTTCTTATAGATTCCCAGTCATCAAAACGTACTGTATGCAGAGCTGTCATCATTTTCCTTCTCAGTATCTTTCTGCATGTTATCCATATCTTCTTTATTTTTAGTTAGCACATTAAGTGCTTACATTTTACCTGAAAAAAAATCAGCTTAAACTAAGAAGTGTACCACTTTGGCAGTAAGAATGGTTGTATTGTCCCTTTATTTCCTCCTCCCATATTTATCTTAAAGTCCGTGCTCATCTGTTCACTCATGAGTCCAGCACACCTTTTAAGTGCTTGACTAATTGTGTAATGCATTAGAATGCACCTACTTTTTTATTATTCAGGTAAACGCAAATGAAATACCTGTCTCATTAGAAGACTTGCGGAGAATGATAGTGTGTGTGAATGGGAAATGAGAATGAAGACTTGGTCAGAATAGTGTATATTATTCTCATCTTTTTACCAAAGACATTTTAAATTATCTCCAGACATTGAAATAAAGAGTTAATCATATGATCTTACCACTCTCTCCCCTTGGAAATTTGAGATGCCTTACCTTATTCCATTTCTGTTCTCATGTATTATTACAACTCTGTTTGCTTTTAGTTGTGTGCATCTCAGAATTTGCCCTTTTAGACTGGCTAAAACATATCTGGACTGCATTTTTATTCTTCATTTATGGATGCACTTCACACTATTGTCCTGAATTTGATTCCTTTTGTTACACATACGTACTGTTTGGCTCTAAGCAAGTCACTTAACCATTCAGTGCTCGAGTCATTTCTGAAAAGATGTTATTCATAGTAAATTTACAGAGTTGATTAAAAAGTCTTATTAAAACTACAAGACATAGTCTACAAGACATAGTCTGAGTACATTTGCCACTGATGTTACTCATGTTTGATTACAGCATGACATCATGTGGTTATTCCAGTTCTGTCAGTGTGTCCCTTTACTGGTAACTAAAACATTTAGCCTTCTGCCCTCACTCCATGTATACACACATCATGAGAGAGATGTCATTATATAAACATTTAACAATACTATTGTATGTTACTACCGAACTGCACTATCATTTCATCTTATTCAGTCATTCACTGGCAATAATTAACAATTACTGATAGCATAAAAATGTTGTATTTTTTTATTTATATTTTTCTTTTTTTTGTCAGCATTATTTGTGTCTGGTGACACGGGATATGTAGCTCAATCCTTTGCTTTTAAATAGCAGCAATAATTTGACACGTTTGATTCTCAGCTAGTGTGCGGGGAGTGCTTTCTGTGTGGAGTCTGCATGTCCTCCCCGCAGGTTGAGTGGCGTTTTGAAAGACATGTGTGTATGGGTGTGCCTTCGTTGAAGGTTGGGCGTCAAGCTGGCAACTCGGCACTGTGAAAATCTACTGCCAATCATTAGCGGACCGGAGTTCCACTGTGGCGACCCCTAACCGGGAAAAATCCGAAAGACGACAACACATTTTTGGGTTATTGAGTTTCACGGTCATCAAAATTCACAAAGAGTATTTCTTAATGTATACTTCCTGGCATCCTGTCTTGAAAAATGCAGTAATTTGCTCCATGAAATCAAAACTCCCTTACTACATTTGCTTTTTTGTCCCTTAATGTCCTGGATGGTGACATTATGCAGTTCTAGGCTCTGTCTGGCTAGTTTGTATTATATATGGTTTCATAGATATTAATCTTGTTCTGAAAAGGTGTATGCCAGTTTTGCTGTGCTATGTGGATACTGGGAGAACTTACTCCAGTCATTTTCTTCAGCTGTTTGGCTGCAGCATCACACTCTATAATTTGTTACTGAAGTACATTCTTTCCATGTTGTAAATTTGTACAGATTCTTCCTCAGTGCCCCATTTTTTCCTGTCAGTAGTTAATTCTGTACCAGTTACTTCTCAACAGTTCTTTCTATCCCTTTAACCAGATGACATTCTCAGTACTTTTGTTACCATAAAGTAGTTGCTTGGCTGTTCTCCTTCATTTTTAGCATTCTACCTATCTTTAGTCATCTATTTCTTCAGTTGTTTCCACACTGTAGATTGTCTCCTAATTTGTCATTTTAATTTGTCAGTATATGCCATCATTGTCCAGTTTTCTTGTCTGGGTCAGTTTTTTAAACTGAGAATTTCTGTCCTTCCACCTTAATGGTACTGAAACACTGTGCAGGTATATCAAGAATTAGCACTAACTTAATCAGAAAATTTGTTCAGTATATCTGAAGAAAATAGATTCTGCATTAGCTTTACTGTTTCATCTTCCTCAATTTCATCTCTTCTTGTCTTAATTGAATGTTATTTTTCCTTACCCACTCTTTCTGTTCATTTATTTCATGTAGTATGTTCTGTTTATAGACTTGCCCTTTGTTTATACATCTCTGCCCTGGGTCTTAGCTCTGTTACCTTTTTATATCTCTGGAGTTGTTGTTTCTGTTACTTTAATTATTAGCTTGCCTCCTTTATTCTGGCTGGTTTTATTTGTTTTCTGGTTGTTGGCTGCTTCTTGTAAACATCATTTTGTGTAGTCTTAGTTTTTGCATTGTTTATCATAAGAATCACTGCTGCAATATATTCATAGCATAAGGAATGTAGTTACAGATGTTGATCATTCAACCAGACTTCGAGTAATGCAGTGTGTGTTGTGTGGTGAAGAGGGATTAATATATGAAAATTTTATTATTATTTTTTTTTTGCCAAAAAGTGGAATGGTTATATGTCTCATTTGAATGCATTGGTTATTTCTAACCAGCTGAAGCTTCAAGAATGATAAATAACCTTTAATGATGTATAGGCTTGTCAAGGTTTTCATTAAATAACTGTGTGGACTAATTTCCGTGATCCATGCTTATTCAGGCTGAGCAGTTTAGAGGGTGTAGCATTTACAGTGTGTTGTCATGTTTGGAAGCATTTTTGTTTTACAATTAATTTAATTTCCCATTATGCTCCTCCTTGTTTGCATTGAGGTGTGACTACTTCATCAAATGTTAATTTTCAGTGTGATGTATTCCATCAGCACGGACTAATTGGTAAAATATCTTTCTGTGAAGTAAGAAACTACCACAGATGCATTTCTTTTATTTATTTATTTTATTTGACATTTGTTGACTCAATATGGAAATTCAGTAGTCTCTTCATTAACTTGGGTAATGAAGCCTTGTGGGTTCAGTCTTTCATGATGTCATGGCAGGAATTTTGAGCTCTGAGAAAAATATTTGGGGGCATCCTTACCAACAAAATGCAAAGACAACACACTTATTGCATGAGAAACTGAATAATTTTAATTGTGTATGTTGGAAAGCAGTTATATACAATTCCAAAAGTTTGTTACTTGCACTTTCTTCAAAACATGAGCAATGCTCTTTAATGGTTTCTACCCTGTTTTTTTTTCTTGCCTTTTCTTCTTACTGCATTTTTGAATTCTGCAGTTGCTGTCCTGAGTAAATTAAATTACTCATAGATTTTTTCCGTTAATTATATTTCTGTAAGAAGTCACCAACACGTGTCAGTGTGAGACAGATTCTCCCAAAAGGTTGTTTCTTGCAGTGCTTATGCTATTTTAGTAAAGTTGCAATGTAACTAATTCTGAGTGTTGTAAAACTTAAGACTTTTGCTTAGAGAAGTGAAAAATTCTAGTGTTTTATGTTCTTGTCCTGTAGTGCTGTTGCCCCTCTCATGATTGACAGTAAAATATGTTGAAAGTTGTGCAGTTTCTTCTTACTTTTAGACAGAGTCATTCTTAATAGTTTGTTGTAATTCATGTTTATTTTTTGTGGAAATACAGGATCTGGCGCAGCAGACATATTTTCTAGCGAGGAAAGTGTATTAACAGTATTGTTTCTGTAAAAGAGCCTTCTTTGCATAAATTGCATGATTCATGTAATTCTTCAGTTTCTCAGAGGTCCTTTTGCAGAGCTGTTCAAAGTACAGGGTTAATTTACTTGCACTTCTAAAAATGCGGTTTATCTAGTCAAGTAGGTGAAATGTTGAGAGACAGGTTTCATAGTAGAGACAAACCAGCCCCTCAGAACTAGGATGAATGACCATAATTACACAATTACAATCAAAATCATTGATAAGCCACTTCTAGTCTGATAATTCTATACCAGATATTATAGTTATGGGTCTTCAAGGACACTTCTGTACACCTTTGGAAAGAAGAACAGTGTTGCTTAAGCTACTTCAGATGTTCGTCATACTAATCCCTCCTGCAATGGCCTTAGCTGTATGGTTTATATTCTGCCAACTTCCAAAGCTTCAGGGCACTTTTAATATGCCCAAACTGCCGGCAACTCAAGCTGATCTGAATAAAAGATCAGTTTGGGTGCCAAACTCTTCAGAGCTTTACAGCCATAGGATATTATTTTTTAGATTGTTTGTCCTGATCACTCAAGTCTTATGGGCAACTCATTTTCTTTTATTTTTTTCAGTGATTTTTCTTTGATTTAATTTTGCCTTATTAGCTAGAAAATAAAACATTAATTTCCTCCTATGTTTCTGAAATGATCAAAACTGCCTTATAAACGATGGTTCTTTGTAAGGTAAGAATTGCCTGTGGTACTGGCTAATAGCAAGCAGATCTGAAGAAGTACATGTGAAAGCGCTGTCCTGACATTAACCATGTTGGACCCTACATTTTGGACCGTCTATAGAAGACTCATGTTGAATTAGTAGTTAACAAACAACACTATGATACTTATTATGCTTTGGCTAAATGTTTTATGTTTAATTTTTTCGTTCATTTTTTGAATCTTATGTTGTTTTCCATTCAGAATGTAACAGTTTTCACTACTTGTTTGTATTTTCTAGCAAATAGTTCCCACAGTTGCTTGTTATTTTACTAAGGGCAATAACATAGGGGTGACTTGGACATGGTTTTCCATCAATTCTAACACTACTTTTGTGTTTCATGTCTTTCCGCTATATTTTTGAACTTTTAAGATTAGCTCCGAATGTTCTCCTATTTGGGGTGTACATTACTTTCCTTAATTTCTTTTGAGTTTTCTTAACGTGCATATTACTATCTCCCCTTCTCACCAACCAGAGGCTCCTGGGTTTTTAGGTTTTGACCAGTTAAAATTTCGCTAACACTGTAAGAGTTTTGGTGGCTAGGCTGAGTCTTGGGACCTACCATTAACCATTCCTGTCATATTAGCTGATTGGCTAGCATATTCAGAGCCTTCTCCCCTGTTGAACAATCCCTGCCAACAATACTGGGATATTTCTATGGTTTGGCTAAAGGTTATTTTTCATCCACTACAGTTCATTATTCTTCCATTCCAAACGTTTATAGTTTTTACTTACAATAATGTGCAAGCAGTAATAAAAGAAGTTTTCTGGGACTAACATATCTTTCTTGTTCCTTTTCATTTTTTCGACTGGACTCTCGGTTGTAAACTAGCATAGACTCAAGCTTAAATGTTGGATTGTATTTTTTCCTAGTCGGAGTATAGGACCTTTTGTGAAATCTGTAATACACCTACAAGAGTTGTTTGACCATATTTATTAACCCTGACCTCGCTCTTCCCTGTTTCTTTTCTGCTGTTCATTGTTGACCAATTGATTTGGCATTTCCTTAAGCCACTCAAACAATGCTCATTACGTATTAGCTTATTTATCATTAGTTTTAACTAGTGAATGTTTTCCACACTTGCTTGATGTCTTATTATGGGCAATAGCTTATTAAAAAGGGGAGGTGGTTAACTGTTCTGTGTTTTTCATGTTATTCCACAGTACTATGAACTAATAAGATTAACTCCAAGCATTTTCATGTTTGTTGCGCACACGGCTCTCCTTTATTTTTCTTAAATTTTCTTAAGATGCTTGCTACTATCCCCTTCCCACCAATCAGATGATCCCGGTTGTTAGATTTTGACCAATAATAATTTCACTAACACCGTAAGACTACTGGTGGCATGACAGGGACTCTGGACCAACCATCAGCCATTCCTATCTCATTAGCTGGTTGGCTAACATAGTCTGTGCCTCCTCCCCTATTGTACCATCCCCACTCCCAATCAGATTGGCTTGGCTTATGCCCGCCAAAATGGAGCAGGTTACTGACGGGGCACTTTTTTTGTCAGGCTTTGGCAGGCTATCTTCCAGTTCGTCTCCATTCTGGCCACGCCTCCACTTACTACCAGTGTTCATGCTCCCAGTTTCCCACCAGTTTTTGTAATTATTTATTGGCCTCCTCCATACCATCATCACTGATGATGTCAAGATCAGCCGCATTGGCTAAAGGACCCACATGTACAACTGCAGTTAGTTGGCCATTCTCATTTTTCTACCTATGACCCCATTTATCAACACACTATCTGCATGTCACCGAGCAACAACATATTGGCTTGATTTCCGGGTCCAGTAAAGTTTCTCAGCTAAACACCATGAACTAATGAGATTCTTTTGCTATTTCCTCCAACGTTCGAAGCCCCAGAACTAGTTATCCACTCTCAGTGCTGCTAATTTGAACCAATTGAATAACCTAGATTATCGGAAAAAACAGTAACAGCTTATACTTTTTTCAGTGTTTGATGTGATTGAGGAGTATCATAGTAAATGAAGTATAAAAGCACTGTTTACCACTATTGGAGCAGAAATCATAACACAGCGCTCATCTGCCTTGCTGATCTTTATTTAAATAAATGTAGTTTATTAAATTTCAAGATACACTCTCATATGGACTTTATTGTTCTGATAGGTATTTTTGAATTTTCAACAGTTTTAACAATGGAATGTTTTTAATTTCTACTTTTATGATTGGGCACACTTCTTTTTCATTTGGAACTGGACTGTACACCTTTTATTGAAATTTTTAATTGAGGCTTGGCTCCGGTTTTCTCTCTTTAATTTTCATCTGTAGGAGGTTGCTTAGATAGGCCTCTTCTTTGAACAATGAGCTGGCAGGATTTTGCTCCAGGACTCCATGAAAGAATACCTAGAAGACAGATTAATTTTCCTTTCCTTGGCCAGGAATGCCATGTAAGCTTTTCCACTCTTTCCATTAATATCCGAGGTACTTCTAAAGATGCAGAAGGAATCCCCCAAGATTGTTGTGGGAATCCCTTCTGACCCAGGCAGCTGATGTATTCCCTTATTCTGGAAATCACCAGGGGCAATTACCACAACCTTCCTTACAGACTGGATCTACTCACACAAGAATAGGTATGTTTGATGCACCCTAACTCTGATCGACTTCAGTTGACAGCCTGTATGATAAGGTCTTAATTTATTTTAGGCACCTGTTTACTGAGTGCAGCAGGTATGAATGGAGGTAAGAAAACCTACTACTAGAAAATCATATATTTGCAAATTTATTTTTTTTTCTATATGGTGCCAACATAAACAGCACCCATTCAGGGCTAGTTGATCTCTGGTTTTACAATATTTTTATCAGATACCATCCCATGGCCTTTCTTACTTCTTTGTCAAGGTTCATTTATTGGTGATTTCATCATGTCTGCCCATGGACTTCCTCTTTCAATGCATAGAGACCTCCAAGAAAACTGGTGGTCTGTCCTTGAGATCTTAATTTTGTGTTAGAGAAGCTAACACTTGCTGACTTGAAGTTCTTAACATGGAAAACTGTTTTACTGATTGCTCTGACCTCTGTAGGAAGGATATCTGAGTTGCAAGTACTTGTAGTGAATAAACCCTATCTCATTTTCCACAGGGACAGGCATTATTTGAAAGTTAATCTTTTTTTATGCCTAAGGTGGTATCTGACTTTACGGTGAACTGTCCATCTCCCCATTTTCTTTCCTGAACCTAGAATGAGGGGGAAAGGCGCTCCATACCTTGGATGTCCACAGACAACTGATCAGTCTTTGTAAGGACCATTCTTTTGGGGTTTCTGAACTGTTCTCCTTCTGCCTCCCAAAGGTAGTAGTAGTAGTTCATAGGTTCGTACTAGGCTATCTGCCCTAGGGCATTTATAAGCCTAGCCAGAGTGTATGTGGCTTACACCACCCCTTAGGATGAGAATACTACGCCCTTTTAGGGTTTAGTTTACTATGCCTCTGTCTAGTAGTGATAAAGAGATGACCCCCGGGGTAAACCTACGATCTCCCATCCACTCATCGAGATTTCTCTTGAATAGAGTCAGTGAGGGGCTCTGCCTAACATGGACTGGGATTCTGTTCCAGAGTGTAGGGAGCCTCTGGGTTATGAATCTGTCCCTCCAGCACGTTCTGTTTATTTCTGTGTTGAGGTTTAAGTCACTTGTTCTCGTGGCTCTGATGGATTTGGATTTTCTGAGGTGGAGCATGTCCATTAATTCAGGATTGGACATGGCATTGTACGTCAGGCACAGATCACCTCTGAGTAGGCGGTATGCGACTGAATAGAGCTGGAGTTTTTTCAGTCGGGCAGAATATGACATATGTTTAAGACCCTTTATCCTCTTGGTGAGGAACTTTTGGGATCTTTCCAACTGCTGCAGGTGTCGGGTGAGATACATCCCAAATGGGGCATTGTACTCAATCATTGGCCTGATAAGAGAAGAGTACAGGGGCACAATGACCTCTCTTGATCTAGATGTGAAACCCTTCATGATAAGGTGGGCAATATAGAAGGTCTTCCAAACCACTTTGGCAATGTGAGTGTCAAATGAGAGGTTACTGTCAACCTGGGTCCCTAGGTCCCTGATTACCTCTTCCGTACTTAATGGATTACCGCCTATGTGGTAATTTGTCGGTACCTTGTTTTTCCCAAAGGGTATGACTATACATTTTTTGGCGTTTAGCTTAAGGCCATGGCTCTGGCACCAATTATCCATTTCTATGAGGCCTCTCTGAAGGATGTTTGTGTCCGCTGGAGTATCAATTATGGCGCCCAGTTTGCAGTCATCTGCGAACTTTGTCAGCCACAATCCTCCTATGTTTGCCTGTACCTCGGAAAAATAAATGCTGAACAAGAAGGGTCCCAGGACTGAGCCCTGTGGGACACCACTTGTGACTGGCTTAGAGTCTGACACAGCTCCAGCAACTCTGACCCTGTGGGTTCTGTCCTTGAGCCAGTTTGCAACCCATCTTGTGACATATGGGTTTACATTTAAGCTGGTGAGTTTGTCTATGATGCCCGAGTGGGGTATTGTGTCAAAGGCTTTTGCAAGGTCAAGGTAGGCTGTGTGAACTGCCTTACCCTCATCAATGGCCTTAGTGACTGTTTCAAAAAAGTCGACCAAGTTCAGAAGGCAGGATCTGCCTTTGACAAAGCCAAATTGGGTAAGATCCAATGTCTGTAGATCCCCAATGTCTTTGTTTATGAGTTCCATAATGATCCTCTCCATAGCTTTGCAGACCAGGCTCGTCAGGCTTATGGGGCGGTAATTTCCAGGGTCCGTAGAAGCACCGCCTTTTTGAAGTGGGACCACTGTTGCCGTACGCCACTCTTTGGGTACGTATCCTGTGGTAAGGCTAAACAGCAGCCTTATGTGTGGGTTTAGTTCCTCTTGGAGTTCATGTAGCACACAGCCCGGGACACCATCCGGTCCCATTGATGCTGTGTTTTTAGCTTTAGAGAGGGCGGCTCTCACCTGGGCATCTGAGATGTTAGGGAGGCTACACTCTGCTGGGATAGTTATTTCTCCTTTTGGGGGGGGTGAGGAGAAATTTGCACTGAACCTGTCTGCCAGAATGTTGGCAATGTCAGTGGGTTCAGTGTATTTTGTGTCATTTTGGACTAACTCTGAGCATATCTGGGAGTTTCCACCCAGGTTTCTAACATAGCTAAAGAAGGCCTTGTGATTGTCTTTTGTGTCATTTGCGATTTTTCTCTCAAAGTTGGCCTTGGATGATTTTATGAGTGATCATAGTTTTTGCTAGTACTGATCAGAGATGCCTTTCCTTTTAGGGATTTTGCTCTGTCATGTAGTAGCTTCCTCCTTCTGTTGTAAAGTTTGTTTATGGCTGGGGTCCACCAGACCGTCGCCTGCCTTTGGGGAATGGGTCTTGGTTTTATTTGGGATTGCATGATCCATGCATTCTTGAAGGTGCCCATAGAAGGCATTTGCAAGGGATTCAGCAGTGTGGGTTGTGGTTTCCACTGGCCCAGGGGCCTTGAAAGATACCACTTCAGTCTTAAGAAGTGTGAAGTTTGCTTTTGAGAAGTTCTTCACTGTGGTCTTTTGTGCAGGGGGTGGGGGCGGGATGTGGATTTCCAGTGAGATTAATTTATGGTCTGATCTTACCAAAGAGGGATGTACTTCCGGTGTGGAGCATTTTGTCCCCATGTTTGTGATGATCAGGTCTAGTATATTGTCTCCTCTTGTGGGAATGGTGACTAGTTGTTCCATTGCATTTGAGTTTATGAATTCTAAGAACCTTTGGTCTAGAGTGTTGGGGCTTGAGTAATGTTCCCAGTCTATGTTTGGGTAGTTGAAGTCTCCCAAAATGATGGTATTTGAAGAGACATTCATACTCTCCAGTGTCTTCAGGAAGGCTGTGTGGGGTTCCTGAGTTTGAGTGTGTGGTCTGTAGCATGCTACAAACTGCAAGGCAGTTTTGCCTATGGTTAGTTGCACCTGGATAGTCTCCGATGCTTCATGCGTTGCTACTAACCTGGAGGTGTGGGTATCTTTGATGAAAATGGATACTCCCCCTCCTTTTGTGGTTCTGTCCAAGTTTTGGGGCTGGAAAGCATGATATGAGGTAAAACCTGATAGTGCTGGGGTGCTCTCAGGAGCCTTGAACCAGGTTTCAGTCACTGCACAGACTTCGAGGGCGTGCATCTTGAGGTTTAGACTTCTGGCATTGAGCAGCATTACCCTTAGTTTTTTCCACTTGTGTTTTCTAGGGAGGTAGGTTTGTCATTTGAGCCTTGCCTAAAAAAGGCACTATAGGGGTGGCAAGAGCCTTGGCCAATATCCGGAAGCCCAGGGGTGACAGGTTCAAACCATCCCTTGCGAAGCAGCGTGGCTTGTCAAGCATGTCATCCCAAGCAGACAGACACTGGATCCCCTTAGAATGACACCAGTAATTAAGCCAATTGTTAAAACTGATCATTTTGTCTTTGTACTGTGGCATCATTCTTGGTGAGGGTAAGATGCTGCTCAGGGTCAGGGTCATACCGGCCTGGGCTACATAATCAGAGAGCTCCTCTATGTCTCTTTTCATGTAGTCCAAGGAGGTACGTCTCAGGTCGTTTACACCTGCATGTACAATGACTGAGTCATATTTGTACTTGCTGTGGAGTGACCTGAGTGCTTGTGTTATATGGCGGATTCTAGCTCCCGACAGGCAGCTTACTGTGACCCTCTCCTTGTTCTGTCTGGTGAGCGGGACGTCAGTGTGCCTGACTACGGAGTCACCTATTACAAGTGTGTCTGGCATGTTGTTGGGCCTTAAGGGCTGTGACTGTTTAGCACACTGACTTTGTGAACTATGTGTTGCATTTGCTATGTCTTGAGGTGGTTGTTGCTTGGGTGTCTGCTTTGGAGGCCTCTGTTGTTTTGGTAGATTTTTAATCAGCGCCTCCGAGTATGTTTTTGTGTGTTTATGTGTTTGGTTTGCAGTTGTGATAGTTCTATGTGAGACTGGGTTTGTGGTGTGCGTGGTTGCCTTCTCCTCCTGACTGGTCTTGCCAGTACTGAATTGAGAGAGCTCAGCCTCCAGTTTGGCTATATAGTTGCATCTCTAGCATATATTTGTATTTGTTGGGAGGAGGAGAGGGTTGTCTGTGTACATGAGGCAATTGTAACATTGCCTCAAGATTCCCAGATTCACCAGCTGAACAGGAGAGGACGTTAGCAACTGACCCTTCGACATGCTAGAAATAGTGAAAAAGATTGCTGTGTAAGTCAGAAAGGACCTATAGGGAAATGGGTACTCAACAGAATTTAGGTGAATGAAGTACTTTTCGTTTGTTTAAGAGTGCTTTACCTGTATACAAAATGCTTTAGGAGCAAGTGCTGAGCTTTTCAGATAGAGTATAGGCTGTTTAGATTGCAAGTAGAACAGTTCTAAGGGACAAATTGAAGAGCAGACTTGGCGGGGCCAGAAAAAGTTTAACCGGGGCTGCGCTATGTGCACGACCGAGCAAAGGCGGATTTTAAGCAGTGAACTACAAAAGAGCTAGGAATGGTCCCAAACAACCAATTACTAACAGCTTCTTGTGCTGAGGTCACTTCCCCCAAGGATAGGTAGGCTGCTCAAGGCTCCCCACTCCCACTGGTGAGCAAAGAAACTTCCTTTTATCCAAGTAAGGTAATAGACAACACAGGAACTACACCACAGCCCAGAATACAGCAATGCCTGTATACTGGTCTAAACTAGTCGAAAAAGGCGGGAAAACAAGGATTATTTTTTTGTTTTTTTGGTTTTTTTTGCAGAAATACACAGAAAATGCAGAGACAGTGATAAATTAGTTACACAGGCTAGCACACTTTAGTGGGCAGCCTCCACAGTTCAATTAAACAAACAAACAAGCAAACTTTCGACTAAATTTGACTAAATGTAACTTTAAGTGCAATTTTTAAAATAAATGCAGTAATCAGTAAAAAACAGTTCAGGCTAGTTTAAAGTAAGCAGCAGAAGCTATTTTCAGTGAAAAAAGCAAAGATACTTAAATCCAGAAAGTAGTCACTTTTTCGAGTTCCTTGCTGCTAGGACCACTCTGTAAACCCACGTGGAGCTTGTCTGAGCAGTATAGCCAGAAAAAAACGCCCAGAGGTGGATTTTAAGCAGTGAACTACAAAAGAGCTAGGAATGGTCCCAAACAACCAATTACTAACAGCTTCTTGTGCTGAGGTCACTTCCCCCAAGGATATGTAGGCTGCTCAAGGCTCCCCACTCCCACTGGTGAGCAAAGAAACTTCCTTTTATCCAAGTAAGGTAATGGACAACACAGGAACTACACCACAGCCTTTATTTGTGGAATACAAGGCTACTGCAGCAGTGATCAGTATGATGTTGGTAATACAGTTGTGTAAGTAAATTTTCATTAACAATAGATGTTCAAATGATCACTGCTGCAGTAGCTTCTCCCTACCTCCATTCCATTGCTTTTCAGTGTGTTATTTATGCCATTGTGTGGTTATTTATTTATATTTTTTGTTCTTTCTAGCAGTCCTTTCAGGGCTGAGCCGCCTTCTCCCTCTCACTGTTGGCAGGAAAGGTCTGAAGGGCTTGGCACCCAAAGTTGTTTTTTTTAGTAAGCTCAGTTCGAGGTTCCTGACAGTTGGAGCACTTGGAAGATACCCTGAAACTTTGGAAGCTGGACGGCTGTTATGTTCTTGGCAGGATATAACCCATATGGCTAAGGCTACTGCAGCAGTGATCATTCTAAAATCTACTGGTATTGTAAGTCTACTTACACAACTGTGCTTTGTTCAGGCTGACTGTCAATAATAAATCAAGGCACAGCAGAGCAGGAGACCACAAGGTATAACAAAACAGCAGTGTATTCCACAAATGGAAGGTTTATTATAAATCCACACAGTGAAAAACCAATTGCTTTTTAATTCAAACAATAAAAAAAGAATAACTAAGCGCTTTCATCTCTGTCAAATCAGAGACTTCTTCACAAAACCTTTTCATTAATACACCCTTAGTTTAAATACAGAAAGACAGTCGTAACATGCCCTCTGATTACACAATGAACCAACCAGCTACAACAATAAATACATTTTAAAATATTTAAAATACTTATACAAACACAAAATGTTATATATATATATATATATATATATATATATATATATATATATATATATATATATATATATATATATATATATATATATATATATATATATATATATATATATATATATATATATATATATATATATATATATATATATATATATATATATATATATGTATATATATATATATATATATATGTATATATATATATATATATATATATATATATATATATATATATATGTATATATATATATATATATATATATATATATATATATATATATATATATATATATATATATATATATATATATATATATATATATATATATATATATATGTATATATATATGTATATATATATATATATATATATATATATATATATATATATATATATATATATATATATATATATATATGTATATATATGTATATATATATATATATATATATATATATATATATATGTATGTATATATACAAGAATAATATTCCTTAAAAATAAATATATAACAAAATAACTTTCACACTCATAAAAATCTCACCTTTCCAATGCTTTTAATTTTAAAAAGCATGAAAGCGAAAAAGAATCATTTAGCCCAGGCTAATGTGTAGCATTCATTTTTAATTGCCAAATGGCTTCTTTTTTCTCTAGGTATAATGCCCATGGTCCATCTCTTATATCTGGTAAAAGACTTTCAATAAGAGTAAATTTAAATGAATGGTCACCAAATTCCATGCAGTGCTTAGCTAAGACATTAGTATATTTCTAGTTTTTTATCACTGAGGTGTTCATTTATCCGATTTTTTAACCTCTCAGTTTTTCCTATATAAAAGCATGGATGTTTTGTGCAAAAGCCACAGTAAACCACTTTGTCAGACTCACAGGTACATTTTTTTTATTTAATTTGACAAAAACATTAATATTAAAAGTACACCCTTCCAAAATGTATGAACAGAAATGGCAAGAACCACATTTTTTTCATACACCCATTTAAGGGGTCTTTAGATGTTTCTAAAATGTTCATAGGTTCATACTAGGCGATCTGCCCTAGGGTATTTATAAGCCTAGCCAGAGTGTGTTTGGCTTTCACCACCCATTTTAAATGAATTTTGCTATGCCCTTTTTCGAGGTTAGTATACTGTGCCTCTGTCTAACAGTGACACAGAAGTGATACCCGGGGTAAACCTACTATCTCCCATCCACTCATCAAGATTCCTCTTGAAGAGAGTCAATGAGGGACTCTGCCTAACCTGGACTGGGATTTTATTCCAGAGTGAAGGGAGCCTCTGGGTTATGAATCTGTCCCTCCAGCATGTCCTATTTATTTCAGTGCTGAGGTTCAAGTCTCTAGAGCGCATAGCTCGATAGGATTTGGATTTTCTGAGGTGCAGCATGTCCATTAATTCCGGGTTGGACATGGCTTTATACGTCAGGCACAGATCGCCTCGAGCAGGCGGTATGCCACTGAGTAGAGTTGGAGTTTCTTTAACCGGGCAGCATATGGCATCTGTTTGAGCCCTTTGATCCTCTTGGTGAGGTACTTTTGGGGTCTTTCCAGTTGCAGGTGTCTGTTAAGGTACATCCCAAAAGGGGCATTGTACTCAATTATGGGCCTAATGAGGGATGAGTAAAGAGGCACGATGACCTCCCCTGATCTAGATGTGAATCCCTTCATGATTAGGTGGGCTATATAAAATGTTTTTCTAACCACTTTGGCCATGTGGTTGTCAAATGAGAGATTGCTATCAACTTGGGTCCCCAGGTCCCTAATTACTACTTCCGTACGTAATGGATTATCACCTATGTGGTAATTTGTGGGCACTTTGTTTTTGCCAAAGGGGATGACTATACACTTTTTGGCGTTTAGCTTGAGGCCATGGCTCTGGCACCAGTTGTCTGTTTCTATGAGGCCCTTTTGTAGGATGCTTGTGTTGGCTGGAGAGTCGATTATGGCGCCCAGCTTTGCAGTCATCTGCGAACTTGGTCAGCCACAGTCCTTCCGTGTTAGCCTGTACCTTCGAGAAATATATACCGAACAAGAGAGGTCCCAGGACTGAGCCTTGTGGGATGCCACTTGTAACTGGTTTGGAGTCTGACATGGATCCAGCAATTCTAACCACGTGGGTTCTGTCCTTGAGCCAGTTTGCAGCCCATCTAGTGACATAGGGGGTTATATTTAAGCTGGTGAGCTTATCTATAATGCCCGAGTGGGGTATTGTATCGAAGGCTTTTGCAAGGTCCAGGTAGGCTGTGTGGACCACCTTCCCCTCGTCAATGGCCTTGGTGACTGTTTCAAAGAAATCGACCAGGTTTAAGAGGCAGGATCTGCCCTTAACAAAGCCGAACTGGGTAGGATCCAGTGTCTGTAGGTCCCCAATATCTTTATTTATGAGGTCCATGATGATCCTTTCCATAGCTTTGCAGACCAAGCTAGTCAAGCTTATGGGGCGATAGTTTCCAGGATCCGTTGAGGCACCACCTTTGTGGAGAGGGACCACTGTTGCTCTACGCCACTCTTTGGGTACATATCCTGTAGTAAGGCTGAGATTGAGCAGTAGTTTTATGTTTGGGTTTAGTTCTTCTTTGAGTTCATGTAGGCCGCAGCCCGGGACACCGTCTGGTCCCATTGATGCTGTGTTTTTTGCTTTGGAGAGGGCGGCTCTTACCTGAGCATCTGAGATGTCAGGGGGCAGCACTCTGCTGGGATAGATATTTTCCCTTTTGGTGGGGAAGGGGGGGGGAGTTTGCACTGAACCTGTCAGCTAGGATGTTGGCAATGTCTGTGGGTTCGGTGTATTTTTTGTCATTTTGGACTAATTCTGAGCATATCTGGGAATTCCCACCCAGGTTTCTAACATAACTAAAGAAAGCCTTGTGATTATTCTTAGTGTCCTGTGCAATTTTTCTCTCGAAGCTGGCCTTAGACGATTTTATGAGTGCCCGTAGTTTTTTGCTAATACTGATCAGAGATTCCTTCCCTTTTTGGGATTTTGCTCTATCATGTAGTAGCTTCCTCCTTCTATTGTATAGTTTGTTTATGGCTGGGGTCCACCAGACAGGATGCCTTGGGCCTTGGTTTTATTTGGGATTGCATGATCCATGCATTCCTGAAGGTGTTCATAGAATGCGTTTATAAAGGATTCTGCGGTCTGGGCTGTATTTTCCACAGGCCCGGGGGCTTTGAAGGATTCCACCTCGGTTTTGAGGAGTGTGAAATTTGCTTTAGAGAAGTTTTTCACTGTGGTTTTCTGGGCAGGGGCTGGGGTCGGGATGTGAATATCTAGTGAGAATAGTTTATGGTCTGACCTTACCAGTGAGGGATACACTTCTGGTCTGGAGCATAGAGTCCCCATGTTGGTGATGATCAGGTCCAGTATGTTTTCCCCTCTTGTGGGAGTGGCAACAATTTGTTCCATAGCATTTGAGTTTATAAATTCTAGGAACCTTTGGGCTAGGGTGTTGGAGCTAGAGTAATGCTCCCAGTCTGTTAGGGTAGTTGAAGTTGCCCAATATAATGGTGTTTGGAGAGACCTTCATATTTTCCAGTGTTCTCAGGAAGGCCGAGTGGGGTTCCTGGGTTTGGGAGGGTGGTCTGTAGCAGGCTATAAACTGGAAAGCAGTTTTACCCACTGTTAGTTGCACATGGATAGTCTGTGATGCTTCGTGCTGTGCCACCAACCTGGAGGTGTGGGTATCTTTGACGAATATTGATACTCCCCCTCCTTTTGTGGTTCAGTCCAAGTTTTGGGGCCGAAAAAGATGGTATGAGGTATAAACTGGTAGTGCTGGGGTGCTCTCGGGAGCCTTGAACCAGGTTTCTGTTTCTGCACAGATACCGATGCTCTCCATGCTAAGGAGAGTTTCGAGTGCGTGCATCTTGAGGTTTAGACTTCTGGCGTTGAGTAGCATTACTCTTAGTTTCTTATCTCTTGTGATACCTAGGGAGGTGGGTTTGTCTTTTGAGCCTTACCTAAAAAAGGCACTATGGGGGTGGCAAGATCCTTTGCCAATATCCGAAAGCCCAGGGGTGACAGTTGCAAGCCGTAACTAGGGAAGCATCGTGGCTTGTCGAGCATGTCATCCCAGGCAGACAGGCATTGGATCCCCTTTGA